>NW_004955506.1:4046297-4112600 GCF_000276665.1 Chinchilla lanigera
GCTGAGCTAAATCCCCAGCCCCTCCAGTGGCCTCTCCTTGCAGGTCCTCCATTCCCTGCTGAACCAGAGTGAGAACACCTTTGGCTGGCCCCAGGTGGTCTCGGAGGACATTGTGAAGCAGGTGCACAAGCTGAAGAATGAGATGTTTGTAATGGGGGGCAAGATCAAAGGGAAGACGCTGCTGCCCATCCCGGAGCACCTGGGGAGGCTGGACGGCACGCTGGAGTCCATGGAGAGGTAGGCAGGGCCACTTGGCTGGACCAGAGGTACTTGAGTCAGGACCAGAGTGACAGACAGCAGGTGTCCCTGCAGACTGGTTCTGTGTTGTGAAGTTGATGAAACACTTAGGGCCAAGAGGATGCTGTTAGATTGATGTCGACAGTACAAGGTCAGGAAAGGGGGAGGCATGGGAACCCCTGGGATTCCAGTTCTGGCAACTGCTGAGCAGCCTCTGCACCCAGGAGGGGACCCACCTGCACCCTCGTCCTTCATTTTGTTACACAAGTGTGCAACCGCCACACAGTGTGGCCAGTAACCAGACGCTCAGCCTAAGAGCAGGCACTGAGGACAGTGAGGAGGGGCAGGGACTCTCAGTGGGTGGATACCAGCGCTCCAAGACAGCCTGCTGCCCCTGCCTGGCCACTTTTGCAACTGTTACCTGTGTGACAGCTTGTTCCACATGTGTGTATCTGAGGGTGACAGTTCTAGGGGTTCATGGGACAGGTCCTCCATGGACCCCCAAGGTATCAGAATTGCTGGATGGAGCTGTTTTGAACAGGGTTTATTCCAAAATCCCAGCCCCTCTACCTTTTACCTCTGAGCACTGGCATCTCTGGCCTTGCTTGCTCAGGTCTTTTCCTGCCTGGGGGATATAGAGAATTCTTCAGCCTCCTTGGGGCGACTGGAAGGTGGCAGAGACATGAGGTTAGATGTTTTGTTGCTGATGGTGGTTTGGCAGCAATAGGATGCTGGGAAGGGGTAGAGAGACTCCCTCCCAGAAGATTGAGGACCTGACAGAGCCCACATGCCTCTGGCCGCAAGAGCATCGTCCCAACCTTGCACTCGGCAGGATCCCCTCTTCTCTGGACAACTCACTCCTACACGCCATCGAGACGATCATCATTGACTGGTCCCATCAGATCCGGGACGTGCTGAGCAAAGACTCGGCTCAGGCCCTGCTGGATGGGCTGCATCCCCTGCCTCGGGTGGAGTTCGAGTTCTGGGACACCCGGCTGATGAACCTCAAATGCATCCATGAGCAGGTAGGGCCTCTGCTCTGCTGTGGTGACCAAGTCCCTCTGCCATCCAGTGGTCAGTGGCAATGTCCCTGCTGGGTCTCTGATTGTTGACTTTGCAGGAACACGAAGGGGCTTTGGTGACCTATGTAAGTTCCTCAGCTGCAGCAGCCCAAGTCAGGCTGCCCTCATCTTAGTGTTTGCAAGTTTAATTGAAAGACCCGTGTTCTTCTGTCCTTCCCAGCTGAACAGACCCAAAGTGAACAGAATAGTTGAGATCCTGGAAAAAGCCAAGAGCTGTTACTGGCCAGCCCTGCAGAACGTTTATATGAGTGTCACTGAAGGTGAGCCCAAGATGCTGCCCGTGATTTCCCCAGTGAAGCCGCCCATGCTTTCTGGGAGGGGCTGAGATAGGTCAGTTCCCAGCCCTGAAAGTGCACACCTCCCCCATGAGCAACTTGCTCAGTCCCCTCCTGGGAGAAAGCCTGTGTTGAAGTAACAGGTCTCAAGAAGTGCACAGGGCCACTGGAGAAATGCACCATCCCTTCCTAACCAAGCCATTGTTTCTGCTGCACTCAGGGCTGAAGGAAGCCAATGACATTGTTCTCTACCTGAAACCCTTGAGGATTTTATTGGAGGAGATGGAACAGGCTGACTTCACATTGGTACATCGGCAAGAGAAACTTACTCTGTGTGAGCGCGTGTGTGTGTGCGTGTGTGTGTGCGTGTGCGTGTGTGTGTGTGTGTGTGAGTATGTGCATGTGTGTCTGTCTGTGTCCGTCTGTGTCTGTCTGTCTGCAGGGGTATCTCCTGACTGGGGAATATGGGAGGCTGCAGGCTTTTTGCCTGTCATCAGATACAGAAGGTCCTCAGAGCCCCTCTCCTGGGTGCCCAGTGCTAGTCATGCGAATGGAAGGCCGAGACACAATTGGGCCTGTCTCTCTCCAGCTCCCAACCTTCATCGCCAAGGTACTGGACACCATCTGCTTCATCTGGGCCACCTCTGAGCACTACAACACACCCTCCAGGATCATTGTCATCCTGCAGGAGTTCTGCAACCAGATCATCGAGATGGTGACTTCCTCGGCCCACCTGCCTGGGTCCTCTCCCCAGTTCTTCTCCATTCCATGGCTGCCGTAGTATTAGCGACCCTTCCCACAGACCCCTTTAGTGGGTTACAGCACACTGCAGGAAAGGAGAGGGAGAGCAAGAGACAAAGTAGAGGGGTGCACAGCAGGGATGGGAACCATCAGTTGCTCTTTAGGAACAAAAGGCCCCAATCTCCAGCTAGCTGCTATTTCATCAGGCAGTGCAGGGGACGGGTAAGGTGCTTTCCCTGGAACAGTGTAGAGGCTGTGGTAGAATGGGCAGGTTTAACATCATAAAGGAAGCTAGCCAAGACCCATCCCACACCTGGCTGCTAATCTCGCTGACCAAGAGGAAGGTGATTTCCGCATTCCAAAACCTGCCCACAAGGCAGGGAGGGCAAAGATAGCCTAGGATAGATACTGTGTCAATTTACAATTCCTGGTCCCCCACACCCTAGCTGTTCATAACAGGCCAAGATATTGGTGTGAGCATTTTCCAACCCAAACTGAGGCTCCCAGTGGCGACTAGAGTTTCCTTAGGACCTGGGCAGTGCCCTCCTCATTCTGTCCTCTATAAGGAGGGAAGAAGAGGAGACTTCTCCTGAGAGACCCAACACCCTGCGATTCCACCAGGGCTTTGCAGGGGGGGTGCGCTACCAGCTCCTATCCTGAACCACTTCCTGTGTTGGTCAATACATGCATCTCTCCCTTCTTCCTTTCACAAGCATCTGTTAGCAGCTGCCAGTGCTGAGCAAAGGGTTGTACCCCAGGGGTTGCCTAGATTAGAGCGCTGTCTGCCGGTTGAGAAGGGCCTGCGCAACCTCTACCTTGACAAGCTCCCGATTATTGGAAACCAAAACCCATTTTAACTGCAAATGTGGCACAGGATGAAGAGCCAAGTACAAGAAGCTACCAGGTCTCCCAAAAGCAGCCCCACAGCTGGCATTTGGGCTGTGCCCTGTCCCCAAGAGACAGGCCCTATGTCAGGGAAATCACAGCCCCGTGGGGGGGTGATTCCTTGTCCTGCACACACCATACCTGGACATCACACTAGGGGCTTCTCAGGCTGCCTGTCTGCTCTTCCATCCCAGACACGAGCCTTCCTGAGCCCGGATGAGGTGCTGAAAGGCTTGCAAGGCGAGATCGAGGAGGTCCTGGGCGGCATCTCCCTGTCCGTGAACGTCCTGAGGGAGCTCTACCGAACCTACGACTTTTGCTGTGCCAACATGAAGCTTTTCTTCAAGGTACACGCAGGGCACAAGCAGGGCCACATTGGCCACCCCAGGGGTCACAGAGGCAGGGTGTGCCATCAAGCACACCCTTCTCTCTCTCTCTCTGCTAAAAGGACAAGGAGCCTGTGCTGTGGGAATTCCCTTCATCCCTTGCATTCTCCAGAATGAATGCCTTCTTCCACCGTGTCCAGACCATCGAGGTAAAAGCAGAATTTGGAACCTTGACACCTTCCACTTCCACTTGGAAGACTGCGGCTGCAGAATTATCTCCAAGGGCTGGGGCCAGAGATTGCCTGCCTCACTTGCATTGGTGGGGTACGAGTTCCATCCCCAGCACCACAAAAGTTAAGTGACCATGGTCAGGAAGCCTGGAGGCAGAGGGCAGAGTTAGCGGACTAAACTATCACAAAGGAAGACTTCAGAAGGCCCCATGTGACACACAGCCAATTAAAACTTAACAATGGGTTGACCTGGTTTTCTCTAGGAAGGAGAGGTGTGGGTTGATGTGGGGAAGGCAAGCAAAGTTTACTTCTTCTTTTATAATCTTCTGCATGGTGTGATTTTTTTTTAAAAAACTTCGTGCACAAGCAATTCACATCCTAAGAAAAGGAGGGACATAATTGGCAACCCTGAGCACTGATTTTAAGATGGACACAACACTAGGGCCTTTCACAAGCCTGGGCTCAGCTGCCATCCACAGCTCCAGGAGGCAGAGGAGGAGGCCCACTTAGGACTCCACACTGAAATCAGTCTTTATCCATGCTGAAGGTGCCCATCCGGAGAACTGGGGAGGTCATGCTCAAGTTTCCTGCCAAGCAGCTCTTGGTTCGACTGAGTCTGGATGAGGTTTCTGGGAAGGAAGGGAGTTTGGGGATGGGGAAATGGCTGTACTGCCCACCCCTAACCAGCCCAGCCTCCGCTCACTTTGACCTCTATATTGGCCCGAAGAGCCCTGGAGCACATGGTGCCACTATTTCTGTTTTCCCTCTGATTTGCTTTGGTCCTGAGGCTGACACATTCTGGACTGTTTGGGAAGAGTCCCAAGCACAGCACTGGCCCAGGAAAGGGACCCCCATTCCACAGGAGCACTCAGAGCTAACCGCTGCCTGGCCCTGGGCTTAAGATTGGGAGAGATGTAGAAGCCAAGCTGCTGGTTGCCCTCGAGGAGACCTCATCTGGGAAACAGGAATATCACACAGAGAGGCACCAGATGAGGGGAGGAGTCCAGTGTGAAATGTCAAGTGGATGGCCTGAGATGCGACCTGAGACTCGGAAGGAAGCATCGCTGTGGCTAGCATCACTGGGGACGCTTCCAGAAGGGAGGGACCACACTGCAGAGGATGTAGAATGGGTACCATGTCCACTGGCATCTGCTTCCTCCCAGTGTGGGATGTCTTCTGGGTGTCCATGGGGAGACAGAGGTCCCACTGAAGCTTGATATATATTCAGCCGGTGCAGTCAAGGTCCTGATCCCAACCTTCATCTCCTCTTTGTCCTCCACATTTCTAACAGGAAGGCAACTCACTGCCCTGCTTTCATGCTCTCTCTGCCAGAAGCAACTCCAAAGAACAATCAGCACAGACGAATATAGGGTCCTGGTGACTGCGTTTCCTGTAGCATTTTAGTTCCTGACTCCACTCATTGGAGTCACAGCTGGATTCATGACAGGACCCTTGGGTTTGGCTCTGGAGATGAGTGGATTAAGTGTATTTTGTTTCCTCCCTCTGCTAGGATCTTTATAAAACTGCTATTGAGTTTCTGAAGCTAGAGAAAATCGAGCTGGGGGGAGTACGTGGGAACATCCTTGGGAGCCAGGTGACTCAGATCTACGATGAAGTCTTTGAGCTGGTGAGGGTTTTTGCAGACTGCAAATACGACCCCCTGGACCCAGGAGACTCGGTAAGTCCTAGGCACAGACTGGTGAACATGGGCCCAAGAAATGGGAAAGCACAGGGAGAAAGTGGATAACGTGCAGTCCCAACAGTTCTAAAAAGTCATCACAGAAGCTATGTGAGGAGCTGTTCCACCTCAATGACATCTTCCCATAGCTTCACCCTCTGAGACTCCCAGCAAGGCAGAGCTTTCCAGTGGCCGCATACCCTGCTTCAAACGCAGACTGTGTTTCCTTTATTGTAGAGTTTTGACAACGACTATGCTGATTTTGAGACCAAAATTGAAGACCTGGATAGGAGGCTGGCTACGATCTTTGGCCAAGCCTTTGACGACTGCAGCTCCATCGAGTCTTCTGCAAAGGTGAGCTCGAGGGTGGACTTGACAGTGTGGAGCTGAACTGGGACTCAATCTGAGAGATGCACTGGAGCCCTTCAGAGTTGCCAGGCTGGCCCAAGAGGCGCCACATCTCAGTGCTAGTCTGGAGCCAGCACCTTGGGTGTCTGACAAAATTATTGGGGGGAGTGTTCGAGGAAAAGAAGAAAGTGGGTGTAGAATAGCAGGTGTTTCACTGATGTGCAGGCACTAAGTTTAAAAAGTTCCGTTTCTTCTTTGATTCAATTTCCCCAACATTTAAAGGAATGAGAGTTACAGGGATGAAGGCACCTGCAGAGCCCAGTCTGGTGCACAGATGGCCCTCTGCTCAGGCCTCCTGCCTCAGCCCCACAAGTGCTGGGATCGCAGGTGCGCGTCACCATGCCCGGGTATGTGGCAGGGACAGAGGGAAGCAAGTTCTCCCTCCTTTGTGACCTGATCTCCTCCCAGATGCCCTACATACCAACACCACCACCTTGGGGGTCAGGGCTCCACCCTGGCCATTCAGTTGTGTGATGGAAGCATTCATTCTGCCCACCACATATGTCCTTCAGCACTGAGGTTCTGGGGGAGCCTGGTCCAGGTCACACAGCCAGCCGGAGTAGCAGAAGCAGGATCCCAAGTTTGGAGTTTGGCTGCCTCCAAGGCCTTGTTCTGAACCTCTTGCCTGATGAGCTCCCATGACTGTGAAGGCAGTCGAGGCTTGGGGGAGCTCAGGGTGGTGGTCAACCCCGTGGAGGATGTCAGGCTGTACCCCCGAGCATGGCTCTCTCCCCAAGCAAATGCCAAGATGTGCCTTTGCCTTTTAAGTGTTCTTTTTTGAAAAATGCAAATATAATGACTTTGCAGACTTTGAAGTTCTGCAAATATAATGGTCAATTAAACCTTAGATTGTTGGTGCTCTGGGCAAAATATCAATGAGTGCAAATGAGTGCATTTAAACTCCTTGCTGGGGTTAAGGAGAAAAGTTACTCAGTGAGACTTGTTAAGTCACAAGAAGGGAGACTTTACTTGGGACCATGCAATAGGTACAAGGTCCCCTGCAATGAGGCCTGCGGAGGGGACAACTCAGCTGCGCATATAGAAACGGGCTGGTGGAGGTGGAGCCACAGAACAGCCAGGGTCAGCGGCTGGAAACTGACAATGAAGAGGGAATGTCAGGGGTGAGGGTGACTTAGGCTCCACCAACTGGACAGGATTCTTGCTGCAGCCAGGCCAGGTGACCAGATGCCACCCAGGGATGGCAGAGAATGAGGACCCTGATCAGATGTCACTGTGGGGTCTTCTGGACAAACTGACTTAACAAGGTCTTTGCTAACACGGGATTTTACAGAGTTACACATGGATGTTCCAGGAGGAGCTCAAGAGGGGCTGACCGGGCTTGGCCAAGCACAGAATCTCTCTTTGTCACTGTTTCCTGTCCTGGAACTCTCTTCTCCAGGGAGGCCCTCACTCCTTCCTGCCATTCAAACACCACCTGGCCACAGCTGCCTCCCCACTCCTCCCCTCAGGAGCACCTTTCACACCCCTGCTCCTTCTCCTTCTATCGCCCTCTCTGCTCAGCCTCCCTGGTGTCCGGCAGTGTACCCTTGTCCTCAGCCACTGCTGCCCTCCATGCAGGAAATAAGCTCCCAGAGGGCAGGCGTGTGATTTGGGCTCACTTAGGACTGAGCCTAGCACACTGTAGAAGACTTTGAGCACAGTAACTCTGGCTGAGGGAGCTGGGTTCCCCCGGATGTTGTCAGAGGTGACTTCGCTCTAGCACGGAGCTCTGACACAGAGCGCCTTAGGCTGTTAGCACAAAGCATCTGCATGCCAAGAGTGGAGACCTGCACTGTGGGAGATGGGCTCCAAAATTAAAAGGCAACATGAAAGCACAAGGATAGAGGGGGACAGGTCACTGGGGGTCACTTCTGGGAATCCTCAGGAGGGCCTCAGTTACTCTCTGCTGTGTGCAGGAGGAAATGGGCAGGAAAATCAGAAGAGCTCAGTAATCTGTCAGCCAGCCAGGGAGGGAGGAGGCCTGGGGTCTCGCAAGTCCCTTAAACACATGAAAAGTTTACCCTCAGCAATCTGGTTTGGAACAGGAGAGGAAAGGGTGCGGAGGGATGGGTAGGGGTTGAGCCCAGCTGGGAGGCTCCCCATCTGTGGGGGAGACGGCTTGAAGCACCCACTTTTGTGAAGAGCAGCATAGGAGCCTTAGGCCGGTATCTGGGAGGAGCAGGTGGTCAGGGAAGAACCTTCCTCGCCCCAGAAAGCCTTCTCACCCAGACATCCTCTCTCCTGTCAGGGCCAGATCCAGCTTCTGTACTGAACAGGAAAGAGTCCTGTGCTAAATTTTTACTTGATAGTTATGCTAGGTAAAAAAGAAAGAAAAAAAGAAACAAGACAGAAGTGTCCTTGCAAGCCATCCCCACCACTATGGTGTGCCTCAGGCCTGGGAGAACTTTTCCCTGTGTTTGACACCCCTTGTCCTGGGAGGGGGCCCTGGCCATCCCTCCCTCGGCCCCTGAGCTCCCTCCCGTTCCCAAGTTGTCTGATTGCGACTGCTTCTCATCTCTGTAATTCACACACCAGGAAATTTCTAGGGCACTTCTCCCACCTGTTGCCCTCCAGGCAGAAAATAAAATGAGTTTGTATCCCAGAGGTCAGAAGCCAAAATATATCTAAGGAAGAAAAACGAAAAAGAGGGAAGGAGAAAGAAAAAGCAAAAGGACCTGGGAGGGCCTTAAACCATTAAATGGATTTTATTTTCCCAACTGTCGCATGTCAGCTTTTTTAAAAGTGGAGGTGGGACTCTCCTGTGTCTGCAGCCACCTTCAGGTGCCTGGGGTGAGAGAAGCAAGTGGCATACTGAGTCTCTCTTGCCTCCTAAGCGTGTCAGGGTGCTCCACTCAGCTTTAGGAGGGCCTGAGAATCTCTCGCCCCTTCTTTGGTCATGGTGGTGGTTCTTGCCAGAACATGTCCTCCAAACTGGCATTCCTCTTCCTAAGAGGAGTATGTCTTGCCAATAAAGCTTTTGTATCTTATGCCATGCTGGCTTCATGGTCATGAATTTGTTTACACTTATCTTGGACGGTCTTTATTTCTCCTTCAAGTTTGAAGGATAGCTTTGCTGGATATAGTAATCTCGGTGGACAGTTACTTACCTTCAGGGCTTGAAATACATATTCCATTCTCTCCTGGCCTTAGGGTTTCTGCAGAGACGTCTTCAGTTATTCTGATGTAAAGTTTCTCCCTTACAGCTTTCAGTATCCTTTCTTTCTTCTGTCCTCTTGTCATTTTAACTATAATGTGACAGCGGGTTCTTTGCTGGTAGTGCTCGTTTAGGGTTCTAAATGGGTCCTATACCTGCATGTCTATGTCTTTCCCTTCATTTGAATGGTTTTCTGTTATTTTATTTAATAGATTTTTTGTGTCATTGCTCTGTACCTCAGTGCCCTCTTCTACACCAAAAATTTGTAAGTTTGGTCTTTTAACTGTGTCTTCATGTACTAATTCTTCAACCTTAGCTCCAAGTCCTGAAATTCTGTCTTCTGCTTGTTCTGCTCTGTTGGTGGAGCTTTTTTGACTCTATGCTACTCATTTTCAGAATTCTTTTTTTTTGTTTGTTTGTTTTTTCCGGTACCGGGAATCGAAGTCACAACCTTGCGCTTGCCAAGCAGGCACTGTGCCACTGAGCTAAATCCCCAGCCCCTTGTTTTCAGAATTCTTGTGAAGTTTTTCAGAATCTCTCTTTGTTGAATTGTTCCTTCATGTTCTTCACTGTCTTCCTTAATTCATTCATCTCTTTATTTGTATTCTCTTTGAAGTCATTCATCATTTTATAAATCAGTCTTCTGAGTTCTTTAACTGGCGTTTCATCCACTTTGATATCTTTGCGTTCAGTTACTGATGAGTTGTGGACATTCCAAGGACTCATGTTGACTCATGTTTTTCATATTTGTTGTGTTTCTGTACTGAGACTTCTGCCTGTGTTGGGATGGATATCTCTTCCACTTTTGCTTGTCTTCTGTGTCTAGCCTTTTTCTTGAAAGCTTGCTCCCAGTACCACTCAGAGAGGATGAAATGAACCATAGTAAGATATTTGTGTCAGCTTTTCCTTTCATCTCTGTGATAACATAGGTGAGAAAAACAACTTGGCAGAAAGACCTGTTTTGGCTCATGGTTTGACAGGTTGCAGTCCATGGCTGGACAGCTCCGTTGCTGTGGGCTTGTGGTAAGGCAGAGGAAACTATGCACCTCATGGAAGCCAGGAAGCAGAGAAATAGAGAATGACAGCCAGCCAGGGATGGGGAGACCAGTGATAAGACACAGCTCCCATGGGTACACCCCCATGACACACTCCCATCAAGGAGGCCCCACCTCCTAAGTTTCCATCACCTCCCAATAGCCTATCAAGTAATGAACCCATCGATGGTTTAATCTAGTAATGAGATCAGAACCCTCATGACACAATTTCTTTCCCGAAGGCCTCACCTCTAAACAGGGCAGCACTGGGGACAATGTAGTTTGTTCTTCCACCCAGGAGCCTTTGGGGGGCATTCCATGTCCTAACAGCATTCTCCCCCTGGTTATCAGAGTGAGCCCTCATTATGTGAATATAGTCTTTGGGCTATTTTTTATTGTTTAACCTAGTTCTTTAATTTTTCAAATCGTCCTTGTTCACATCCTGATTTCTCCTGGCCATTGAATAAATTCTCCTACACCTTAGACCTAGTTGACATCTCTGGTTTACACAGTATGTTGAGCCCCAGAATATAACAATACAAAAATCATACAGGGGCCTTAAGTCAGTTACCATACAGAGCAAAGTTGAGATGTGTTCTTTGTTTTGACAAAGCACATAATTTCTCAATCCTGAAGCTTAGCCTTGCTTACTGGTCAACAGCCACCGGCTGGGGACAGCACCGGGACGGGTCAGTTGGCAGGGGCTCTGACAAAGACGTCCCTCTTCTGTGTCTCCCCAGCTCCTGTACATGTGCGGGGGCCTCCTGGAGCGGCCCCTAATTCTGGCCGAGGTGGTACCCAAGTACTCGGTCATGCTGGAGATGTTGGATGCCGAGCTGGACAACGCCAAGCTCATGTATGATGCCCAGATGGCGGCAGCCACGGAGGGCAACATCCCTCCCATCCACAAGAACATGCCCCCTGTGGCCGGGCAGCTCAAGTGGAGCCTGGAGCTGCAGGAGAGGCTGGAGGTGTCCATGCGGCACATAAAGCACATTGAGCACCCGTGAGTCCCGGGTGGCGAGGACGTGGGGGCAGCAGCAGACAGGGAGGGGGCCGTCCAGAGCCTACAGACTCAGGCTCCCACCAGCCATACTGTATGTCCCACAGCAGTCCCTCAGGGGCCCCTTGGTGGCCTCCCAGCTCTTCCACAAAGGTGTGCCAGTGCGTGTGTTCAGGGCACTCTGGCTGTCCTCTTCCTTGCCATCAGCCATGTGTTCTAAAGCAAGACCACTCAGATGAGAACAAAAAGAGGCTATTGACACAGAGTACTGTCACCGAGGAGCCACAAAACCACTGTCACTGTGTTTGGCACAGGTGCCAAGGTGGGCAGGCAGGCCTAGGTGCCAGGGGTGGCTGCGGATACACCGCAGAGACAGCGGCTGGGAGGCACCATGTTGGACTGGCTAGGGGCACACTGGCTTTTTTCTGGTTGGCCCTACGGTGAAGAGGAAGGCAAAAACGAGGAAAGCGTGAGTTATTAACCAAGTCCTGAAGCCGGGCGTGGTGGTGCACGCCTGTAATCCCAGCACTAGGGAGGCTGAGGCAGGCGAATCGCCAGGGGTTCAAGGCCAGCCTGGGCTACATAGTGAGACCTTGTCTCAAAAAAAAAAAACCTAATTAGCCAAGCCCTGGCTGCCAGGGGCCAATTGCTTTGTGGGCTGTGGTTTGGCCTCCTGAGTTGGTTGTTGTTCTGTTGGGGTGGACGGGTCTGCCCTCCGCTTGTAGATTTTCAGTCTGGCAGCCTGGAACAAATAGGTTGCTGGCTGCCTGCTTGGGCAGCCAGAGCTCCCGGCAGCAACCACTGGGGGCACTAGAGGGCCTCAGAAGTTGCTGTCTGCGAGGCCTGGCGCTTTACTGGGCACTAACTGGGATTCCAGGGTCACGTCAGGTGTGGAGGCCAAGATGATCTATCAGAAATACGATGAGATGATGGAGCTGCTGCGCAACTACCGTGAGAAGACCTACCGGCAGTGGGTAGGCGGCGTGGACCAGGACTGCCACTTCAACCTGGGCCAGCCGCTGATCCTCCGCAGCGCCTCCACTGACCTCATCCAAGTCAACTTCAGCAAGGCGGTGGGTCCCCTGGGTGGCTGCAGGAAAGCCCCACTTGGGAGTTGGGTCCTCAGGGTGAGGAGAGAAGCCAGGGCCCCATGGCCACTGTGGCCACCCAATCCTGCCAAAGGTACATATTGGCAGAGGCTGCTGTTTGTGTCCCGGGGAGTGTGCACCTTTCTCCTCTCAGTCTTCTAAGTACGCCCTGAATATGCTTAAGATATGAACAAAACGTGACCATCCTCGAAAGCAGCTTCAGCGAGTGTCTTTCTTTAAAGCCTGGCTGCCTTTCCTACGACCCCAGTAGGAAGCACTGACTTTAAAGTAAAAGCAAAAAGTCTTTGTGAGACCTAGACAGAGGGGCTGGAAGCCAAGGCAGGTGAGGGCACAGACTCCACAGCGGCAGGCTGCGGGGTGCATCGTGGGGCTGCACCTGGGCGGTTTAGGAGTCCACGGACAGCGGAAATGGGAGCAGGGCTGAGTTCACGCTCTGCCTCATGGTGGCCATTTATTCCTTCTTTCATTCAACAAATATTTACTGAACACCTACTATGTGCATGTACTTGGGATGAATTAATGAACTAGAGAGAAGGAGGTCTCTGTCCTGTCCTGAAGGAGCTTATCTGGTGACAGTGGTCATGGTGATGGTGGTGGTGGTGGTGTGTGTGTGTGTGTGTGTGTGTGTGTGTGTGAGAGAGAGAGAGAGAGAGAGAGAGAGAGAGAGAGAGAGAGAGAGAGGAGAGAGGAATGAGTGATTGACATAAAGAGATAAAGCCACATTTCGGCAGGTGCCTCAGGAAAAAGAACAAGGAAGGCCAGGGGAGAGGCAGGGGCAGGTGCACATGAGCTGTGAGCCAGAGCCTGCAGGAGGTGAGGGTGTTGGCCATGTAGAGGTAGAGGCAACGCCTTTGTGCAGAGCAGACAGCTAAGGCAAAGCTGGGAGGCGTGAGTGTGCCTGGGTGTTCTAGGAGCAGCAAGGGGGTCACTGGGGCAAGGCAGAGTGGGCAAAGGGGACGTGGATGGAGGAGAGGTGATGGAAAGCCTCCTGGGCCATCGCAAGGACAAGGTCTGGGTTTGAGCCACTGGCAGTCTTTGTTGGCTGAGGAGAGCTTTGCTCGGATTTACACTTGGAAAGGATTCCACTCTAGGGTGGGTGGCTAGGAGCAGGGAGACCAGTCAGGGGTCTTCTGCTGTAATTCGGGTGCCAAGTGGGGGCCTGGAGCACAGAGTGGCAACAGTGGAGGTGCTGCTGAGCGATGACTTCCAGGCTGATTGGTAGTGGGGTAGAAGAGGGAAAGAGGAGTCTGTCTCAGTGTTTTGGGTCTGAGTGACCTGGATGGTGGAACTGCCACCAGCCAACCCAGCCTGGAGAAGAACAGAGGAGCAGGCTGTGGGGAGGTCTGCTTCTCTGTCTGACCATGTGGAGTTTAGGAGACGGTGAGAAGGCAGGGGGAGGTTAAAAGTCTGGAGGACAGGAAAGGCCAGGCTGGAGACCCAAGTGTAGGCATCATCCACACCCGTGATACCAGATGAGAACCTGCCTCATCCAGGTGAGAGTAAGTTGAGGAGGACCAAGGTCTGGCTCTCCAATATGGACATCTTGAGGTTACCAAAGAGACTTGTAACAGGGGCCATGACAGCCTGGAAGCCAAAGGAGACCATGTGCCCAGGCGTGGGAGTGACCAGCTGTTGGAAAGTAGGGATGGGACAGACAGATTCAGTAACAGAGAAGTGGCTGCAATCTTGATGGGAATGGTTTGAGGGACAGCAGTACTGGAGGGATATTCCTGCTGCCAGTGTCCTTGGGTCATAACCAGGTGAGAGGAGAAGGAAAGGCAGATCCTAGGGAGGACCCAGGTGAAGTCCCAATGAAGCCTTTCTCCAAATGGCCTGGGTGGAGTGAGGAGAAGACAGAGGTAAGAACGTGACAACGATGTCATCCACCCATGAAGACGATATCAGCATCGTCTGCCTCAGGAACAGCAGATGGGATGAAGACATCCTGAGCTTGCCAGCAAACACTGCCTCCCATCAACTTTAAAACCCCCAGCTGTGAGGACCCCCGGGGGTACTGCTGCCTGGCTGCACCGGGAACAGCTAGGTTGCCTTCTGACATGTTCTTTGATCTTTTTTTCCTTGCCATTTAGTTAGTGGCAGTGCTGAGAGAAGTCAAGTACTTGAATTTCCAGCAGCAAAAAGAGATCCCAAGCAGTGCAGAGCGTCTGTTCTCAGATAATGAAACCTTCCGGAAGTTTGTGGGCAACCTGGAGCTCATCGTTGGCTGGTACAATGAGGTGAGTGCCTGGGGTTTTGCTGTGTTTGCCAAGTTTTGGTTTTTGTTTGGAACAAAAGGTGGTGGGAGGCCTCCTGTAGAACAGAAAGAACAAATGAGTCAGTTTTAATATGTAAATGTGCTTCAAGGCACTCTTCGTTATTCATGCAACAACAGCAGCAGCAAAGATGGTGATAACTCAAAATAGCTGATTATGAAAACCACATTTCCACTGGATTTTAACCTGTGTCACACACTTCTCTGGATGTTTCACATTCCTAAGTGTATTCTGGGTTATAGTAAAGTTCCACAGTACTTTCATTACTCCCATTAAAGTGGGGGCAGTGGGGACATTTTACTGGAATCCAGTAGGGAAACAATGTGAGGAGGCTGGAGAGATGGGGAGGTGGCCAGTCCACCCTCAGCTCTTTGGTTCAAGAATCCCTTGATTTTGGACATCAGTCAGATCTGGAGACCTGACACCACAGTCACAGGGGCTGATTGGTAACTGACCAGCCTTGGGGGACTGCCCGTCCTGGTGATATGCTGTTTGCTGCCTGAAGAGCACGGGTGTGGGGTACAACGGGCAGGCACAGTGTCTGTCTTCACTGTCTTACAGATCCTACCCATAGAGTGGGAAAAGGCAGCTGAACGCTTCGGGTCTTAAATGTCCTCTGAAGGCCATGTACTGAAGGCTTGGCTTTAGTCACAGTGCTGCTGAGAGGTGGTGGAAACTTTAAAAGGAGGTGGGGCTTAGTGGGAGGAAGCTAAATAATTGGGGTGTGGCCTTGGAGGGGATATTGGGGCTTAGGTCCCTTCCTCCCTTCCTATTTCTCTTGCTTCTTGGCTATCATGAGATGAGTGGCTTCCTTCACCACCCCCTTCTGCTGTCATTATGTTCTGCCTCACCACAGACCAAAAAGCAACTGGGGCAATCCTGTGCTGAAACCTCAGATACCATGAGCTAAAAAGAAATCTCTCTTACTTTAAGTTGGTTTTCTCACTGTGACCCGTCCAGCCACCGCAATGGGGAGGGTGCAGAAACTATGGGTTTGTAACAGGGGCCATGCTACTATGCTATGACAGGACATCATGTACCATGTAGCCTCAAGCAGCACAGACCTCTCTTGTGCTCTAGTTTTAGAAGTTAGGAGTCCAGAGTCTGTCCCCCTGCAGAGTCAAGGTGCTGACTGGGCTAGAGGCTTGTCCAGATTCTAGAGGCCACCACTTTCCTAGGGTAATAACCCCTGTGTCAGCCAGGGTTCACCAGAGAAACAGAGCTAACAGGAGAGGGAGATACAATGTGGAGATTTGTTCCACAGCCTCACATGGTGAGGGAGTCACCTGGGAAGTCACCGGGCCTGCCATCTGTAAGCCTGTGAGCCTGGAAGACTGGTGCTGTGATTCAATCCCACCAAAAGCCTGGGAACCAGGGGAGCAGGCTATGTGAATCCCAGCCCAGTGGAGGGGAGAAGAGGAGATGAGTTCCTAGATTGGCTGTGAGCCAGGAGAAAGGGGCCAGTGCCCTCTCCCCTCACGTTCCTCCATACCCGCAAGGGATTGGATAAGGCTGCCTGGCCTGGGGATGTTACTGAGCCAATCACATCCAGAAATACCTGGAAAAACATTTCATCTGGGGCACCCTGTGGCATAGATTGACAGACTGACAGATACAGTCAACCATCCAAAGCAGGTGGCTCCAACTTCTGCTCCAGTAATACATGGCCTCCTCCTCCTCAGACCTCAGGCCTCAGGCCTCACTTTTATGAGTCCCTTGTGATTACACTTGGCCCTTGGATCACCCAGTCCATCCAGGTCATTCCCCCCCATCTAGATCCCTGACTTATCCACCCTGAATATTCTGTCACCATGCAGGGTGACAGATGCACATGGACATCTCTAGGGGGACCAGCATCTAGGTGCCCCTCCTCTGCTTGAAATTCTGGGCATTGGAAACCGAGTCCCAGAGAGAAAGGATCTTTCAGGTGCTGGTGAACACAGATGGGTGGAAAGGTGAGCCCAGCCCATCCACATAGGAACCGTGGGGGGGGCAGAGCAATGGGAGCAAGGGGGACGCAGGCTGCGTCATGCTGATTTCCAGGTCCATCCCTGAGACCCCAGAGTGTGGACCCCTGTGAGGTTTCCTGGCTTTTTCAATGCCCTCCATGGGACTGGTTCAGGTGGGTTCCCATTCTTGCAGCCAACCCCTCCCCCAAATAGATCAACTTTCTCAGACTCCAAGTGTTTTTGTTTCTGTGTGTATCAGTCAGGGTTTAAAAGAGAAATAGATATAACGCCAGATATACAAATGTATAAGAATTTACAAGACTGGCAGCCGGCTCGCTCCCTGCCTCATAGGCACCCGGAAGGAAGGCCCCCATGCACAGGGAGCCACGGGAGGGGAGCGCCGGTCTTCCAGCTGGCTCGCTCCCTGCCTCATAGACATCCGAAGGGAGGGCCTCTGGTGCATGGGGAGCCACGGGTGGGGAGCGCCGGTCTTCTGGCCAGCTTGCTCCCTGCCTCATAGGCACCCAGAAGGAGGGCCCCTGGTGCAAGGGGAGCCACGAGGCGCAAGTGCTGTTGCATGCCGGCCCTTAGGCCGGCCGCCACCACTCAATTGAGAACTACCATGACACGGAGAAACAATGACACAATTGGCCCACCATGCACCAGCTGCAGATGCCTACCCATGGACATGTGTGAATCATTCAAACATGGAGAAACCCCTGGGAATGCATGCCATACAACGGGTGATGTCCAGTTGCTCCTGTGGGTGTGAGTCAATGGAATACTCAAGTAGGGTAGTGTATGTGTAAGTTTGGGCAAGACCTGAAGGCTTCAGGACAGAAGGTGCTGCCCCTTCCAGGCTGCCCAGCTAGGACCCTAGATTCCCAGCCACTACCACCTCTGTCCATGTGGTGTCCTCAGAATCCCAGCTGTTTAACTCTGTCTAAAGGGCTGCCTTGTGGACATTGGTTATAAGCGCACTGAGGAGGTGCATTATGTGATCCTCAGGGCAAGAGCTCCACACAGGAGACCAGTGTCCTTGTCACCATGAGCAGCCAGCCTGATCCATGAGCCCTGCCTTGAACTGCCTTGCTCTATGAATTCTGTGGAGCTGCTTTTACTTCTGCCTGGCTTCCCTTCCTTTGCCTTTACCCACTGGCTCTGAGAGTCCATGGTCCAAAAACACTTGAAGCTTTGATGGGGTCACCATTTGAAATACCAAATACCAAAGGATCATTCTGGAAGGCCAGTCATCAGCCTCTAACATTGTTTTAATTCTCTGTAACTCCTACCTCCCATAGATGTATCCTTGAAAAGACAGACATAAAGCAAAATGCTGCTAGATGAGGTGATATTCCAAAGCACAAATGGTGCTTGCTATTTAGGGAATAATTGACAAAAACCATATATACCCTCCCTCTTCCTTGTTTTTGTTTGTTTGCTTGCTTTTGTTCTTGTTAAGTTGTTTTTTTTTTTTTTTTTTTTTTGTGGTTGTTGCTGTTTTTCCTGTTGTGTGAATTCAGTTTCCTAAGCACTCGTTAATTTTCCAGAGCAGGGCAGAGCTATGCAGAAACTGCACGGAAGCACCATTTTCATTCACATAGGTCTATTAATAACAGGAGCAGCTTCCCTCCGACTCCGGCTTCCCTGTTATTTAGCCAGATTTCAGGCTTTCTAATTTATAACCAAGGGAGAGGTTCTGCTCCCAGGAACGCTCCCGCTATTCACCTGTACTTTTTTGGTTTTCTTTCTATGACTCAGCCAAATGCAAAAGTTGAGGACAGTCCAATCAGTGTTTTTACACCACAGTAGTTTCATCTTGTTCTACCCTATAACATAGACACTAAAAAGTACATATATCAAGCCAGGCATGGTGGCGCTTGCTTGCAATCCCAGCACTTGGGAGGCTGAGGCAGGAGGATCTTTGCAAGTTCGAGACCAGCCTAGGCTCCAAAGTAAGCTCAAAGCCAGCCTGAACTGAATAGCAAGACCCTGTCTCAAAAAGACAGTAAATAAATAAATGAATAAATAAATAATAAAGAGCATATACATCAATTTTTTCTGATAAAAATAGTTTTCGAAATAGAATGGCCTGAAATACCTTTCCTTGTTGTTATTGTTACTGGGGACTGGACTCGTGGCCTCATACATGCTAGGCAAGTACTCTACCGCTGAGATACATACATACATCCTCACCCTTTTGTTAAAATTTTATTTTGAGACAGGGTCACACTAAGTTACTCAGGCGGGCCTTGAACTTGTGATCTTTCTGCCTCAGCTTCCTGAGTAGCTGAGATTACAGATTAATTCACCGCAACGCCCAGCTCCAAAATTCAACTCATGTAAAATTCCCAAACAAATGACACTAATTGCAACTGGTTTGGGTACTGTTGAGTATTAAAAATCCTTACCATTGTCTAATCCTTAACAATTTAAAATCTGGTTGGATTTGGGACAAAACCCTAACTGTGTGGCCTTTGTTCTACAGATAAAGACGACCGTAATGGATGTGGAATTTCCACTAATCAAGTCAGAACTGGAAGCAATTGATGTCAAGTTACTGAGTGCTGAAACGACGTTGTTCTGGAACAGCGAAGGTACAAAGGCCGTGCTCATCCCAAGACGGTTCCACTTGGGGCCCCAGCTGTCCAACAGCTGTCGTCAGACTCAGGGAGCAGCCACTTCTGCCCCTTGGCCTCGTGCAGCTGCTGTCCCTGCACCAGGGTTAGGTTTAAAGCCAAAGCACAGTTCCAACTGCTTGCCCAATTCAAAAAGGACACATTTGTGTCGCTTACACCAGAACTGGGCAAAGACCCCTTTGGTCAAGGGATCCTAATTTTTCCAGACTGGGCTCAGGGCAGGCCTGACCTTTCTTGTTTTCACCCTGTGTGTCTGAGTCAGCAGAGTACTATACATCTTGGGCTCAGCACCAGAAAAACAAAAGGAAGTGCAATCTCCCTTCATTCCACCACCGGGCAGGCAGAGACCCCTGCCTCCCGACGCGCCTGACCCCTCTAGCATCCCAACAGACGCCCTCTAGCATCCCTCTAGCATCCCAACAGACGCCCATCATTGCTCCTCCCTCTGAGACCTCGGGGATGCCTTGGCCACCCTGGAGTCCTGCTTTGCTGTGCCTTGCACCCATTATCTCAGTTAGAGGGGATCAAACGTTATTGTCACACCCTTGAAACCCGGGTCTGTCTGGACTTTCCTGTGCAGACTGTGCTCCTTTCCTCCCACCTCTGCCCGAGGACGCAGCTCTTCTCCCACGGCTCCAGGCCGCGCCACTTTGCAGAAAAGCCTGTGTCTCTCTGGCGCCCTGCTCAGGATTGGAAGGGCTGGGGTTCATGGGGGGGTGGGCTTTAACTTCAGGAGTCTGGAGCTCCTGGTTGAGATGAGAAGTCCACAGACTTGGAGGTGACGAAGTCCTATTGCCAACAAGGCACAGTGCACACAACTCCTCAATATTTAATTTCAGGGAGCTCACAATGATTTCTGCTTCGTGATCTAGAACAGGAGATGGATTTTCTAGGACTATGTCTGTTAAGACAACCCAGAAAAAGTCCATCTTGCTGAGTTGTTTATTGCATAGGATTCCCTTACGCTTATGTTTCAGGTGTGTTTCAATATATTCAAGAGATGCGTGAAATTCTGTATAACTTGCAGAACAGAATACAGAAAGCAAAACAGAATATAGAAGGAATTACCCAGGTCATGCAGGTAAGCAAGGTCTCAGTGGCAGCTTTGGACAAGTCTGGGGCAAATGGGCCCCCATGGCAAGTGCTGCTGCATGACAGAAGACATGGGACCCTGTCCTTTGATGATCTGGACCAGTACGATGGTGTCAGGGTGGTCCCAAGGCAGAAGGAGCCCAGTCACTCTGGGAAGTTCCACGGTGTTCCAGTCTACTGAGCTCAGCAGATGTGTGGGGGTGGGGGTGGGAGTGGGGGTGGGGGTAGGCTGGCACTAGGAACAAATACTGGGAAGAGACCCAGTGAGACCAGTGCTGCAGGGAGTAAGCCTGTTGCTTGGTGCAGAAACAGGGGTGTTTCTTTGCCTCAAGTCCCTTCCAAAATACTGAGGGATCCTTCATCCATCTCTCCCATGGTTTGTCTTCAATGCCAGAATTTGCAAAAACATTGGCAGCTATGTATCCAAAAGGAAGTCTTTTATTTCCAGATTATTTCCTTTATCAGTACATGTTTGCAATACATAATGTTTCCATTCCTTGTGTGGAGTTGGTACATGTACGTCTAGGCTGCTTCCAAGATTTCCCTATTATGAGTTGTGCTGCTATAAACATGAGTATGCATGTATCTCTGTAATATGGTGTCTTTAACTCTTTTGGGAAGATACCTAGAAGGGGACTAACAGGGTTAAATGGAATTTCTAGTTTCGGTTTTTTGAGGAATCTCCACACTGATTTTCATAATGGTTGTACTAGTTCTACATTTTTACTAATGAGGTAGAAGGGTTCCTTCCCTGCCCTCACCCCTGCCAGCTTTTATTATTATTTCATTTCTTGATACTGGCCATTCTTTCTGGTGCAAAAAGGAATCTCAGTATAATTTTTGTTTTTCTGGTACTGGGAATCGAACTCAGGACCTTGCACTTGCCAGGTAGGTACTGTGTCGCTGAGCTAGATCCTTGGCTCTCAGTATAATTTTAATTTGCAATCTCTAGTGACCAGTGATATCAAGCATTTCTTCATGTTTTTATCAGCCATCTGTACTTTTCCTGTGAAGTGTCATTTCACTTGCCCATTTTTTATTGGGTTTTTTATTTTAAGGGGTCTAAATGTTTTGGGTTCTTTATATATTCCAGATATGAGTCCTCTGAGGAATAGCTGGCAAAAATGTTTTCCAATTCCGTAGGTTGTCTTTCATTCTTTTGCTGCATAAAAGCTTTTTAATTTGATATAAACCCATTTTTTGATTCTTGGTACTATTTCCTGTGTAATTGGGATTCTGTTCAGAAAGTCCTTGCCTATGCAGACGCCTTCAAAAGCTTCACCTGTTTTATCTCCCACCGGATTGTTTCTGTTCTAGCATTTAATTATTCAATCCATTTTTATTTTAGTTTAGTACATGGTGAGAGATATGGGTCTAGACTCAATCTTTTGCATGTGGAGAGGCAGTTTTCCCAGCACCATTTCTTAAAAAGGCTATCTTTCTTCAGTGTATGATTTTGGTTCCTTTGTCAAAGATCAAATGGTTGAATTGGTTGGGAATTGTTTATGTACCCTCTATTCTGTTCCATTTATCTTACAACTGTTTTGTGCCAGCGCCATGATATTTTGATCACAGCAGCTTTGTAGTATAACTTCAAGTCTGGAATGGTGGTGCCTCCTGCTTTGCTGTTTCTACCCAGGATTGTTTTTGCTATCCTGGGTCTCTTCTGGTTCCATATCAATTTTAGGATTGTAAATAACCATATTTTCAAGTTTGATATGTGGATTTAGTGCAATCCCAGTCAAAATCCCAACTCATTTTTCCAAAAGGAAGTCTTAAAAATCCCCCTCCTGTTAATTTGCAATCTGTTTATTTTTAAAATGATTATGTTTAAGCTATATTTTTCTACCAACCTAACAAAATCAAACCATTATGATATCCCACGGGCCCACTCTGATTCACTGCACTGATGGCCTTCACTAAAATGAGACTTCAGATTATGTAACACCCACCCCACCCTCCCGTGAACCCCTGGTTGAGAGGATTCAGGATTTCCGAATCAACACACACTGACATTTGCAACAGGGCACATCTCTCCTATTTCAAGAATCCTCAGCATTTTCAGCATGACACTTCTTTTCTGTGTTGTAGCTCACATACGTTTCATCAGTATCCACTCCAATACCATATGGTAGATAAAAACCATTGCTCACCACCCCATTTTTCTCCTGATTCAGTTTTCATTTGAACGGAACATTCCCTCAAGTAATTTTCTCAGAAAGTTAATATAAACAAGGGTCCCTGTAGCCCTAAGGGGGCACAGATGATGGAGAACTAATCTCCAGTCTGAGCTAAGCAAGGGACAAGGACTGAGAAGCAGTGAGAGCAAGCACACTTTCTCTAAAATGACCATCCTCACCACTGCATTTTCCTCCAGGAGTGGTCAGCCAACCCTCTGTTTGAAAGAAAGGACAACAAGAAAGAGGCCCTGTTAGACCTGGATGGAAGGATGGTCAATCTGAACAAGCGCTACACAGCTGTCAAGGAGGCGGGTGTGAAGATCCAAGCCATGGTGGCGGTAAGGACCTGCCTGGGAGGCCCATCGAGAGTCCACCTGCTCTTTGCAGAAAAGGCAGTGCTAGACAGTTCATAACAATGATGAATGACAATGTTTTAGTGGTCACATTAGTCTATAATCTTTAGTCCAAGGCAGCTTTGCCTTAGAAGGACAGACCCACCCCAGTCTGTGTTCGAAGCCTGATTCCTTGTGTCATGCGTCTGCCCTCTTCCGTTCTAAGGGGAGCAGAGTTGGTATAGTGACATCTTCACAGCAGATGACAGATCTGTTTTCTCGGGATGTTCTTCAGTGATTTTTTGTGGTTTCCATCCGTGAGTGTGATGCGGGCAGTGAGGAGCACTGGAACATGCACATGTGGTGGGCCCCGGCGACTCATTCTGATGGGTATGGTGTGCTCACTGGTCTGCTTTGCTGCCTAGGATGTAGGTGATTCCCCTCTGCTGAGAGCCTCCACAGAGGGTGGGTCCGCATCTCTGCTGGCCTGTCTGAGGGAGAATGCACGATGGTGGCCTGGCACTGCTGGGCCGCCCACTTGTATTTCAGTGTGTCTTGGAGGAGAATGTGCAAGATGGGGTTTCACATTGGCTTGGGAAGGGGAAATTCTAGAGCTCAAGATATATGTGGGGCCACTAGGGGGTTTCTAGTGCATGGTGTACCATGGTGAGGACTTTGGTGATGGGCTGCCATGGCCAGATAACCAGTGGGCCCTATACAGGCTGGAGTGTACAGGCTGTTCTTATGGTCACCTCATTGCTATTGAGATCATTGCCCCAGTGGAATGGCTTGGCTGGACCAAAAGCTACTGTGCCTCATGCCCAGGTCTTTCCCCTTCCCAGTAACTAAAAATGTGACACTGCAAAAATGTACTAAGAAGCGTCAATCATCTCCCTTATTTGTACTCTCAGATGTGAGAAAATTGTTTTAAGGTCAGGGAAGCTTCAGGGCACCAGGAGCTTAACAAAAGGGCAGGTGGGGAAGCAGGGTGCAGGGATTGAGGCTGAGCAGCAAGGAGCAGGAGTCCAGAGGCTAAGGTCTGTGAGCCACCCCTATTTCCCAAATTTGATGAGATAGCACTGCCTCTGTGGCAGGCTTTGGTACCACATCCACCTACCCCCAGCCATTTCTTCCTTACACTAAAGTTATCAGAGCCTGTGTCTTCTCTCTACTATTATAACTGCCTAAAAGCACAGAAGGAGTCATATTTATCCTTGTGTTCCCTGTGACATTCAGTGGCCTACAGAGCCATCCATCCATCCATCCATTCATCCACTCACCTACCCATTCACTTAACTGGTCATCCATCCACTCAGTCATCTGCCCACCTCCCCAACCTCCTATCTACCAGTGAGCCAGTGAGACAGCAGCCGGCTGTGTGCTTCTGTTTGCAGGAAAATGCAGAACTATTCAGAGCAGACACATCCAGCCTGCCCTGGAAAGATTATGTCAACTATCTCGACAGCATGGTCTTGGAGGAGTTTGATGCATTCATTCGCAAATCTCTCAATTACCTAATCAACAACATGGCTGTAGATGTAAGTTGTCCATATAAAATAATTGTGTGTGCAAATTAGAAATATAAAGTAAGTTCTGTGTCAGAATCTAATCAGCAGTTTCCTGATGAAATAGCAGGCTATAGTTTTACAAATAAACAGACATTAAAACCTACCTAGAGCAGTGGTAGTGAACCTATGGCCCACGTGCTGCAGTGAGCACACAGAGCCCTCCCTGTTGGCATGCGAGCCGAGTCTCCGTAGCACTGCCCAAGATGCCAAGCATTGGGTACCAGTGCATATAGAAGCGGTGTTGGCACTTTGTGGTAAACAAGTGGTTTTGGGGTTGCAGTTTGGGTACTTGTTCTCTAAAAGGTTCACCATCACTGACCTAAGGTGACTAACTTACCTTGGTTTTAAAAGTGAAAGTCCTGCCTCCTGGGAACCCCTCAGGACTGCTGGTCACCTTAACCCAGTCATAACATAAATCAGCAGAATACCTAAGCAGATCTGAGACTGTGGCCCTACCTTGCTTGCTGCCAGGTGATAGAACACAGCCACAATTGTTCCCTATGCAGTGGAGGCGGGGGGGGGGGGGGCCCTGGCAGCAGCACCAGCCACTAACCTCCTCGTCCCCCTACTGTTAGGCTGAGCAGAAGCGTTAACAGGTCACCAAGAGGGTGTGCTGTTGCATGCCACCAAGACATGTTCCCCAGGGTTCTCCCAGGGGATGCTTTCCCCCATACCTGAGTCCTTTTCATTACAGTGGCTCCCGAATGATTAGTGACCACAGTAGGGACCACGTGGCCACCAGTGGGCCTGAGCACACTGCGTGACTGTCACTGACATGATGGGAAGGGCCCCAGGCTAACCTCCATCCTAACACCCTACAGGCAGGGCCAGCACCCCCAGCCTCATAGCCTCACCAGAGGCATCCAGGAGTGAATGGGTTGTGACCATGCACCCAAGGGACCTGAGGGTTTTTCCCCCCGCTGTTGTACACAGTTTGTATGTGCTGGGTTCATTTACGCTGTGTTGTTCATAGCAGTGCAGAGAGTTGGGGCAACTACTGCCTCCATTCTACAAAATAATGACCCTTGTTTTATGGCTCTGAGGAAACTGGGAATTAAGAGAGCTGTCCATGGCCATCTAGCAGGTAATTGGCAGCAGGTGGCTTAGAACCCAGTAGTCCATCACCCCAGCCACTGCCTTTCCTGCTACGGCCTGCTCCTCCGGCTCTGGGCCCCAGGGCTGTGTGTTGGGTTCCAGCTGGATGGCCCAGATGCTGTCCAGGCCAGCAAGAGGGAGCTGCACTGAGGATGGTCTTGGAGTGGACAGGCTCGGTGCTGAGAAGTGCTTGATGGGGGTGTAGGCATCAACACGGTGACGACTTGTTTCAGGAGAACATTGCACCCCTGTTTGAGATCAGCATGGAGCTGAATGAGGAAGGCCTCACCTTCAATCCGTCGCTGGAGATAGGCTCGGATTTCGGCTTCCTGGCCCTGATCGAGGGCCTGATCAATGACATCTACAATGTAGCCAGGCTGATCCCCCGACTGGCCAAGGGCAGGATGAACTACAAGGTCAGTCCTGGCTTCCCGCAGCCCTGTCCACTTTCCTTGCATAGGCATCAGTTGCTTTCTGGCTTGGAATCGCCTTCTAATTCAGCAAAGCCTGGTAATGGACATGCTAAGTGCAATGGTTCTGAATGTGGTGAGGAGTTCAGAGGACTACAGACCCATTGCGCTCTTTCCTTCCCGGCCTCTCCCTGCTGGCCTGCCTGGGTTTCGACCCCCACAAGGTGACAGGAGTGTTGTCAAGCCCTTCTTCCTGATGCCCTTCTCGGTTCTATCCTTTAAACCTATGGTTCTCACCACACTCAGGCATTTTGACAAATATTTCTTCCCCTGTCTTCTGCACCTATCTACTCCAAGTTCATGAAACACCTGAACCGGGTCAGAGTCAGGGGTGCAGAGGTCACAAGAAAGTCAGCTCCCCCAAAGAAAGGCTGGAGCAGGTGTGTTGATGGGAGCATCCGTTTGCATAAGTGTAAAAAAAAAAAACAACCAGAAGATTTCAATTTCCATCCCCGAGGGGAGTTGTTTGACAGGTTCTGGGCCATTCATACGAAGTCGCAGCCAGGGGTGGGAAGATGCGACACACTGTCAAATGTCCATCAAGTTGTGGAGCAATACTTAGAACAGTGATGGCGAACCGTTTAGAGCTTTCAGTGATAACAAGCAGCGGGCTGCGGCATAGATGCCGTAGGTTTGCCACCACTGGTTTAGAATATGCTTTTATTTGTTCAAACAACAAATATGCTTTTATTTGTTCTGTCTCTTTATGCATCTGCTCGAAAAAGTTGAGTGCTTACTTACTGCAGCGAAGATGAGTGTCAGGAGGGAGGATGGCAGTGTGAGTGGGGACTTGCTGTCTCATATACTTATGCATCATTTGAATTTTTTTCTAATGGGCACATGGTTACAGCAAGATGCTCTGTACTGTCAGGAAGAGGAAGATGTGCGTGTTCATGTGCATTTGCATGTGTGCAAAGTTATGTGTTTTTGTATGTGAACAAGATTTGCATCTGTGTGCATGTGTATGCTCGCGTGTATACATGTGCATATTTGCCAATGTGGTCATGTGTGTATCGCACATTTGCACGTGTGGATTTGCATGTGTTGTATATTTGCATGGGTGTGTGGTACACATGAGCATTATGTGGGGTGTGTGTTTCCATGTGTATGTGCATATTTGCGTGTGTGCATGTAGTGAGGACACGGGAGGAAAGAGTGCCCTCCTGGGAAGGTCAAGGATGGCTTCTGAGATGTGACGCCATGACAGCTACTCCTGCAGGGTGGGAGGAGTTTTCCAGGGTGCGTCAGAGGAAATGGCTTATAATTTCTAAGCCACTAAAAGGTGACTCACCTGGCTCCAGTGAAGGCAGCAAGCTGTCCAGGTTTCAGAATAGTTTGCCACCAGTCATGCGGGCACAAACAAGCACCCTCAGAGTTGGAGTGGAGTGGAAGCCTGCTTTCATTCCCTCCCTCCCAAGTATCCCCAAACCCAACAGGTGCTGTGGACAGAAACACACCCCCCACACTCTTTTTTTTTTTGGTTTTGGTTTTTCTCCGGTACCAGGAACCGAACTCACGACCTTGCGCTTGCCAGGCAGGCGCTTTGCCACTGAGCTAAATCCCCAGCCCGCCCCCACACTCTTAACAACACACACACACACAGTCTCAAAGATGCCCAGGCAGGAAGATCCAGAGTAGAAGGGTTCATGGCCAAAGATCTCTCCAGAGCCTGCAGCAGAGACCCCTACGTCTGACCCGCAGTGGAAGACGATGACAGTCAGCTACCTAGGTAGCCAGGCCCTAGGCCACTTCCCAGAGGCTCCACCCCTATAGTATGTGGCCGAGTACCAACAGAGGGCCCCAGTGGGACATCAGGGGTGCAGACCCAGAGGAGTTGGGGGTCAGAGGATGGGGACCTCAAAGCAGAGGCTGCAGTGGATGCAGGCCACCTGTCTAAAGCCACAGAGACCTAGGGGAACTGGGTGACCATGCAGGGGAGACTGGGAGGAGGACAAGCCCGGTAGCCAGACCCCCAGCAGGCCAGACTTAAGCTCCCTGCCTTAGGGGAGAGGGAGAGAAGGTCCCTATAGAGCTGGGTCCTGAAATGGAGCACATTTCAATCCAGATGCGCCTGCATTAGCTTGAAGTCCGGGGAGTGCACTTGGCCATGAGCAAAGAGGGGCCACTGGAGGGAAAGGGTCACGGTCCCATATCTGCAGGCCAGGCTGGATCCTGATCCACTCACAGCGCTCCCCGGAGCCTCAGAGAGGCCACAGGCTTCCTCCTGGAAGGTCAGACATGTGTGCAGCCTGCCCTGTCCCGTGCACACCAGCCCCATCTGTCACCCTCCAGACTCTCTGCAGCTACAGCCTCTGTCCTCCCCAGCCCCTGCCTCCAACCACGTGCCCAGCACAGACAGGGTCCCCAGCACGTCCAGTATGTAGGACCTCTGCAGCCAGTGATGGGTGGCACTGGCCTTCTCGAACAGTCCCACCGTGGCCCCACGCCCACACTCCTGGTCATCTCCTGGTTCTCTCATCATCCTGCTGCCTTTCTCGATGGTCTCCTTCACCCATGACCCCCACTGCCACCCATTTTGCAGATTCCTGTTGCTGGCCATCCTCTCCACAGAGCTTCTGCCCTGTATTTCCAACGACAAGCTCATCCTCCCCACTGCCCCTAGCTCGCCTGTTGGGGTGTGGACTCTGCCAGGCTCCCTGCGGGAGCTCTAGCGGGCAACG
This sequence comes from Chinchilla lanigera, assembly GCF_000276665.1. Classification (NCBI taxonomy): domain Eukaryota; kingdom Metazoa; phylum Chordata; class Mammalia; order Rodentia; family Chinchillidae; genus Chinchilla; species Chinchilla lanigera. The sequence goes on from NW_004955506.1 coordinate 4,074,739, forward strand.
CAATCCCACCTATTCTGCACATTTCATGTACACGCACCACTTTGGGGTTCTCTAGTCACAGGAGCCAACGGTTCTCTTGTTTGCTTACACTAGGGGGGTTGGGTTTTCTGTCACCTGCAACTAAAACCATCGTGTCTAGCACAGGGCTCCTCTGCTCTCTGCTCCAGCCACCAATGGCAGATTCCTTCCACTCCTAAGCACTCCACTTCTTTCCACATCAGGGCCTTTGCACATGCTTTGCTGCTGCCCCCAGAGCTGCTTCTATTGCTCTTTGCCTGCCTGTCCATCAGATCTTAGCCCAACAAGGGTCTTTCCTCAAGGCCATTCCTAACTTCCTCATGTTACATCTTGGAGCCACCAGCAGAGCTAGGATGTGTTGTCTCAGGGACTCTTGGATGAATGCCTTACCCCACCCCTGGACAGCACACTCCATGTGACCCCTGTGTGTCTATGTGTCCAGTGTATGGTGCACAGCAAGGGTCAAGTATGTAGGGAATAAGCGAATTGATAAGTGAGTCATTTTGGGGTCCAGCAGGCAAAAGGCACATTCAGTAGATCTAGAACATTGCAAAGTGGCAGATTTCTCTATAACCTACCTTGACGGCTTAGTCACATTTTCACCACCAGAGAGCTGCTCCCCAAAGCAGAGGGAATAAGCCTAGGTCATGACTGCAGTCCGCATCCTCACCTGCTGGCTTCTTTCTGCCCCACTCAGACGGATCTGGAAGACAGAACCTATCTCATAGAGATGAGGGAGGAGGTGTCCAGCCTGGTCATCAACGCCATGAAGGAGGCTGAGGAGTACCAGGACTCCTTCGAGAGGTACTCCTACCTCTGGATGGACGACCTCCAGGAGTTCATGAAGTATTTCCTGATCTTTGGACACACACCCACCCCAGAGGAACTGGACACCCTGACGCAGGAAACTGTCCCCAAGACACCACCCACCCTCACTCAGTTCCAGCAGCAGGTACATGCCACCATCGCCCGCCGGCCTCCCGGCCATCTGGGCCCCTGTAGGGGATCCCCAGGCTCGGTGTAAAACCCAGACGTAGGCAGGGGTGGTGTCTCATCAATGTAATCCCAGCACTCTGTGTGGTTGAGGCAGGAGGATCATAAGTGTGAGCCCAGCCTGAACAATTTAGCAACTTACCATATGTCAAAATAGGAATTTAAAAGGACCAGGGATGTAGCTCAGTGTGAAGGCCCTACGTTCAATCCCCAGTACAGCAAAAATAAAACAAAAACACACTGGGTGAAGTGATCTAAGATGTAAGTGTCATTGTTATTGGGCCAAGCAGGCCAGCAGGTCGGGAAAGAGCAGCCCCTGAGAACCTTGTTTATTACTCAGTACCAAAGAGGAGGGGCCCGTCACACCACACAGGGCCACACGGGGGCGCACCAGGGCCGGGCAGAAGGCAGAGGGAGCAGAGCACACGTACATAAGGCTTCTTGTGGCTTCCATGGGAAGAAATGCACAGAGTGAGCATTGAGAGCTGATTGGTGCGCATGACTTAGCGGGCCCTGGGCCACAGGGGTGGTCCAGACAGGGGAGTATTGACGCTGAATATAAGAGGCCGGGAGAGCACAAGGGGGTGGTGGCTGGAGGCAAAGCTCCTGGCTGAGTGATGTGCACAGGGACAGCGTGTTTGTGGGCAAGTCACTTGCCATCCATAGGAAGCAACCTATCTGGGAAGGCTCACTGCAGGAATAGGCGAGCAGAGTTAACACAGGACCCTCCGCCTCACTTACCCAAGGTGCCCTCCGTACAGGGGTAGGAGTGGCCCAGGAAGTCACAGCAGCAGGAGTTAAGGGAGCCCTTTAGGAGCCTGTGACCATGGTCAGCTTCATCCTCTCCTGCTCCAGGAGTCCTGCTGGCGGTGCTGGCTTCCCCCCAACTCTGACACTTTTCCTTTTGAGTAGAGACCGTCGGGGCCAGCAGGACCCCAGGGCTGCTGGAGGTGGGAAAACCTCCAGGCCCTGTGCTGCTGACCAAGGAAAGGAGCACGTGGCCGGGGCCGTGCAGACCTTGATGGGCACCTGCATCTGTGACCCCAGATCGACTCCTACGAGAAGCTGTACGAGGAGGTGTCCCAGTGCGAGAACACGCGTGTCTTCAACGGCTGGCTGCAGTGCGACTGCCGCCCCTTCAAGCAGGCTCTGCTCAACACCATCAAGCGCTGGAGCTTCATGTTCAAGCGACACCTGAGTGACCACGTGGTCAACAGGTGCAGCTGGCCCCGCCTCCATGCTGGCCCCGCCTCCATGCTGGCCCCGCCCCCAGAACCAGGATTTGTGTGTGAGGGCATCGTAAACGGGGACTTCCACTTGGGTTTGTGGTCTCGTGGAGCGCCTCCTCCAGGGCAGGGGTGGGGGTGAAGGTCGGACTTTGACCTTCCAGCAGGAGGTGTCAGCTGGCTGTGAACACATGCTCTATTCCTCCACCCAATCCCTATTTACTATGCATACCCGGGAGCCTGGGGTCTGGCAGGGAAGACTGGCCGCGGACCAGAACCATACAATGAAAGGGAGAGGTCAGGGCTGTGAGGGGCACAGTGCCAGGAGAGCGGCATCTAGCTGTCTCCATGTGGGCAGCTAGCAAAGGCCTTTCTGAGCTGTGAGCTGAGGCTAGGATTTGTGGACCAATCTGAACTTGCCAGGGAAGCATGAGTAACTGAGTCGGACAGGGCCACAGGTGGACAGCTGTTCTCCCTCCCTGGCATGAGAGCTGGTGGCTCACCGCTGTCTACCTGCTCTGGGGTGACCCCACTCTGGCCCTGTCAAGGGTGGTGGCCACGAGGACAGGCCCATCACAGAGGCTCCCTTTGTCCCTCAGCCTCACCGACCTAGAAGCCTTCATGAAAGTGACCAGGGCGGGCCTGACAAAGCCACTCAAGGAGGGGGACTATGATGGCCTGGTGGCGGTGATGGGATACCTGATGAAGGTCAAGGAGAGGCAGGTGGCCACCGACGGCCTGTTTGAGCCCCTGAAGCAAACCATCGAGCTGCTCAAGACCTACGGGGAGGATCTGCCGGAGGAGATCCACCTGAAGCTGCAGGTGCCACTGTGGGCGGGGGCCAGGCTGTGAGAGACACAGTGCCCGTGTGATCAACGGGGCCAGATTGTCACAGCATGAGGTGGAGACACTGTGGGCACAACACCTGCTGGACTCCAGGTCCCTGTGGGCAGCGAGGCGGGGAAAGGAGGTTTCTGGAAGAACAAGCGCCTGGAGGCGCCTCCGTGTTTGGAAAAGTCGCATTTGGTCATTTGGGTTATTGGGTTAAAACACCTTCTTGTCGCACGTCAGCCTCTGCGACCAGGCAGAGAGCAGAGCTCAGAGCAGACCCCTGCAGATGGCTGTCTGGGGAGGAGGGGTGGAAAGCTGTCTGGGCTCAGCTCTTTGCCACCGAGACCCTGTCTGCTTTGGCACCAGAAATGACTAGTGTATGTGGCCTGGCTGGAACTGGCAGAACTCCTAGAACCACTGCCCAGCCACCTTGGGGATCACCCAAGAGATGCCATCCCCTCTGCCTGCATCTGGTCCCAGAGTTTTTCTGTCTCTCCCAGACCTGTCTGCTCTCCTCCCCGAGCACATTTGACCTGGCCACTCCCCTGCCCACAGGCACCAACTCCAGCCAATGCCAGACTTACATCCCAGGGTGGCAAGGGGGACAGGAGCCAGCGGGCTCATGGCCTTGCAGGGCTGGTGGCTGGGGCAACGCCATGCTGTGCATGCTCCCTGTGGAGCCTGTTGGGTGGGGACCACAAACAGCAGGGATCGTGTCTGTACCACCAGCCCCCAAGGCCCAGCAGAGGCCTTGCGACCTGAAACGCGTGGCCAGGCCCAGAGGCTGCCTGGCCATGCAGGGGGTACCAGGGATGTAAGGACAGACAGGAGGCCGGCTACTGCAGATGGACTGTGAGGGCGGCCAACCACAGAAGAAATAGAAACATCTCCACCTGCAGGCAGGGATCATGGCCCATGATTTGTTTGTTTGCTTGTTTTAAAACATTTTATGGGGGCTGGGGATTTAGCTCAGCAGCACAGCGCCTGCCCAGCAAGCGCAAGGTAGTGAGTTTGATTCCTGGTACCAGAAGAAAAACAAAAAAAAAAACAAATGAAACATTTTATGATAATAAGTACAATGGTTGCCCATGTGTAGAGAACTTGGAAAATAAAAAAAATGCACCTGATTGTTAGAGCCACTCTGGAAAAGCACAATAATAGAAAAAGAAGGTAGGGTACTGATTGCTAGGGGACAGAGGGGACAGTGACCGGTACAAAAGGAACTTCTTGTGGTGATGGACAGGTCCTTGCCTTGGTAGTCATGGTTACACAGATCTATACCCCGGATGGAGTTGCACAGAAGCGCACACACCTACACCCATGTACACACACAGACACAGACGGGTGGATTCAGGTTTGGAAACACACCGAGCAGGGAGTCCTGTAATCTGGCTAGTAGAAACGTGTGCACCGGCTTCCCAGTTCGCTGCTGCAGGAGGCTGGGCGGGGGCGTACAAGGTGCTTTGTGCTATTTTTGCAGCCTCCTATGAGTCTGCAGTTATTTCACAGCCGAAAGTTTTCTTTTAAGAAAAAGTTTTGAAAAGAGACCTCCCTGGCTTCTGCCTCCCATAGGAGCTGCCCGAGCAATGGACAAACACCAAGAAACTGGCCATTCAGGTGAAGCAGAACGTGGCTCCTCTCCAGGCCAACGAGGTCAACATCCTGCGGCGGAAATGCCAGCAATTCGAGGTACCCAGCCTGGGCAGGGCGGTGGTGGGAAGCAGCGTGGGGGCTGCAGCAGCCTTGGGTGCTTGGGCTGGGAAGGGGCTGTGCAGCCGCGGCTCTGCCCTCGCTCTCTCGCAGCTCAAGCAGCATGAGTTCCGGGAGAACTTCCGCCAGGAGGCCCCGTTCTCCTTCAGCGACCCCAACCCCTACGAGTCCCTGAATAAGGTACTTCCAAGAGGCTGGGCCCGGGGAGTGAAGTGGGTGCCTGTCGCTTGGGCGTCTTTTCTCAAGCTGTTATTCTTGGATGGCACTGGTCTATGGCCACGCGTGTTCGTGTGTGCGTGCGTGTGTGCATGTGAGTTGACATGAACGTGCAGGTGGACGCATCCCCCACTCACCACTGTGTCACGCACCCATGTGGGCATCCTGCCGGTCTCCTGCCCCCACATGTCCTTCAGCCCAGCTCCACCTCACTCATCCCCAACTCTGCTCCCGTGCAGCAGTTTCCTGTCGCCTGGCCTGACACTTACCTCCATCCTTGACTCCTTTCTCTCTCTGGCCCACCTTGTCCAGCCCCAAATGCCAAGTTCCCTGTACGTCCCCTTCTCTGTTCCTCCCGTCAAAGTTCATGGTCTGTGTCCAGTGCATGAGTTCCTGCGCTGTGGACCCAGCCACCACCCAAGCTGGCACCTGGACTCTCACAGGGCAGGAGCATGTGGGATGCATAAGTCCTGGGGAGCATCGGCAGAACAGGGACCCTGCCAGTACCTCCACCCCTGGCACAGTGCCCGGATGCCAGGATCTCTGCCTCACTCAGCAGCACTCCAGCAAACAGGAGTCCCTTAGGGTCACCTCCCTCTCCCCCTCTTCTCTGACACCAGCTCAACTTTGAAGCCCACTGCTCCACAAAGCCAAGGTCCTCCCCTTCCTCCATAGCAGTTTTCCCTTGTCACTCTCCCTGATTACTATGCATACTCGGTCACTCTCCTCTAACACCCGGAGTGGTCAATCCACGGAGCCCAGGCTGGGCTCTCTGGAGACACCAGGGGGAAGAGGAGTCCCGAGGACATCTGAGTGAGACTGTGGCCTCCAGAGTGTGAGGTCAGGCCTGCACGCCCAGGCGTGAGAAAGCAGGCCAGGCCGGCACAAGGCTGCCTGGGTGCCCAGCTGTCTCGGATAGCTGTGCATCCACGCAAGTGTGTGATAGGTACATAGTCGTCACTCCGTATGCACAGGGGACACCGGAATCCTCTGCACTCAGGTCCCTTATGTAGAATGGCTTATTGCCTATGACCCCTGCTGTGTACCTCACACCATCTCTGGATGACTTCAAGCCCCTAGTAGGATGCACATGCTGCATAAACATCATCACACTGTAATGACCAGGAGCAACATATATGTGTTCAGTACAATTGCAAATTTGCTTTCAAATATTCTCCACCCACATTTGATTGAATGCAAGGATGTGGGCTCTGTGGACGCAGATGGCCTTGCTATGCATCTATTAGCACCATGTTCCTAGCAGCTGACACTTAGTGATGGGATTTAGGGTGACTTTTTTCCCCCCTCTCTTCTTTGCCTATGTAGATTTTCTAATTTTCAGAGCAACCCAGCACTACTTGTGTCATTTTTTAATAAGATAAAAATACAGTATGGAAATGGGGGAAATGCTGGGAACTGGGAGATAAATCCCAGCAGGAAATGAGGCGTCGGCACTGGCTGTTAAAGTCAGTTGCAGGCCGGAGCCTGCAGAGCCCCAGAGCCTCAGAGCAAGTGGACACCCAGGCAGAGGGGCAGCTGGCCGGTGTCCTCCAGGCTGGAGCACTGGCCTCTGTCATGCAAGAAGGGCTGGAGAAAGAGGTTTACAGGGCATGGCCGAGGAAAGGGGACAGGAGGGCATGGAGGAGCACGCGGGCCTGGGTGGGGCACCCGCTGACAGCCCCTCTGACCCCAGCAACAGAAAAGCATCCACACCATGGAGAAGGTCATGGAGGCACTGTGCAAGTCCGGCAGCCTGTTCGAGGTCACGGTGCCTGACTACAAGCAGCTCAAAGCCTGCCGCAGGGAGGTCTGCCTGCTCAAGGAGCTGTGGGACATGATTGTCATGGTAAGGCGGGGCTTGCTGGGGGACTCGGGCACCAGGAGGGGCTGTGTCAGGGCCTCCCAAGGGGCCCCAAAATGGGGGGCCTCCTACAGCCTCTCTGTGGACCTCGCTGTCCATGTGGGACACTGTCTTACCTTCCATCTGCAGCCTCTCCCCCGATTCTCTCTCACATCTCACCCCCTTTGTAGGGACACCAGTCCCACCTGTGGGGGCTCCACCCTCCGACCTGGTCACCTTGCAGAGCCCCCACCTTCACACCATCCCCTTGGGGTGAGGACTCCAGTGCCACTTAGGAGGGACTCACACCAGAGCACATGCAGTCGCTTAAAAGGACGCTGGTGGTTTTGATCTGCATCCCCTGCTGACTGCTGAGGCTGAGCACCACTCCTGTGCTTCCTAGACAGCTCTGTATCCTCTCCACTAAATGTCGGGTCGTGTCCTCTGCCCCTCGTCTAATCGGACTCTTCTGTTCTTCACTGTTGAGCTTTACTGGTGTTTTTTAGTGTTGAGATTTTCTTTATGTACTCTAGAAACTAGTCCTTTGCCAGATACGTGGTTTGGGAATATCTCCCCCAGTCTGCAGCTGGTCTTTGCATCATCTTGCCGGATTTGTTTTGCAGGGCACAAGTTTTTAATTTTGGTGAAATTCATTTTATCCCCTTTTCCTCTCATGGACCACACATTGGCTTGAAGTCCAAGAACTCTTTGCTTAGATGCTAAAGATTTTCTCCTGGGTCTTTATTCTATTTACTTATTTTGGGGTTTGTTCTGTTTTGTGGTTTTTGGGGTTTTGTTTTGTTTTGTTTTGTTTTGTTGAGAGAGGGTCTTGCTATGTAGTGCAGGCTGACCTTGAATTCACTCTAGAGTTCAGGCTGACCTCAAACTCACAGCAATCCTCTTGCCTCAGCCTCCTGAGTTGGGGTTACAGGTGTGTGCCACCACACCCGGCTCTGATCCTGGGTTTTTATTGTATAAGTTTCATAGTGTTATGTGTTACATTTCAGTCTGTGATCTATTTCAGGTTAATTTTATCTAAGGTGTGAGGTTTGGGTCGAGTTTCATTTTTACGCTTATGGATGTCTGATTTTCTCAAGCATCACTTGTTGAAAAAGCTGTGCTTCCTCCACTGAATTCCATTTGTACCTTTGTCCAAAATCAGCCAGGTATATACATGTGGTGCTGTTTATGGGGTCTCTACTCTGTTTCATGGATTTTTGCATCTCTTCCTCAGTAACATCGCTCTGGTTTGATTACCGAAGCTATCTAGAGGTCTTAGTACCCAGTAGAGTAATTCTTCCTACTTTTCTTTGTTAAGATTGTTTAATATTCTAGGACTTTTCCACTTTGATATGCATTTTAGAATAATCCTGGTCTACCTACAAAAAGAAAACCTCACTGGGATTTTTATAGGCATTGCATTAAATCTATAGTTAGATTTGGGGAGAACTGGTATCGTTATTGTGTTCTGTATTCCAGTCCATGAACACTGTCTCTCTTTGTTTCTTCTTTCATTTCCTTAATTGGCAGTCTATAATTGTAGGATAAAGATCCTTTACGTGTTTCATTCGATTTATACCTGAGTTTTTCCTTTCTTCGCTGAAGTAATTGTGAATACTAGTGTGCTTTAAATTTTGGTTTTCATGTGTTGCATTGCTAAAACAAATGTGATAAATTTTTGTGCTTAGTTTTACTATGGGACCTTGCTGAAACTCATGTATAAGTTCTGGTGTCTTTTTTAATTTTTTAACTAAATTCCTTGGGAACTTTCTACGTAATAATATCATCTGTAGATAAGGACAGTTTTATTTTGCTTTCCAATCTTTATGTCTTTTGTTTCTTGCCTTTTACGGGTTCTAGAACTTCCAGGGCTATTTTGAGTAAGATTGGCAGGTTCACCCCTCCTTGCACCATTCCAATCTTAGAGGGAAAGCAGCCCACTATTATTATAGGTGATATTCACTATGAATTTTCATGTCAAAGAGGATGACTCTTCCTTATCTTGTAGAATGTTCATTTCTTGGATGCTTTCAAATGTCTTCTCTGTGTCAGGATGACTGCATGATTATTCGCATTTAATATAGTGAGTTTCATTGATTCTTAAATATTGGAATAAATCTCAATTAATCAGGTGGGGATCTGTGTATATATTCAGTTTGCTAGCATTTTGTTGAGAATTTTTGTGTAAGTTCATGAGAGATATTGGTCTATAATTTTATTTTCAAGTGATATTTTTGAATTGGGTATCAGAGCAATTATATTCATGAGTTGAAAAATGTTCACTCCCTGTTGAGTGTAATGGTATATGCCTGTCATCCCAGCATTCTTGGAGGCTGAGGCAGGAGTCTAATCCAAGCTTGAGCAACTTAGTGATTTAGCAAGGTTTTGTCTCAAAAAATCACAAAAGGCTGGGGATGTAGCTCAGTGTGAAGGCCCTGGGTTCAAAAAACAAAATAAAAAGTGTTTCTTCCTCTTCTGTTTTCTTGAAGAGATTGTGCTATGACTGCAACTGTTTTTTGTTTGGTTTGGGTTGAGTTGGGTTTTTTCTTTTCTTTTTTTTTTTTGAGACAGGGTTTAACCATTCAGTTCAGGCTGGCCTTGAACTCACTTTGTAGCCCAAGCATGCCTCAAAACTCTCAGGAATCCTTCTGCCTCGGCCTCCCAAGTACTGAGATTACAGGCATGTGTCACCATGCTTGGCAACTTCAACTGTTTTCAATTCATAGTAGTTTTGTTTTTTTTTTTATGGGTCAGGCTATGGCCTGTCTTGGTGAAGTTTCCACAAGCACTTGTCCAGTTCTTCTGTGGCCTAATTTAATTAGTAATTTAATTTAAATTTTCAGTCTTGCAATTCCATCAACCATTAAGCACGTTTATGAATTGTCTATGTCTCCAACTATAACTGTGGACTTGTTTCTCCTTTCAGTTCTGTCACCTTTCACCTCCGGTACTTTGAAGCCCTGTGGCTTGGTGCATATACATTTGGTAGTGTTATGCTTTCCTGTGAGTTGACCTTTTCTTTGTTATATGTTGCTCTAGTCCCTAGTAATTTTCTTTGCCCCAAAGTTGATTTTATCTGAAATTAATGGATTAACTTCCAGATTTTTATTGTTTTTAACTAGTGTTTGCCACAGTATGTTTTTTTAATTCTTTCACTTTATCCTAATTATATCTTTGAGTATGAAGTGTCTTGAAGAGAGAATGGATCATGTTTTTCAACCACTTATCAATCTCTGTCATTTAATTGGTGTATTTAGACTATTTACATGTAAGATAATTATTGACATGTTAGGGCCTGAGTCTGACTTTTTGCTATTTGTTTTCTGTTTGTTTCCTCTGTTTAAGGTTCCTCTGTCTCTCTTTTTATTTTTAAGATCCATTTTGATTTATTAGTGTGGCTTCTTAACATATTGATTTGGCAACTTCTTAGAAACACAAACAACCTTTTTGGTTTGGTAAGCTACTTAGCTAGGCTTGAGGGAAGGGGAATTCAGATCCCTTGTGGAGGGGTGACATTCAGGGTACAGAAGAGGTGACTCGGGACCTGGGAACTCAGCAATAAGGAGCAGGCCCCCGAGTCTCCTGTGTGCTGCTCTGTGAGCTCGAGGGCAGCAGAGAGGCCAAGGCTGAGAATGCAAAGGAGTCTGGGCCTGAGCAGGAGGCACGGGAAGCATCCTCTTTCCCTCCTTGAGCTCCTGTCATCCTCTCTCCTCTCTGCTCAGCCCTTTTTCCTTCTCTTGCTTTGAATGACCTGCATAACCACTTATCAAGCCCTCCTCTCCTCTGAAATGCAGTCAAGACTTCAGATGGAACTGAGTCACCTGTGGGAATCCCTGTATAGAGAATCCAGCTCTTGACAGCCTCAGGTGTTTCCCCGCAGGAGCACGCTGTCTCTTCCTTTAGCTTATTTCTTTTAATGCATCACAGTAAAACACAGTAGCCTATATATCTTTATTGTGACTATACTGAATCTACACATTTCTTATGTGGGGGAAATCCCTCAACCAGGCCCCCACAGAGGGTGCAAACTGACGCCTCTTGATACAGTTTGCCCACCCACCGCGTTCAAGTCTCTCACACCTGAGTGGTGTATGGAATACAGTTGCTACTAAGGCAGAGGGGGATAATGAAAATCACTATTTTCATAAAGAAAGTCGCTGGCACAGATGCAAGAATGAATGGCGCATTCCCAAGGCAATAGCATCATCTTAAAGCGTGCTTGACAGTCAGGATAGTTCACGAAAAATTCTCCAAAAATAACTGGCCAGGACAATTTAGGAATAATAAGGTACAGAGAGGATGAAACTTGCCAGAGAGGGCCAGAGGCTCCTGTGTGGATTAAGGTTTTGTGGCTTTGAGTCTTCAAGGTAAAAGTCCTCCCAGCATCCTATTTAAAAATTTTTAAAAATTTTTTTATTAGCACATGTTTGCAGTACAATCACACTCATCATAAGGGGTTGGCGCCTGTACAGAATACTTTTTCTTTGGTACCAGGAATAAAACTTAGGACCTTGCACTTGCTAGGCAGGCACTTGTGCCACTGAGCTACATCCCCAGCCCTTGGCACCTGTACATAACACATCTCAATTCTTTTTACTACCCTTCCCTCCCTCCCTCTCTTGTTCCCCTTCCCGTTTACAAACGATCTATTTCTATTTCCTGTTATCTATTGTTTATTTTGTTCTTTAAATTATTTATACTTTGAGTTTGTCATAGATGAGAAACCATGCAATATTTAAGCTTGTGTGTCTCATTTATTTCACATTATGGTCTCAAGTTGCATCCATTCTCCTTTGAATGACTCAAGTTTGTCTTTTGTGGCAAAGCAGTACTCACTCCATTGTGTATAAATACCACACTCTATCCATTCATCTCTTGATGGACATACATGCTGCTTCCAAGATTTAGCTGTTGTGAATTGTGTTGCTGTTGACATGGGTATGCGTGTATTACTGCAATACTATATGATGTCTTTAACTCCTTGGGGAACATACCTAGAAGGGGATTAGTTGGCTCAAATGGACCAGTTTGGTCTTTATTAAACACAGTTACTTGATAAGCCCAGGCCTCTCTGCTTCAAGAACCTGAACCAATAATCCCTGGTTCCATCTACCACTGGTGGCTTCCAGCTTTGTAGCCATTTCCAACCCTCCCCACGTTTAAGAGTGCAGATTTGACTTTTGGTAGGCTTGTTCCCAGGTGGTGCTACTGTTTTGTCTTATATTGTCAGAAATGATGTTCCCTATATATTTGTACCAGCCAGTATAAACTAGTTACTGTGCAGTAACAAACAGCCCTACAAATACATACACAGAGGTTCTCTGTGTATGGAACAACAAAAGTGTACTTCTTGTTCATTTGAAGCCCATACTCTAGACCCCAGCAGCTGTCCTTTGGACAACTGTCTATCAGGAGTGGGCCCCACATTCCAGCCGGCCTATCAGTAATGAGGCCTTTGATTGCCAAGATGAGCAAAGAGAATGCCCAGCACATGTTGACAATTAAACGCTGGTGCCCAGAAATTCAAGCATTTCTCCCAGACCCTGGCCAAGGTAAGCTACATGATCACTCTCAGAAGTAAGAGAGATTCAGGTCCTGATTAGGGGCCAGCACAGGCTATTGCCAAAATATATTTTCACTGCTAGCTTGTTAAACTGCAGCTTTTATGAGGCAACTGTTGGTTTAGTTATTCTCATCTCAAACTTTACTGAACTCTGGTTTTAGTTCTGAGTATTCCTCCCTGGAATTTGCTCCCTAAGGGCAAGTGCAGTAAGGTGACAGCTCTCCTCCTGCATGTTCCCCCCAGCAAGAGTGGGAGGTGACGGGGACATTCCCACTGCAGGTGAACACCAGCATTGATGACTGGAAGACCACCAAGTGGAAGGACATCAACGTGGAGCAGATGGACATAGACTGTAAGAAGTTTGCCAAAGACGTGAGGTCCTTGGACAAGGAGATGAAGGCCTGGGACGCCTTCGTGGGGCTTGACAACACCGTGAAGAACATGATCACCTCCCTGCGTGCCGTGAGCGAGCTGCAGAACCCTGCCATCCGGGACCGCCACTGGCAGCAGCTCATGCAGGCCACCCAGGTAGAGAACCAACCCTACCACAGGATGGGTGGGGCCAGGCTGCCTGGCCAGGGGTTCGGCACCTGATACTGAGGAAGGCAGACGGGAACTCTCCAAGTCAGCAAATGCTAAGCAAATCCGTACGGCACAGCTGCTCTCCCGAGGTCCCACATGGATGCCAGGAACCCGGAGAGAGAGAACTCAGCCCCTGTTCTCCAGGCAACAGAGACAGAGAGAACAGGGTGTGCTCTTGTAAGGGAGAGAAAAATTATCTGCCCCTGTGCCCAGCTTAGGTTCTCTGCCTGGCACCTCTGTAAGTTAGACTCGTGGAAGAGGGACTGACAAGGGAACGACAGAGGGGCACGCGCAGTGTGCATCTCACACACAGGACGGGAAGCATGAAGTAGGGCTGGCCCTGGGCTCTGAGAATTGCATGTTTAGAGAAGTGATGAGGCAGGGGAAGGGCTTGGAGCTCAGCATGGTGCACTATAGGGAGGTCGAGGTCCAGGGCCCTGAAGCAAGCAGAGCCAGCTGAGGCAGGTGTGTGGGGCAGATCCCCCGGGTGCCCTTGCCGGGCTCATGAGGTTCTCGGGCATCTCTGCTGATTCATTGCTGTCTTCCTGTAAGGTGGGGCTTGGGGCCACCTTTATAAACCGATGCTGTGCTTTAGGCAGACAATGGAAGGCAAAGAGCTTTTCTCCATCTGCTGTACCACCTGCACCACCTGGCCTTGGGCCCCTGGGGCACCTCCGTGTTCTGCTGACCATCACCCTCGGCCCAGATGCCAAGTCCTGGGACACTGAGGGAGGAGATGAGCCCAGAGGAGAAAGGCGCTCCCCTGGGGAAGAAAGCATGGAAAAACTCTGCGAAGACACGGGCCTGATCTGGGCCTTGCAGAGAGAACCAGAGAGACAAGCAGGTTCCCAGACTGAAGTGTACCCCCAGGCTCCCCAGGAGAGACCCCCATGGTCATTGCTGAGCAACCAAAACCTCCACTGAGAGGGAGGAGGTAGGGCTGGGCTCACAGAGGACTGGGTGAGAACCAGCGGGCGTTTCTCCAGCTTGTCCCTGGAATCCATCAGTGGCAAGACCAGGTGGCCGAGCCAGGCTTAGAGTCGGTGCTTGCAAACATCTGTGTGACACTGAGAATGTGAGCTGAGGGACAGGGTCGGGATCTAGGACCAGGGTGGCTGAGAGCTGCTGGTCACTGTGGCAGACACCTGAGATCTTCAGCGCCAGAGGAAGAGAGCTGCTTTGTCTCCCGGTTTCAGAGGCTTCAGTCGGGGGGAGCCCAGCCCTGTTGCCAAGCCCCGGGCCGCCCCGGAGCACTGCGGCAGGAGTGCGTGGAGCAGAGGCTGCTAGCTGCTTGGCACAGAGGAACAGGAAGGGCCCGGGTCCTGGTGTCCCCTTCAAAGCCACTTCCCAGTGACCTCACTTCTCTCCACCCGGGCCCTCGTCCTACTCGTTCCACTCCCCCAGCCGCATCATGGCCTGGAGACCACACCTGTGACACATGGGTCCTCGGGGCCAACCCAGACGGAAACCATGGCAGCGGCCCTGGGTGCTCCAGTGTGTTGTTAGTGGAGCAATGGCGTCAAGCCCATGAGTAACACAGGAGCTCCCTGGGCAGGGGCATTTGTTTCCGGGGTGCTGCTTACAACAGCAGAACTGCATTCTAGCCGAATCTTAAAGGTTAAAGTCTGAAGCCGTGGTGTGAGCAGGCCCTGCTGCCGCTGGGGCTTCGAGGAGAGGCTGCTTCCTCCTGCCTCTTCCAACTTCTGGAGACTCTAGATGTCCCTTGGCTCATGGCCACATCCGTCCAACCTCTGCGTCCTTCACCTTTGTTTTCCTCCTGTGTTTGGATTTCCTCTCCTTTCGCCTCTAAGAATACCTGTCATTGGGTCTAGGAAAATCTGAATGATCTCAGCTCAAGATCAAAGACCTTGTTTCCAAATAAGGTCACACTCTGAGGTCCTGGGAAGACACCAATTCTGGGGGATACTCTCTACCCCACTCCCACTGGGTTCTGCTGTTGCATGGTTTTATGGGGAAGGGGAGCAAGGCCTGGGGAAGCACCCACTAAGGGGTGGAGCCTGCTCCCCACCCTGCCTCTAGGTGACGCATGGCCAGAGCCCCTGAGGGAGTATGGGTCACCTCACAGCGGGCTGGCTGCTCTTCCCTAGGTGAAGTTCAGAATGTCAGAAGATACTACCCTGGCAGACCTCCTGCAGCTGAACCTCCACAAGTATGAGGATGAGGTCCGAAACATCGTAGACAAGGCGGTGAAGGAGTCGGGGATGGAGAAGGTAGGTCTTGGCCCCCACAGCTATCCCACCAGGTGGCCCTGGGACTGATTCTCTGGCTTGGGGCGCCCCTGAGGTTTTCTACCTCCATGAGGCCCTGCAGTCTCCAGTCCAGGAGGAAAAGCCTAGCAGCTTCTTTTACCCAGCCTGGGGCAGAAATCATGTAAATTACTTCTAGAATCTATATGTAAAAAAGCCCAACTAGTCAGTCATGATGGCACACACGTGTAATCCCAGCACTCTGGGAGGCTGAGGCAGGAGGATCCCAAGTTCACGCCCAGTCCAGGTGACTTAGTGACTTAGTAAGACCTTGTCTCAAAATAAAAGTTTTAACAAGGGCTAAGAGGCCAAGGATGTAGCTCAGCAGCACAGTGCCTGCCCGGTGAGCACAAGGTCGTGAGTTCAACTCCAGGTACCAAAAAAAAAAAAAAAAGGGCTAAGAATGTAGCTCAGTGCACAGACCCCAGGTTCAAACCCCAGTACTATCTCCCTGCATGCAAAGCATGAGGAGGAGCTTTCAGTCTGGCAAGGGGAGGCACTGCCCTCTGGGAATTCATCTACCACTTTAAGAAACAGAATGAAAGTCAGTAAGACCTTGCCCCTGCTGTTGTTCACTCGTTTGTAACTCAGGATAGTCAGTGTGACACAGCAAGGTGCAGTGCTGTGCTGTGCTGTTCTGAGCTCCTTCGCGCAGACATGCGTTCTTTTGTGTCCAGGTTCTGTCACTCAGCCTTGTATCCACACGGCCACCTGCAGTACGGCACATGTCAGCATCTCCTTTCGTTTTTGTTTTTGTTTTTTTTTTTTGTCTTTTTGAGACAGGGTTCACTATGCAGTTCAGGCTGGCCTCTAACTCACTTTGTAGCCCAAGCTGGCCAGTAACTCACAGCAATCCTCCTGCCTCAGCCCCCCAAGTGATGGGATTACAAGCATGCGCCACAATGTCTGGCCTTCCCTCCTGTCTAAGGGCAGGCAGTTTCTGTTCTGTGGATGGACCATATCACGTCTGTCCACCCATCCAGGGTGGGCGTGTGAGTGGCTTCTGCCTCTTGGTTACCGTGAGTGTTCTTAGCATAGCATAGACAGTGGGCTTATCCCATGTCCTATGAGCTTGGAATCCTCCCTCAGCTCACACACCAGACACCCACTGCCCCATGTCTGCCCTCTCCGGAAAGGTGCTGAAAACCCTGGACAGTACCTGGACCACCATGGAGTTTGAGCACGAGCCACACCCGCGCACGGGCACCATGATGCTGAAGGCGGACGAGGTGCTGGTAGAGACGCTGGAGGATAACCAGGTGCAGCTGCAGAACCTGATGATGTCCAAGTACCTGTCCCACTTTCTGAAGGAGGTGACGAGCTGGCAGCAGAAGCTGTCCACGGCAGACTCGGTCATCTCCATCTGGTTCGAGGTCCAAAGAACCTGGAGCCACCTGGAGAGCATCTTCATCGGCTCCGAAGACATCCGAGCCCAGCTCCCAGAGGACTCGAAGCGTTTCGAGGCCATAGACCAGGAATTCAAGGTGAGCCCCGCCCCTGCTCTCGGGGCCCTTTCCATCGCCATCAGGAGCCAGAAGGGGGCTCCTGATCCCTCAACGATCCCTTGCTCTTCCCAGGCCTTGATGGAAGACGCAGTGAAGACTCCCAACGTGGTGGAAGCCACCAACAAACCAGGTCTCTACAATAAACTGGAGGCGCTGAAGAAAAGGTGGGTCCCCACCCATGTCCGGGGATGCTGAAGGATGCTGTAGGAGCCTGGGGCTCGCACCACCTGCTGGTCAGGATGGTGCAAAACCACAGTTCCTGGGTGAACCTCCCTTTCCCTAGCAAGCAGGCCTTTCTCCCCCAAGGATGCAGAGGTAAAGTGACTGTCCCACCTCCAAACGCTCTCCTGGTCAGGGCTGGCAGAAAAATGCAAGCTCCTGGTTGGAAGTTCTGAGTTCACTGGGCCTGTGAACAACAGAGCAGACGTCTCTGGGGCTCAGTCCAGTCAATGTAACACCAAGAGGGCAGGCTGGCCGAGAGCCCCAGCAGAGGCACACCGACCACCTCTTTCTCCCCCTCCTCCTAGCTTGGCCATGTGCGAAAAGGCCTTGGCAGAATACTTAGAGACGAAGAGACTGGCTTTCCCGAGGTTCTATTTTGTCTCCTCGGCTGACCTGCTGGACATCCTCTCCAACGGAAACGACCCTGTGGAGGTAGGCAGGGCCCCGCTCAGCGCACAGGACGAGGCGAGCCCCATGCTCCGTCCTGGCCTGGCATCCAGGTGCCCTGGAAAGGAGAGGGGTCCCGGGTGGGACTCGTTTCTGACTCCTCCTGCACCACGCGTGTTTTAGGCAAGTCCATCTGCACTCTGTGCCTTGTTTTTTTCATTTGGAAAATAAGTCTGACACTGGGGCTTAGGGACAGGCTGTCTCAGGACACCCCTTCCTGCTGGTCTGTCCTCCATGTCATCCTCTTAATCACCAGGGCCAGGAAGGGGGCTGCCCAGGCTCTTCTGAAAGAGAGCAGGGTGAACTAGGGGAAGGGAAGATGACATGTTCTATTTCAAACACAGAGTTATGGGACACACAAGATGCAGGGACGCGTGGGCCCAGGATTAAGGATCCAGTGCCTGCGTCCTGCCTAAGAGCAGTGCCCACTAGTTCTTTTAGGTGGGGCTAAGCCATGTTTGGGTAACACTGACCAAAGAGAGGGGCACTCGCTCTCCAAGACAAAGGAAGGAAGGAAGATGGGTAGGGGGAGGGAAGGAGCTTAATCCACCAGAAGCGCCCCGGGATCAGGCGTGTCCTTCTCATCCCTCAACGCACGATTCCCCTGTGCCCACAGGTGAGCCGCCACCTGTCCAAGCTCTTCGACAGCCTGTGCAAGCTAAAGTTCCAGCTTGACGCCAATGAGAAGCCGCTCAAGTTTGGGCTGGGGATGTACAGCAAGGAGGACGAGTATGTGGAGTTTGACCAAGAATGTGACCTCTCGGGACAGGTGAGAGCGTGCGTGCGTGCGTGCGTGCGTGCGTGCGTGTGTGTGTTTGTGTGTGTTGCAGTCCTGAGCCAGGATGGTGGCACAGGCTCGGACCAGACAGTGTCCACAAGCCGCCCGCCTGAACCTGTCGCTCTCCTCTGCCTATTTAGGAAACCCTGCAAGGCATAACACCAATTTTGTCATAAAGGCACATTATTGTGGATGTATAATACCCATGTTTATTCTTTAGAATATTTCTATTGATGAGTTATTAATGTTAATTTTATGAGTTTTATTATATTAAACAAGGAGTACTTAACAGGGAAAGTTTTTTAAAGTATTGTATTTTTAATATTTATTGAGTGTTGAGGCTGGGGATTTAGCTCAGTGGCAAAGCGCCTGCCTGGCAAGCAAAAGGTGGTGAGTTCAATTCCCGGTACCAGAAGAAAAACTACAAAAACAAAAAACAGAAAAATATTTATTGAGTGTTCATAAAAAAGCATCAAAATTTTCAACATCAACTGTTTTTTGGTATACAAAGTCCAAATGCTGCTGTCATACTAGGGTTTCGTGATGCTGTGCCTGCCTATTGACCTGTTAGCTCCCTAGTATGCTCCACAGTTTTTTTCCATAGTTCCCTGGGCAGAAACATTTTGTTTTCCCTCTGCTATAAATGATCTCTTATGAGTTCCAGTCCCAATCTTCTAAGAAAATTTTTCCATGATATTTTGCATTTGTTACTTTCTTTGTAAACTATCAAACTGTTTGTGTCACGCATGTTTAGGATTGAGTAAAACAAAACCACTGACCAGTGCTTTGTGTTTCAAGTGATATCATAGTTGCTGCATAACTCATCGACAACATCTACTCCAGGTTGTTTTGTTGTTGAAAGTTTCCATCTCCAGCTTCCGTTTTGTTGAGGTTTCCCTATTAAATTTCCATCACAGTGCAGTGCTGGCATCAGCAGTACCAGTTTGCTTTTGTTTACCATATACGAGGCCAATGTTATAACTTTCTAAAATCCAAAGATTGTACCATACAGTTCTCTGTTTTGAAATTGCAACATTGCATTTGGAATTTCTGCTTGTTCCTGTGTACAGTCTCTGTGCTGGTCAACTTGTGCTCTGTCAGCAAGTGTAACACCAGTTGGAAACTGGTAAAGCAATTGTCAAGTGTCACATTCTGATTTGTTTGGGAGATGGGAGCAACAGATCTGCTCACAACAAAATCTGGTTTATTACTATACAAATAAGGATCTAGTGGTTGAGTTCCGGGATAAATGTCTAAGTTGAAAGCACAATAAGTCTTCGCATTTACAAAGGCATAAATTTTTATGGCATATTTTGAAGGTTTTAGGGGAACATACTGCCTGAATCTACAGCAACCATAAGTGCTGCAAGATCTTCATTAATAGTCATGTATTTAGATGATATGTAAATTGTTTGGCAGTTACCCACAAATCTCTCAAACCATGAGTACATAGCAGCCAGATTAGATTATCAGTTCTTTTTCTTTTTTGGAGGATGGTTTTGTGATCAAACCTCAGGCAATTCTGAAGGAAAACAAATCTCAGTGTCATCATTATTCTACAAACCTCAAGCCCACACTCCTTGCTTTTCCATGAGTGTTTTATATTCCTGTGATTACCAGTGGAAAGCCCTGCTATGTACAGCAGACCTATGAATGCTTTCAGTTCAGCTAGCGAGGTGTTATAATAAATACATTTTTGAGTATGCCTATTGGTGTATACAGAACATTTTACTTGCATTTCCTCATTTTTGTATTTCACAGCATCTTGCAGTATTTTGTCTGTTGCAGTTTCCAACCCTGCATGGTCATGCCGGCATTCTGTCCAGTAGGTTTCAAGCCTGCCAAAATCCTCACTATATTTTCAGACCTAGTTCTAACATTGTATTGTTCTAAAATGGCATGGCCATTTTGTACCATTTCTAATAGTTATTTCTACTAGTACTCACATTGGTATTTTCTTCGTCATCTGAATCAAGGAGGTCTGCCTGCATTCCTGGTGTCTGCATTGGTTGATTCTTGCTCCATTTCACTGTCACAGGAACTTTGGCTGTCATAGCCAACGTCAAAGTAATTATCATCATCATCCGGTTCATGAAGGATCTAATGATTCACTTTTGACCTCTTGCAAATCTGTGTTTTCATGTGCCATTGTACTGAATCAAGCTACTTCTACCAGAAGAATCAGAAGAACACTTTAAAAAAATAAATCCTAAATGCACAGAAATTTAGCAGTGAACATTTCATTGGTAAAATTCACCTGCTGTTGCTTTAGATCACCTGTACACACCTTACCATTCATCTACCAAGTGGGTGAATACATGGATGGGTTTTTGCTTCCCCAGGTGCAGGTACCCACATTCATATTCCATCTGTGGGAAAAAGCATGTTTACAGAACAGAAGAGTGGTGTGGGTGTATCTTACCCCCTGTGATGCTCAGATAAATATACACAAAACCTGTGGAGTATTATGTGGGTAAAATCCCAGTTTAACACTTTTACACACATTGCTGTTCATCATACCAAGTGGGTAAACATGAAGATTGCTTCCTATGTCCCCCAGGCACAGCTACTGAGACGCACAGGTGGCTACTATTATGCAAAAGTACAAATTTACAGTAGAAAAGTGTAGGGTGGATTGTTGTAACCCAGTGTTATGTCCCTTGGGAAAACAGAACTTGCAACTCTGCCTTTCCCACACTCTGTGAAATGGGTCTTGTGGTGGGTGAGGGGAGGAAAAAAGAGAGGCTCATTAATTGAATTTTTTTGGTGGCTTCACAAGGGACACCATCCGAACCACCAGTCTCTGATCTCTACCCACAATCACTGGCTGTGTTGCTGTAATGTATTCCTAGTGGTCTCAGGAATCCTCTTCTAGCACACAGGTCTCCCATGCTCAGGCCGGGTGCTCCTGATGTTACAAACTCTTCAATTGTCCCCAACCCCCTCTCTTACTGCTCAAGCAACAGAAATGATTTTGACATCAGTTTAAGGAAAATGTAATGCAGAAGCGAATCAGACTAGTGGGTAGAATATCTCATGCAAGAAAAGCTAAGATTCAGCCGGGTGTGGTGGCGCAAGCCTGTATTTCCAGTGCTCTGGGATTATACTGTGGGAGGCTGAGGCAGGAGGATGGTGAGTTCAAGCCCAGCCTGGGCAATTTAGCAATTTAGTAAGACCCTGTCTCAAAAGAAAAGAGAAAAGCCAAACTCCCAAGAGTCTGACTGGCAGCATGTGACTGATGCGCTCTCTGAATGTACTGAGCAGACACTGCTGTGACCTGCGGATGGGAGTTTGTTGGGTGAGCTTCCTGCACTTGAGCCTCACAGACAAGATGAGGAAAAGAACTACCCCAGGGATCCCTTTGAGGGATCTCCACCCAGATGCAGCTAGTGGAAGGATTTTTTGGTTTTGGTTTGTTGGAGGCGCTGGGGATCCAATCCAGGGCCTGGGGATCGAATCCAGGGCCTCGGGCGTGCAAAGCACAGTACCCTAGCAGGGAGCCACAACACCAGCCCAGAGGTTTCTATTTCAAAACACAAATAAGAGGTGCAGGCAAGACTTGCCTGGCTGTGCCGCTGCATCCTGACCAGCAGGTGGTGCCCAGCCGCTTGTTCAGAGTTCTCTTTGAAGCCCTAGTGCCCTCCCTGACTTAGAGACAGTTGCACCACCTGGATGCCGGATGCACCAGGCTTTGCCAGGGCCCATCCGGCCTGCCTAGCAGCACTTTTTAGACGGCTTATTTTTACTGCTATATAAAAACCTGGACATTTCTTCCCCTGGGTTGACGATGACAGAGGGTGCATTTCTTTTTTCTTTATGACAAAGGGAACGTGGGAACTAGTTGTGCTTATGGCCCTGTGTGGCCAACGTGGTTCCCATCCCCAGGTGGAGGTGTGGCTGAACCGAGTGCTGGACCGAATGTGTGCCACACTGCGCCACGAAATCCCAGAGGCGGTGGTGACCTACGAGGAGAAGCCGAGGGAGCAGTGGATCTTTGATTACCCAGCCCAGGTCCAAGGCGCGGGCAGGGCCGAGGGGAGCTCAGGGGGGGTGCCTCGGGCGAAGCGCTCTGGGTTCCCTGCAATCATTCAGAAACAGTTTAATTCCTTGGCACAAGCCTGCTCTTATGAGCAGTGCAGGCCATGGCACCGTCTGTTTTCAGATTGCGCTAACCTGCACCCAGATCTGGTGGACCACTGAGGTGGGCCTGGCCTTCTCGAGGCTGGAGGAGGGATATGAGAACGCCATCAAAGACTACAACAAAAAGCAGGTACAGCATAGCCCTGCCCGTCCACCCGAGGTCTGCCAAGCAGTAGCCTGGGACCTCCCGCTCACCAGGAACGACTTGCGAAGCCGCTGTTTCTATAGACCAGAGCCGTCAGTTCCACCTGAAAGGCCCGTGCTCAGGCCCACAGAACTTCAGTTTCTCCTCTGGAAATCATCAAGTGCTGCCACGTCTTTTTTTTTTTTTTTTTTAAGATTACTGGCTAGCTATTTAGAAACTAAAGTTGTTTTGTGTTTTGTTTTGTTTTGTTTTGTTTTGTTTTGTTTTGTTTTGTTTTGTTTTGTTTTGACATAGGGTCTTACTATGTAGCCCAGGCTGGCCTTGAACCTTTTGTCTCAGCCTCCTGAGGGCTGGGATTACAGGTGTACATCACCATGCCCTGCATCAATGACAATTTTTAAATAAAAGGAGGAAAAGCTGTCTGGGATCCCACTGCCCAGATATAATCACTACCAACAATTTTTATGTAGCCTTCTAATATGTGAATGATTTATATGTAAAAATACACACAGCATCTTGTGCAGCTTTAAAATCAGATGTTTTAATATCTCCCTCTTCCCCTAGTTTTTCATTGTCTTCCGTGTCATTTTTAATGGCTTTATAGTATTCCACCCCCAATGGGGGTGATGGGGAGAACTTTCCCCTCTTCTTCATTCTGAGCAACAAGTGTAAGGCAGCCTTCCCACACAACCACGATCTCCGCAGGGAGCCGGTGGCCGGGGTGCTGGGTCCAGCGATCCGGGATTTTAGTGAAGGTCCCGCCTTCTCTCCGCCAGATCAGCCAGCTCAATGTGCTCATCACACTGCTCATTGGGAACCTCAGCGCGGGCGACAGGATGAAGATCATGACCATCTGCACCATCGACGTGCACGCGCGGGACGTGGTGGCCAAGATGATCACCGCCAAGGCACGGTCCGGAGGGGCGGGGCGGGGGACGTGTGTCTGGGCGGGGGGCGGGGGGAACCTCCCTGCGGGCAGCAGCTGTTCCCGGCCCCTCGCTCTGTCAGGTTAGGGTGCAGCCGGGAGTGCCCGTGCCTCAGTGAGACTCCACCGAGGGCGCTGGAGGAGGGAAACAGGTCAGGGCGGCGCCCCGCTCTGGCTGTTGAATCGCTCGGCCCACAGCCGCCCCCTCCCGGCTCCCGCAGGTGGAGAGCGCGCAGGCCTTCACCTGGCAATCGCAGCTGCGGCACCGCTGGGACGAGGAGAAGAAGCACTGCTTCGCCAACATCTGCGACGCCCAGATCCAGTACTCCTACGAGTACCTGGGCAATACGCCGCGGTTGGTCATCACGCCTCTCACAGACAGGTGCGGGAGGCCCCATGCACGCCCCTCCTGTCCGGCCGCGGCACCCACCTCCTGCAGCCCCTGTCCTGTCTCCCGCCCCCGGTCGGACCTGAGCACCAGCGGCCAGGCCTGGAGGGCCGGCTCTTGGATTGGGCAGGCCTGCTCTCAGGCGCCAGCCTGCCACCAGCCAGGTGCCCAGGATTAGTCTCTGCTCCTTGGTGTCACACCAGCTGTGAGGCCTGGGGCAATTTCTCAATCCTCTGAAGAACTTCAGAGTAGGGATATTGTTCCCTGAGTCTTCACGAGCTTGTTGAGGATCAGTAACTTATGTAACAAGAAAAGCACACAGAGGAGCCAAGCAAAGTGGTGCACACCCAGGTCTCAGGAGGCTGAGGCAGAAGGATCTCAATTTGGAGGCCAGCCTGAGCAATTTAGTGAGACTCTGTGTCAAAATAAAATAAAATGGGATGAGGGTGTATTCCAGTGGTAGAGTAATTGCCTAGCACCACAAAAACAAACAAAAAAAGGCTCAGATCAGAAGCGACCAAGTAATTCTTGCACATGTAGGTTATTGTTAAGAAAGTTGTTTTTTGGTTTTTGGTTTTTTTGGTTGTTTTTTTTTTTTTTTTTTGAGACAGAGTCTTGCTATGTAGTTCAGGTTGGACTTGAACTCAACATGTAGCCCAGGCTGGCCTCGGGCTCAAAGAGATCCTCCTGCCCCATCCTCCTGAGTACCTGGGATTACAGGCATGTACCACCACACTTAGCCAAGGATACATGTCTTGGCAGTGGTACCCTCTTCCCTCAGCTACAGGCAGGCCAGGCCCCCACGTACTCACCCTACCATGGTGTTTGTCCCTTGATCATGGCCAGGGTCTTTCCTGCCATCTCCCTCCCTCCCCAAGGCTGGGCAGGCATCATACTTCCTCCATTAAGCGAAACCACAGGAAATGGAGGCAGACGGGTGGGTGTCGTGGGACCCAAAGTGATCAGGGCTCCCTGGCAGGTGCTACATCACGTTGACCCAGTCCCTCCACTTGATCATGGGCGGAGCCCCCGCGGGCCCTGCTGGCACTGGCAAGACAGAAACGACCAAGGACCTGGGTAGAGCCCTGGGCACTATGGTGTACGTCTTCAACTGCTCTGAACAGATGGACTACAAGGTACACGGCCATGGCCCTGCCAAGGACGTAAGAGCTCTGTCCCAGGAGAGCCTGGGAGGAGGCCCCAGGGGACCTGAGGACCCCCGTGTGCTGCCGCTGCCCCTGCTGTGGCCTGTATGAAGACACCCCAGCCCACATGTCCCACCCCTGATCCTGGAGGCAAGATTGCCCCGGGGTGAGAGTCCGAAGTCCTGAGTTCGAGATCTTCCAGCTCAGGGTGGGGCCCTGGGAAAAGCAGGGGCAGGGAGGCATCCCCTCTGCCACAGGGACTGCAGGACCAGGACCTCGTCAGTGCTGACAGGGCCAATGGGAGAAGGGGACCCAGTGGTCCAGGCACACAGAATGGGGAAGTCAGGGATGGTCTTCAAGTTCAGGATCCTGGCCCACAGGAGTCCCCTCCCCATCTGTGTCTGAGAGGGCGTCCTCCGGGGCTGAGGACGAGGCCCATAGCCCTTAGTGACTGTCAAGGTCAAACCGTCTATACCAGTGTCCCGGGTTCCAGACAAGTGGAATCTGAAGTCAATGCCCCTGGAAGGGATTTAATCCACTTGGAACTCGCAGGTAAGTGCTGGAGAATCATCTGGATAAGGAGCTGGAGCCAGAGTGACACAGACACAGAAAAAAGCCTTCCGCCCCTGCCTCTGAGGGACACCCTCCCCACACGTGCAGGAAAAGCTCAAGGGTGGGATTTGTCTGGATGCACTTGTCTGAGCCTCTGGGTTAGGGCACACACCCGGAGCCCCCTGCGAGATCTGGGACAGTGGGATCCCCGGAAGGGCACTGTCCCTGGCACTCAGTCCTGCTGGGACCCCCAGGTCCTGTCTGCCAGTTCCCCAAGCCCCTCGCTGTCCTCAAACCTGACCTTTACCCCACCTGGGAGCCATGGAAGACAGACAGAGACGTGCAGGGCGCGGGGCCGCCCGGTCCCCTGACCGCTGTCCACCATCCCGCCCTTTGCAGTCCTGCGGAAATATCTACAAGGGCCTGGCGCAGACTGGGGCCTGGGGCTGCTTTGACGAGTTCAACCGGATCTCCGTGGAGGTGCTGTCCGTGATCGCTGTGCAGGTAGGGCCTGCCAGAGCCTCTGCTCCGGCCGGGTGACCAGCTGCGCTGCACAGGCAGCTCCTGACATCGGGGAGGGGGCAGTGAGCCGCTGCCTGTCCTCCAAACCGTCCGTCCACTCAGCATACGGAGAGCAAGCCCTGTGAGTCAGATTCGGCAGCACCTGTGTAACCAAACACAGATGAGGGAATAGTACTTCCTCCTGAGGTGTGAAAAGAGAAAATTAAAACAGATCAAATTGCAGATCTTAATTAGCTTTATTTGTGGTTCTAAAGCCAAGCAGTAGCCTAGACCAAAAACAGTCCAGAATGCTCCAGCCCCCCACAAGAGCAGAGAAAAGGAAGTGGCATCCCCAGCATGAGGTAGGGACATCGGATTGGCTACAGCTGGTGTCTGTCTTATTTAAGTAGTTGGCTGTTTGTGATTGGCTGGGAAATGGTAGTACACACCTGTAATCCCAGCATTTGGGAGGCTGAGGCAGGAGGATCACTACAAATTCAAAGCTAGCCTATATATAGCTAGAGAGACCCTATATAGCTATATACCTATATAGCTAGCTCCTGTCCCACCGTGGCACTCACCTCCTACAGCCCCTGTCCTGCCTCCCGCCCCCAGTCGGACCTGAGCACCAGAGGCCAGGCTTGGGAGGGCTGGCTCTTGGATTGGACAGGCCTGGATTAGTCTCTGCGTCCTTGGTGTCACACCAGCTGTGAGGCCTGGGGCAGTTTCTCAGTCCCTCTGAGGAACTGCAAAGTGGGGATATTGTCCCCTGAATCTTCACGAGCTTGTTGAGGATCAGTAAATTATGTAACAAGAAAAGCACACAGAGGAGCCAAGCAAAGTGGTGCACACCCAGGTACTCAGGAGGCTGAGGCAGAAGAATCTCAATTTGGAGGCCAGCCTGAACAATTTAGTGAGACTCTGTGTCAAATTTGTATTCCAGTGGCAGAGTAATTGCCTAGCACCACAAAAAAACTATATAGCTAGCAAGACCCTAGCTCAAAAAAAAAAAAAAAAAAAAAGGAAAAAAAAGCGTAGGTTGCAGTGTGCTTATATGTCAAGTTAAGGTACTTTACGTACTTATGCAGAGAGAACCTATTAAGCCAAACTTATAAGATATATGGAGCCAGGTTTAGGCCAAACAATTCAATATAAGTCTTATAGAAATAAGACCTGCTGCAGGCATCAGTGGAGTTGGGTGCTGCAGGGTGCGTAGGAGTTCCTCAATTAGATAAAGGTGCTGAAAGACTAGCGGGGTTGGGGTGGGGAATGTATCCGTGTATTTTGAGGACAACCCTGGCAGAACACAGGAGGGCAGAGGACAGTCTGAGGAAGGCAGGAGTGGGGTCCTCAGAAGACAGCGAGCCCTCCATCAGCCTCCCCAACTGCTGTCACCCTCGCCTGTGCGGGTCCCGCCTCTGTGTTTGGATGAGCATTTCTGCATCTTAAACAAGAGCCTGGGCATCCTCATGCCTGCTAGACTTGAGAACCACTGGGACCTCTGCAGTAAACTGAGGCCAGCCTCTGGTTCAGGGACCAACTGTGAGATTCTAAAAGGAGAAGGAAGCCAGGTCGAGGGCCCCGAGACCCCCACCCCCACCCCACAGTAATAAGACTCAGAATGGCCGGGGCTGCTCCTGACCCCGGCCCTCGAGGTGACGCCCCAAGTCCTCTCACCTCCCTGCCCCGCTCTGTAAAATGGGTGGTGACACAGACTTGCGAGGGCGGTCACCGGTTCACAGGCCTGGGCTTTTAGTGATAATGGAAATGGAAACTAAAGCACATCTTTGCAGGAAAAGGATTTGATTAGAAAGTAAGAGAAAATGGTGGGGGAGCTGGCGAAGATCAGGCCGGCCCTTAAGAAAGGAGATTGAGAGAAAACAGGAAAGGAGTCCAACTGCAGCCGCTGGTGGGGGCTCGCTCCGGAAGGGGCTGAGGCGGGCGAGGGCAGGAGGCCAGCTCTGAGGGTCAGCTGGGGGCTGGGCCGTCACCGTCTCAGTCCCGGCTTCCTAGCTCTGGAGGAATCCTCACGACCCGAGGGGCGGTTCTGTTCCCAAGGTTAGATGGCTCCTGTCATCTGAGACCGCTGGAGTCCAAGCCGATCCCAGGCGCAGGACAGTGGAGATTCTGGAAGTAGAAAGAAAGAAAGGGGGCGGGAGAGAGGAGAGGAAGGAGAAAGAAAAATGAAAGAAAGAGAAGGAAGGAAGGAAGGAAGGAAGGGAGAAGGGAAAAGGAAGGGGAGGGGAAGAGAGGGGAGGGGAGGGGAAACAGTTTTAAGCCCCTGACTGCCCCAGAAGAAAACACAAACCACTCTTTGAATCAGTGACAGTGTGAGTGCCCAGGAGTTTGTCCCCATGGCAGTCTCTGTGCCGTGACTCTAGCACCCTCCGCTCTCCCCCTCAGGCTGAATAGGCCCACCTGCGGCTGGAGGTGGAAACACAGGCAGCCAACTCCCGACCTCTGTGCGGGACTGGCCCCTGGCCTGGGACTCTCCCAGCTCCGCACCCCGCAGCTCCTGTCCCACCACAGAGTCAGCGAGCAAACCCCAGAACACTTACGTGGAGCCTGTTGGAGGCACTGGATGTTTGTGGGTGCAAACACGGAGCAGAGGATAGTGAAACTGGTGCGGGGGGGGGAGGTGTCCCCACCCACCCGTCCCCGCCTGTTGCCAGCCCAGGGAAGCCCGACCAGACCCAGGCAAGGAGCTGAGAGAGGTTTCAACCATGGGCGTTGGGCGCTCCCAAGTGGTGATTCAGAGATTTGCAGCTATCTCCTGCAGATTTCTACAGGAAATGACAGCAAAATTCCCAGTTCTGGATTGAACCTCTGAGGAGCAGGTGTTCTCAGAACTCTCTGACACAGAGATGGCTGCTAACTCACCTCTGAGGGACCATTTCCAGGGAAGAAAATGGCAGGAAGGAGCTGGGAGGTGTAATACTACTCACAAAGACAAGGACAAGGACAAGGACAAGGACAAGGATGAGGGGCAGCTCCAAAGTTCCGCTGAGACAAAAGCCCATCTCAGATCACATCCCCTATGGTTGGGAGCAGACAAACTCACAGATAACAAATTCCCACAAGTGGGGGACAGGCTGGGTGTTGGCAGGGCCCAAGGAGAGGAAGGGGAGGACTGCGGTACCCTGAGGGGTCACAGAGACTCAGGGCCAGCACACGCTGGACGTGACATGGGAGTTGGGCATATCCGTGTCTGTGTGTCTGTGTCTCCATGTCCACGTGTCTGTGCATCCATGTCTGTGCACCATATTCAGGTGAAGTGTGTCCAAGATGCGATTCGAGCCAAGAAGAAGGTGTTTAACTTCCTGGGCGAGATGATCGGCCTCATCCCCACCGTGGGGATCTTCATCACCATGAACCCGGGCTATGCAGGGCGCACAGAGCTGCCTGAGAACCTCAAGGCCCTGTTCAGGTGCACAGCCGGGGACTCGGGCGGCCGCACAGCACCCTGACCCTGGAGGCGGGGTGCGGGGAGGAACCACAGACCAGCTTCTGAGATGGAGGCAGGGCGGCTAGGAGCTGAGGGCCTCCTGTGCCCATGAGGGACAAAGCCTGCTCCTCCTACAAGGACTGAAGGAGAGGAGAGTGTGGCGCTGAGCGGGTGGCGTGGAGGGACAGGTGTGCTGGGGCGGTGGCAGCTGAAACCCAGCTCCACACCCCCAGAAGGTGGGCCTGGCACTGTGGGCCACCTGGCAGGGCACAGGTGCTGTCCAGGTAAAGAGGGGCAGGTGGGGCGGGTGAGGGGAAGCCCACAGCCAGCCATGATCTCCCCAGGCCCTGTGCCATGGTGGTCCCCGACTTCGAGCTGATCTGCGAGATCATGCTGGTGGCCGAGGGCTTCCTGGAAGCCCGCCTGCTGGCCAGGAAGTTCATCACACTCTACACCCTGTGCAAAGAGCTGCTCTCCAAGCAGGTGCGGCTCACTGGCTCCTGCAGCTCAGAGCCAGCAGCGGGAAGGTGGGGGGTCCACAGGTCTCAGGGCCAAGGGCATTCACGTCCACCCACGCCCCACAGGATCATTACGACTGGGGCTTGCGGGCCATCAAGTCCGTGCTGGTGGTGGCCGGCTCCCTCAAGAGGGGGGACCCTACCAGGGCCGAAGACCAGGTGCTCATGAGGGCGCTAAGGGACTTCAACATCCCCAAGATCGTGACCGATGACCTGCCTGTGTTTATGGGCCTTATCGGGGACCTGTTTCCAGCTCTGGACGTGCCTCGAAAGCGAGACTTGAATTTTGAGAAAGTAGGTAGCTACCACTGGACCCCGTACCCATCCTGTGACTCCTGCCCAGCTGCGGACCCTTTCCCACCTAGGACCCTTTCTCCCACGTGCGCTGGATCACTGGCTACCTGGCAAGGGCAACGTTGGGGTTGGTGGTCAACTCCACCAGCCTGAGAGGGCCGCACGGTCAGGCCCTCAGGGGCCACCGGCTGCCTCTCAGCCAGGCTGCACGCTCTCAGCACTGGAGTCACTTGGGAGCTGGAGAGGGGCTCCCGGCAGTGTGGGCTCAGGAAGCATTGGTAGCAGAGCTCGCAGGCAGCAGGCAGGTCCTCGCTGGATGTGCCTCATCTTGTGTCATCACCTTCACGATGCCGGAAGCCCCCTCCCGCCACAAAAGATGGTCCTGTCTTTGCGCCCCCACCTTGCCCACATCCTCAGATCATCAAGCAGAGTATCGTGGAGCTCAAGCTGCAGGCGGAGGACAGTTTTGTGCTGAAGGTCGTGCAGCTCGAGGAGCTGCTGCAGGTCCGGCACTCTGTGTTCGTCATTGGGAACGCAGGCAGCGGCAAGTCCCAGGTGCGTCCCGTCCTCACCCGCAGGGAGCTAGCACAGTTGCACACTGCGGACCCAGCCGGAAGGGTGTCCAGAGTGGGACGCAGGAGAGGAGCACACACGGGCGGGCGCTGGTCCCACTGCAGAGCCTCCTGCATGTTCTCTCGTTTCCTGTCCCCCTGGACACCAGTCAGCTACTGCCCTGCAGTGCAACTCCTGTCCCCTGCCATTCACTGGGCCATGGCGAAAAGCAGAGGGTGACAGTGGTATCACGGACATCTGTAAGAGTGGAAATTCTAAGCCAGCCAGGTCTTCAGCAGGATGCCCAGCATGTCAACAACTGTGCTGTTGAAAATGGTTTCCAGAGATTAAGAACATGCAGGGGTGGGGCTGGGGATTTAGTTCAGCGGCACAGTGCCTGCCTGGCAAGCGCAAGATCATGAGTTTGATTCCCGGTACCAGAAAAAACAAAACAAAACAAGAACATGCAGGGACCTCACAGCAAGGGACTTCGAAAGGCAGAAACTGTGGGCCTGTTTTCTAAAAAGCAGCATGAGCACAGGCCCACTCAGAATATCCTCAAACATCCTTAAAACTCATTTTCTTGGGGAGAGGAATTATGGGTAGTTTTCTTTCCTCATCCTTTTTTCTTTTATTTTGGTTTTTTGTTTGTTTTGCAGTACTGGGAACTTGAACCCAGGGCTTTCCTATTGAGCTACATCCCCATAATGAATTTTGTTTTATTTTGAGACAAGGTCTCACTAAGTCACTAAATTGCCCAGGCTGGGCTCTAATATTTGGTCCTCCTGCCTCAGCCTCCCAGTGTACTGGTATTATAGGTGTCCCCCACTACACCTGGCTCTTACATTGAGTTATTTGTTTGTTTGTTTGTTTGTTTGTTTCAATGAGCTTGCACAACTTGTATTACAAGGAAGAAACAAATATGGGTATTTCTGGATCCCGGCATCTCCTGAGCACTCTGGCTGCAGAGTGAACAATCCACTTCTGATCTGCCAGCCATCTTGGCCTCGGCCATAGCTGGGGGAAGCAGGGCCACCCCG
Organism: Chinchilla lanigera; assembly: GCF_000276665.1. NCBI lineage: Eukaryota > Metazoa > Chordata > Mammalia > Rodentia > Chinchillidae > Chinchilla > Chinchilla lanigera. The sequence goes on from NW_004955506.1 coordinate 4,106,582, forward strand.
AACAGACAGAGCACAGCCCTGGGATGTCGAATCACACGTGAACAGCCTCCACCCTTGCCAGGTCCTCAAGTCCCTCAACAAGACCTACCAGAACCTGAAGAGGAAGCCAGTGGCAGTGGACCTGGACCCCAAGGCCGTCACCTGTGATGAACTCTTTGGGATCATCAACCCGGCAACCAGGGAATGGAAAGACGGTAAGGAGCAGGGCTAGAGAGTGGAGAGAGCCCCGGGGCAGTGCCGTGCTCAGGGCACTGACTTCACCCAAGACTCTGCCCAGCTCCCTGGAGAGGGCCCGGGGCAGGTTCGGCCCAGGCAGGGGAACACGCATGTGCACACTAGCACCTAAAGATGGCGATGCTCAAAGGACGCCCCCAGGCAGAGAAGGAAGGGAGGAGCCTTCGGAAGGGATCCTGAGACCTGTGGGCCCAGGGGAGGGGCCGGACGCCCTGGGGCGGGAAGGAGCCCCTGGGGTGGGGCTCTGGGAAAGGAGTCCCCTTCTCCAGAAGTGGCGGATCAGGTTTGTGCTTATGAACTGGGGAGGGAGGAGGCCGGGATCAAGGACCGACTGGAGGAAGGGGCAGGGTGTGGCCCTGACTGGGGACCTGCCGCGTGCCACACAGGCCCTTCCAAAGCTGCAGCCCCTTGGACTTTCCTGTATCTAACTTCTCGCCCACTGGGACTCAAGATCTAGAGGGGTGATGGGGCGTTGCTGGTCCTGGGCTTTGTACCCCAAGCCCCCCTCCACTCCATTCCTGACCCATGGAGAATGCTCAGCTGCCCCTTGAGTGAGTGAATGAATGAATGAAAGCGGGAATGAATGAATGCAGAGTGGAGTGCCGAGCATGGGTGATGCTCTGTGTGGGTTGTGGAGCCTCCTGGAAGAACTGAGACAGACTGGAGCCACAGGAGAGGGACAGAGAGGGGAGGGACACGGCGTCAGGGGAGACAGGGCAGAGCGGGACACGCAGAACACAAAGGAGGTGGCCGTGACCACCAAGGCAGAAGGGAGGGAAATGAGCCTGTCACCACCTGTCCGAGGGCCTCTGCTGTCCCTCTAGGGGACAGGCCACCTATAAGAAAGCAGGCAAGGCTAGGGTCGGGTTTGTCTGGGCAGCCGTGCAAATCTCAGAGCGCCTGGTGTGCCGCGCTCTTCTGAGGCGGCCACCTGTGATGCTGGCCGGCTCCTCACAGGCCTCTTCTCCACTATCATGCGGGACCTGGCCAACATCACTCACGACGGCCCCAAGTGGATTGTGCTGGACGGGGACATTGACCCCATGTGGATCGAGTCTCTCAACACTGTCATGGATGACAACAAAGTATGCAAACTCCTGGGCTCCACACTGACCCCCAGAGACACTGTCAGGGGGAGCCAGGGCTGTGGGGGCCAGGATCCTAGGGCTTCCCACAGGCCACACTTTGGGGAGGACAGAGCCAGCACAAATGACCTGCTAGGGAAGGGAGGGCTGTCATATGGCGCTGGATGGTGCGCAGGTCTAGACCTGCCTGCGTGGTCCTGGCACTGGTTCAGGGTAGAGGGGACCCAGAGGCCAGGATAGCTGAGAGACACTAAGTGTACGGAAGCTGGGCCAGGCCTCCCCAGCAGCTTCTCCTGGGTCTGGGACTCTGTTGGGATGGTGTGTGCCTACTGCTGCCTCCTGTGGACTTGCTGTCCCCTAGGTCCTCACCCTGGCCAGCAATGAGCGCATCCCCTTAAATCGAACCATGAGGCTAGTGTTCGAGATCAGCCACCTGAGGACAGCGACTCCGGCCACTGTCTCCAGAGCTGGCATCCTCTACATCAATCCAGCAGATCTAGGCTGGAACCCGTGAGTAGGGCCTGGGCAGTCCCATTCTTACCTGGCAGAGGGACAGGAAGGCGTGGCTGGGTCCTAGTCCCCCACAGCCAAATTGTCCCAGCTGCTTGTGGGGCCAGGCAAGGAGTGCCTGGGAGGGTGGACCTGAGCTCATGTATATGAGTCTCTCGCGGTTGTGCTGCAAGCGGAAGCCAGCATGCACATAGCACACAGTAAATAACACCCACCAAGGCAGCACTAAAAAGATGACATAAACTGGGCCCCGTGGTGCATGCCTATAATCGCAGTACTTGGGGAAGCTGAAGCAGGAGGATCATAAGTTTGAGCCCAGCCAATGCAACCTAGTAACTTAGTGACACCCTGTCTTAAAATTTAACAAAAAATTTAGGGCTGGGGGTGTGAAATGAAGACCCTAGGTTCAATTTGCAGCACTAAAAAAAAAAAAAAAGACAAACACCCTCAAATCAGCAGGAGAAGCAGCAGCCTCTGTGTGGATCTGCACACTGCTCCCTGTGTGATTGGGAGCGCAGGTGTTCTCTGCACCAGCACAGGGCATGTGCTTTGCTGGGAGACTTGGACTCTGCAAAGCTTTCCAGCTCCATAGGACAGGAAGACTCAGGGCATCAAGAACAGGAGTGTACTCACCTCTCCGAGAGGCGCGGGTCAGGACTACGGGGAAGGCAGCCTTGCTGTGTTTGGTAACCTGAGCTTCCTGCTTACGCCTCAGGCATCCTGGAAATGACGCACTCGCTGAGCTCACTGACCCTCGAGGGAGCCCAAGCTATTTATGCTTTTAGCAGACACTTATTTGGCACTTACCGTTGGATTGGGCTCCCTTAAAAAGACCAGCTGTGCAATTCTTTTGAATGGGGTAATGTTTACATCACCCCTGTTTACAGATGAGAAGCCAGGACCCAGACCTGCTGGGTAACTTGCCTCAGGCTGATTCAGCCCATTGAAACCCAGGCGGTAGGCTTCAGTGGCATCCTTATCTCTCACTGCTGTGGTGGGTGTGATTGTGTACCAGGCAGTCTCTGAGGGTCCGCAAGGATCCTGTGTTGGGTTGCTTTAGACTTTCCCACTGAAAATGACAAACGCAGCTCAAACTAACTAAAGCAGATGTGTATAGGCCAGCCCAAGTCACTAAGGGGTGCTTAAGGCATGGCTGGATCCAGAAGTCAAAATGATGTAATGAGATACCCCTATTCCTCTTCTCTTCCTTCCTCTCCTTTCTCTTCTTCCCGCTGGATGATGTCATGAGAACTTTCTCCTCTGCTCCCATCCCTCAGTCCTTCATTGAGGGGCAGATGCTTTCTAGGTGGCAGCAAGAACGGCTCCCAGGCCTGCGCATACAGTGTCCCCACAGCTACCAACCCAGAGAAAGCCCAGACCCCACTGCCCCAGCATCCTCAGCTGGACCTGATGGTCCTCTTGTTGGAGCTCACTGCCATACAGGAGCAGCCAGCCTGAGTCACATTCAGCCCCTGCCAGCACCAGAAGGGATGAAGGGTTGAGAGGCACTTAAGAGGGGAGGGCTGAATCAATTGGACCCACAGCAGCAGCCACCGTCCTTCCCAGGGTTGTGAGCAGTTGGATTGAGAGGCGCAAGGTGCAGTCCGAGAAGGCCAACCTGACCATCCTGTTTGACAAGTACCTGCCCACCTGCCTGGACAAGCTGCGCTTTGGCTTCAAGAGAATCACACCAGTGCCTGAGATCACCATCATCCAGATGATCCTCTACCTGCTGGAGTGCCTGCTCACGGAGAAGAACACACCACCGGACTCCCCCAAGGAGCTCTATGAGCTCTACTTCGTGTTCGCCTGCTTCTGGGCCTTTGGTGGTGCCATGTTCCAGGACCAGGTGGGGGCGGCCAAAGGGACTGGCCACCCCAAACGTAGTCCCCCAACATCCGTCTCACTCAGCTGGACACTTTTCTGCTTTTGTATTTTAACAGCTTATAGATTATCGAGTTGAGTTCAGCAGATGGTGGATCAATGAATTTAAAACCATCAAGTTCCCCTCCCAGGGAACAATTTTTGACTACTACATCGATCCTGACTCTAAGAAGTTTCTGCCGTGGACGGATAAAGTGCCCCACTTTGAGCTGGATCCTGATGTTCCTCTACAGGTAACTGTGCCCAAAGCGGTGGCCAAGAGCAGGGCTCAGTGTCCTGCCCCGTGGCACTCAGGCGGCATGTCCAGTGCAGACTGTGTCCATCAATAAGACCGGTTCAGCAACGCATGGGATTCGGGAACCACTGTGATCTGCAAGTCAGTCTAGTGGGTGGGTTGTCTGACAGTCCACCCGTTCTGCCTCTACCCCAGGCCTCTTTGGTCCACACCATGGAGACCACTCGCATCCGCTACTTCATGGACCTGCTCATGGGGAAGTCGTGGCCAGTGATGCTCGTGGGGAATGCGGGCTCCGGCAAGTCCGTGCTGATGGGAGACAAGCTGGAGAGCCTGGGCACGGACGACTACCTGGTGCAGGCTGTGCCCTTCAACTTCTACACCACCTCTGCCATGCTGCAGGGTGAGCCTTGCCCTGCGCTCAGCACTCTGTCCTTCTCACTGGGGCCCACCGCCCCTATTCCCTGTAATCACTGACCGTGCCCCTAGGGGCGCACCTGAGTAGCACCCAGCGTACAGTGGTGGTGGGTGACAGGTCCACTGGGAGCATCTCACACCCATAGGAGGTGGACAGCCGTGAGCTTCCCGCTGCAGTCGCCTCTGATCACCTGCTCACTCCAGAGCAGGGTGGACCCCTGCCTGTCCTTCCTCCCCCCCCCCCACCCCACAACCCTCGTGCCCCTTGAGGGGCCCCAGCAGGGGAAGGCATTCAGTGCACCTGAGGCCTGGACCCCTGACTTCCTTTCCCGGGGAATGGAGGGAGGGAGCGCAGCTCCTAGAACCTGGTGCCTCCTAGCAGGACCAGCTCAGAACTGGGCAGCAGCTGACCCTGTGTTCTCTCAGGGGTGCTTGAGAAGCCACTGGAGAAGAAATCTGGGCGGAACTACGGCCCACCGGGCACCAAGAAGCTGATCTACTTCATCGACGACATGAACATGCCTGAGGTGGACAAGTATGGGACGGTGGCCCCACACACCCTCATCCGACAGCACATGGACCACGGGCACTGGTGAGGCGAGCTGCAGGGGTGGGGCCATGGGCCAGACCTCGGGGCTTGGGTCAGCACTTGGGCAGGACTGGGGAGGCGGGCCTGGACGGGTCTTAGGTGCTGTAGAGGGGAGCCACCGGGTTCCACAGGTGCGGCCAGAGCACTATGCAGGGTGGGGGTGGGGCCGCATGGGGCGGGGCCAGAGAACTAGGGAGGTTGGGCTAGGGCCTGTGGGCGGGGCCAGGGAGCCTGGAGAGGTGGCACCGAGGGGGGCGGGGCCACAAGATGGCTGGTGCGGGGCCAGGGTCAGGCCCCCTGGAGAAGTTGTAGCAAGGTGTCGTCCCATCCCATGGCCCATTGCTCAAACATCAATGGCCTTGGCCAAGAGCCCCCAGGAAGAGGCACAGACAGGTCCCCTGAAGGTGTCCCTACATTGAGAACAGCACAAAGGGACACCTGTGGGGGAGCCCAGTTCCTCACAGATACCCCCAGGGGAAGCCTCCCTCGAACAGCCTCAAGGTGGCCCCTCAGGCTCAGAAAAGCGCTCCAGTAAAATTGGCCTGGACATTTGTACCTGTCTCCCTGAAAAGCGCCCTCTGGTGCCTGATCTCCAGCCACAGCAGCTGCGGGCGGCCCCGCGGTGAAGAGGAGGACGCACCCCAGTGGTGTGTGGGGAAGGGTTAGGGAAAGGCTGTAGGAGAAAGTGCGATGGAGAACGAGGGAACCAAAAGACGAGAAGGAAACGCCAACCCGGACGCGTCTGACCCGCAGACCAGGAGGGCTGAGCGCGGGACTCATGGAAGAAATCCCCCTCGCGGTGAGGGTTCTCAGACCAAACTTCCAAAAGCAAAAGCTGGAAGGCCAAAAGTTGATAACTGCGATCTACATCAGAGTTAAGGAATTTTGTTAACAAGAAACAGCACACACAAATATAACAGGCCGGGCGTGGTGGCACGCGCCTGTAATCCGAGCACTCGGGAAGCTGAGGCGGGAGGATCCTTGTGAGTTTGAGACCAGCCTGGTATACAAAGTGAGCTCAAGGATAGCCTGAACTGCATGGCGAGACTTTGTCTCAAAAAGACA
>NW_004955506.1:4112700-4213350 GCF_000276665.1 Chinchilla lanigera
TTCTAGGTCATAACCCAGTCACCCACTGACCCACAACATAACAGGATATATATATATATATATATATATATATATATATAAACAGTTACCAGAATGGGAGAAAATACTTGCAATGTGCAAAACTGACCATGGATTGATATCTGGCATACACAAGGAATTCCTGTAGTCATCACGAGCAACGACCCACAGACAAGGAAACCCATAATGGGAAAAAAGCGTGCTGGAACAAGAACACAAAAAGATGCACGGCTCTCTCTTTACTTATTTTTACATGAAGCATGATATTACTTTAAGCTGAGGGAAGATTACTAAATGAATTTGTGACCATATTAGAAATGGACAGTATCTTATGTCAGAAATCGCCAAACTAGCTTATGATATTTATTTGCCTTCTTTATTATAATTATTAGTCCTTATTAATTGTACCAAGTAATGGGTTTCATTGAAGGGACACAAACTCTTGCATCAAGACAGTGCCCTGGAAGTCTGACCAGGAACCTAAAATCAAGGAAAGCGGTCACCCCACTTAGTAGCCACAGGAATGGGAACGATCTCGGGGCAGTAGCCATTTATCACACTCATGCTACCTTTCGGGTGCTCTTCGGAGCATCCTTTGCTGTGCTAGCCAGGGAGTCCTCATGGTGGCCTGGTGCCCAGGGGAAAATACGGGGGCACAGAGCGGTTCTCCAGCTCTCTCAGGTCCAGAGAGCTGGAGAGTAACCCAGGCCTGCCTTCTGCACACGCTGCTGCTTTCTGGTTCCAAACACATCTTGAGAGCACGAACTGAGTTAGGCTGTCTCACGTGTCACACACCAGGCATTCCAAGGGAAGCGGGGGCAGGGATGGCTCCCGAGCCCGTGGTGCGCTGGTCACACTCCCCCCACCCTGTGCAGGTACGACAGGCAGAAGCTGACGCTGAAGGACATTCACAACTGTCAGTACGTGGCCTGCATGAATCCCACTGCTGGCTCCTTCACCATTGACCCCAGACTGCAGGTAAGTCGCAGTCTCCGGCCATCAAGAACAGAAGCGTGGGTTTGGGATGTGAGGGCTGACGTGCCCGGGAGGACTCCCAGTCTTCAGGGATGTGTCAGAAAACTGAGGCAGCCAGAAAGGGAGAGTCCAGCTGGCCCTCCCTGCACCCCGCAGGGCTGACAGGCTTAGCAAATAAAAATGCAGACCTCCAGTTAAATTCAGATTTCAGATACACCACAAATGCTTTTTTAGTATACAGGGGATGATCAAAATATACAAGAGATTAAATTTTTAAAAAACTGGGGCTGGGGATTTAGCTAAGCGGTGCAGCACCTGCCTGGCAAGGGCAAGATCATGAGTTTGATTGCTGGTACCAGAAAGAAAACAAACAAAAAAAAATATTGTAAAAACTATTAACAGAAAAAAACCCACATTGCCATAACCACCTCCCCCCAAAGCCTCTTTCTCACTTCACACACATTTATCCCATTGTTCTTGCCACTTTTTGAAGCAGTTCTGGAAGTTCTCTTTCATGAGTATTTTTATGAGATGTGATCAAAAATATGGTGAATGCTGCTGCCAAGGGCCAGCCAATAGAAAGACAGCCTCGTGAAAACATCACAGTGTGTCCTTATCCACCTTATTTGCCAGATCTGGCACCAAGCAGCTCCTGGTTGTTCCCCAAAATCAAAATGACCATGAATGGGAAATTACTTTATTTATTTATTTAGAGACATGGTCTTAGCTGGGCGTGGTGGCGCACACTTGTAACCCCAGCACTTGGGAGGCTGAGGCAGGAGGATCATTGCAAGTTTGAGACCAGCCTGGGCTACAAAGTGAGCTCAAGGCCAGCCTGAACTGCATAGCAAGACCCTATCTCAAAATAAAAATAAATAGAGACATGGTCTTGCTGTGCACTTTAGGCTGGGCTTGAACTCACAGTGATCTTCCCGTCCCAGCCTCCTGATTGCTGGACTTATAGGCATACAGGATTCCACAACCATCTGGGAAATGTTTCAAATAGATTCAAGACATCAAGGCAGCCACAGCAGCACAATTAAAGACACTCACGAAAGAGGATTTCCAGATCTGCTTGGCAAGAATGATGGGTTAAGTGTGTTCAGAGCAAGGGGGTTTTTGAGGGGGACTAATGGCAATGTGTCTTTTATCCCAATACATGTTTTCACAATTTAGACATTCACTGTGTATTTCCATCACACCTTATAAGTATGTCCCAAGTATTGTATGGAGGCACACCGTGTTATATCTGCAACCCTGCCCCAACGAGCCTCACTGCCAAACTGTCAAAGCACACGGAGTGACATGCTCTTCTGCCCCCTCCCCGATGGTATGAAGGTAATTTGGCTGTCTCACATTTCTTTGGGAGTTAATGTCATCTTACATTAAAAGGGGAAAACTGTTCATGCTAAGCATGCCCCAAATACATCAGACAGCGGGGACAAGGTTTGCTCTGCCCACCCACCAGCCTACCCCAGCGATCTCCTGACACACGTGTGCTTGTTCCCGGACAGCGCCACTTCTGTGTGTTTGCCGTGAGCTTTCCTGGCCAGGAGGCCCTCACGACCATCTACAGCACCATCCTGTCGCAGCACCTGGCCTACCGCTCCGTCCCCCTAGTGATCCAGAAAATAAGCAACCAGCTGGTGGCCTGCGCCCTGGGTAAGCTGGCCGCCTCCTCCCCTCGCCTGTTGGTAAAACCTACTGCTGTAAGGGGCTGATGGCTCTTTGTATTTTCCCCTGGTAAATATTTTATTTATACTTTGAAATCAATATTTCTTAAATGATGCTATGTTTCAACAGGAGATATGTGAAATACAATGGCTTCAGGGGGAGGCGGAGGATAGGAAACTCAGAACACCGGGGTGATTTACAGGACAGCAACAAGCCTCCTCCCGCCTCCGAGAGCTGCGCAGATTCCTACTTAAATTGTCACAATTTCATAGTCCATTTGCTTTAGAAACTTTAAGCTCTGCACTTCCTGAGGCCATTAGGAGTCCATAAGAATCGATGTGTCTTTTTCCTATAACAGCCTTGCATCAGAAAGTCGCAACGACGTTTCTTCCCACGGCCATTAAGTTTCATTACGTCTTCAACCTCCGGGACCTCTCCAATATTTTCCAGGTACTGCTCCTCTGGCTTTATGTCATGCTGCCTCATGGGCTCGCCCCAGCCCATGGTTCTCTCCTCTGTTATTCTTAGGAGAGAAAGCCAAGCCAGTGGGAATCGGTGGTGGTGGTGATGGTGATGGTGATGCTAGTGATCATATTTCCTCCTCCTCCTCCTCTTCTCCTTCCTCATGGTTAACTTCTTGCAGTACTCAGGATTGAAGCCACAGGCTACTGAGCTACAACCCCAGCTGCTTTTTGTTTTTCTTTTGAGACCGTGTCTTAGTCTCTTTCTTCATTACTGGGACAAAATATCCAATGCCCAAACTTAAAGGAGGAGGGGTTTACTTTGGCTGCAGTTTTTAGAAGGTTCAGTGCATGGTCAGCTGGCTTCAAGGCCGGAAGTGTGTGGCAGGAGGGGCTGGTGACCAGCAAGCAGACAGCTAAGGGAGGAGCCAGGAAGGCAGATGCACACTTCTAGGTCATAACCCAGTCACCCACTGACCCACCTCCTAACAGCATATTTAGTTCTGAACTCATCTCTGCCTGAATCTACAGGTAAGTACAGCACCCGCATGATCCAATCACTTTCCAAAGCCCCGCCTCTGAATATGTGAGGCTTTGGGGCACTTTCTTGACCTGAACCATAACAGAGTCTCATCTCACTAAGTTACCTGGCTGGCCTGGTACTTGCGATGCTCCTGCCTCAGCTTCCTAAGTAACTGGGATTCCAGGCATATACCACCACACCTAGCTCTTCCTGTTTATTGACTGCTTGGTTTGAATCAGGCATTAGATCTGGCCACTTACAATTACATTTTCTGCTCCAAACGACACATAAAGTTGGCATTCACTTCCCCACTTTATAGAACGGGAATCTGAAGCTCAAGGAGGTAGAGTCACGCTCAAACGCCATGCCCTCCCGGAGGCCCCCTGCATCCCCACACACCACCTCACCCCCTGCTTGTGGTGTTAGCAGTGCGCAGCGTCACATGCAGTGTCCTTGTGGACCCCATGAAGGCGAAGGCAGGGTCTCCAGGGCCCAGACCCTCCACAAGCACTTGGCATGGCCAGGCCAGAATCAGATCCTAACATGTTTGCTGCAGAGCCCCGGCTGGTGGCCTTCCACCTTGGGGCCTCTGACCATCTGGCTCCCCCATGACCAGCTGCCCTATCCCTTCTCCAGCAGGCTCCGCTTTAGAGGGCATGAGCCCCGTCCTTTGGGAAATTCCCCACGTCTCAGCACTGACACACCTCCAGCCTCCAAGATGGCTGTGAGCTTAGCCAGAAGTGGCTTCTCTGGCCCCAAGGAGAAATTGTGTGGATAGTTTAGGTGCTAGTTTCCTGGGTGTGGCACTTCTACACTGAATTCACACACTCCGGCCTGCCTTCGTGACAAGCCTGAGGACTTCTACACTGACTGTCCTGTGTGGGGGCAGGGACTCTTATTCTCCACAGCAGAGCTTCTGAAAACCCCAGTAGACCTGGTGCGCCTCTGGCTGCACGAAGCCGAACGAGTGTACAGTGACAAAATGGTTGATGAGAGAGACCAGGATGCCTTGCGCAGAGTCACCATTGCCTCCACCAAGAAGTTCTTTGATGTAAGTCAAGATGTCAAGTCCCTCTGCTGAACCCAGAGAGCTCCAAGAGGGTGCCAGTCCAGGGCCCAGGGTGGCCGCAGCCCTCCTGGAGAGGCCTGTGGTGGGGATGGGAAGATCTGCTTCAAGTCTCACATGGTGACTGGGTCGTCCCACCGTGGATCCAGAGGAGAAGGAATTTCTTTTGTTTCTTGAGATAGGGTCTCACTATGTAGTTCAAGCTGGCCTTGAACTCGCTATGTGTCCCTGGGTGGCTTTGAACTCACGGTGATGCTCCTTGCCTCAGCCTCTCGCGTGCTGGGATTATGGGTGTGGGCCACCACTCGGAACTGACCACTCAGGTGTGATGACCTCTCTCTGTGCACTTGGGGGACAAAGGCTCCTCCCTGTTCTGTGTGCCTGCCGACACATCCTGTGTGATTTGGGGCGGTCATTTCTTTGGACCATCCGTTCCTCTCCATGTCAGGTGGGAGGAGGGTATGACCAAACCACCAGGGATTTTGGCCCAGTAGTTTGTGAGGCTGACAGCAGCCATAGCTTGGGTTTGTGGAGACCCGGCCTGGCATCCTCAGCCACCGTGGGGCCACTGTGTGTCTATGCAGCAAAAATTAGAAGTATCTTATCTGGTATTTCCAGGACCTTGGTGAAGAACAATTATTCGCCAGACCAAATATCTTCTGCCACTTTGCTCAAGGGATTGGTGATCCCAAGTACTTCTCTGTCACCGACGTGGCTCATCTCAACAAGCTGCTAGTGGACGTCCTGGACAGTTACAATGAAGTGAATGCAGTTATGAACTTGGTGAGCAGTGGGACAGCGACACCCCAGGCACAAGGCTCGGACCTTGATTTTCCCTCCTGCCTGGATATGTAGTCAGCCACCCTCATCTGCAGGGGATTCATTCTGAGACCCCCAGGGAAGCCTGAAACCCCCGGACAGCACTGAACGCTGCTCACATGCGCCTGTGATAAGGAATAATTTATAAATTAGGCCCAGTGAGAGATGAATAACAATCACTCATCATCCAGTAAGACAATTATAATAACCCGGTATAACAAAAGTTACCTAAGACTTATAACTGATTATTCCTGGAATTTTCCATGTATAGTTTCAGACAGTGGTGGACCATGGGTTACTGAAACCACAGCAATAAAAGCCAAGGTGAAGCAGGGATGACTATAAACACCCAAATGGTGCCCACAGGGCTGTGTGATTCCCGGCAAGCACCCAGCATCGCGTGGGTTGACAGGAACCTGCGCTGTCCCGGAGCCTGACCCCCTGGCCCCTGGTCCCTGCAGGTGCTGTTTGAAGATGCGGTGGCCCATGTGTGCAGGATTAATCGCATCCTGGAGGCTCCCCGTGGGAACGCCTTGCTGGTAGGGGTGGGAGGCAGTGGCAAGCAGAGCCTCTCGCGCCTGGCTGCTTACATCAGTGCCCTGGAGGTGTTCCAGATCACCCTCAAGAAGGGGTACGGGATCCCAGACCTCAAGGTGAGGGGAAGGGCACGGTCAGCTGCCCTGCAGGGGTGGGCAAGAAAATCTGCGCCGCACCTTTCCCCACATGGAACCAGCCCACCAGCACAAGGACTGTCACCACAGTCCCACCCAAAGCATCTGCATTTTAAAAAGTGAAGGCCAGGCCAGGTGTGGTGGTGCACATCTGTAATCCCAGTGACGGGGGAGGCTGAAGCTGGAGGATGGTGTGTTTGAGGCCAGCCCGGGGAATTTAGTGAGACCCTGTCTCAAAAGGACTGGAGATGTAGCTCAGCACTCCCTTAGTTTAATCCCAGCACCACAAAGAAAAGAAAGGAGACTAGAGAAAAAAGAGGCCAGAGGTGGGGGAGGGAAGGGGAGAGGGAGGAAGAAAGAAGGGGGAGGGGGTGGGGAGGAAAGGCCAGGATACAGCGTGGCTGGCGTGCGTCTGCCCCTGTGATGAGAGGGAAAGAGTGCATCTCGCTTACCCAATGGCTTCCCTCCATAGTCAGCAGGGGGCAGGGGAGCCCAGGGATTTGATTCCTGCCCTGGGTCACTGGATGTCTAAATTGTCCCAGTTCTCCAGATTAAAGAGTTCAGAGCCATCCCTAGGCGGCTCGCCACAAGCCTGAGATTCCAACGGCTGCATTTGGAATTAATTAAATAAACATTAGTGGAAATTGGTCTCCCATGCCTGAGGCGTGCTGCTCAGGCTTTCTATTGATTTCTCCTTCCCGAAAATCCACCCTCCCAGGGAGCCAGGAGCGAGTCAAACACTATTAGTCCAGAGCAAGCCGTCAGAGCACTTGAGAAGAGGCCTGAAATTGATCCCGCCACACTACCCAGTCATGCCTCATGCCTCTCTGTGTCCACCTGGGCGCTGCCCCTGACCGTGCCAGACCCAGGGGACCCTCCCCACAGCACAGGGCCCGAGGCAGTCGCTGGGCAGGGGCCGGGGCAGGCAGCTTGTGCTGTGCAGGTGCAGAGTCCGGTCTGAGCTCCAGGCCTGGGGGTGCTGGGCTGCCTGGAGGTCAGCTGGCAGGAATGTGAGGACAGCAGGCCGTGCTGGGCCGGCCACACAGGGCAAGCCTCCAACTCCTCCTTCATTGTCCTCTACTTTCCGGTGGCTTCCACTCTTTACGTAAAGGGCCGACTCTATTTTTAAATCACAGCATTAAGGGAAAGGGCCTCTTGAGACAGGGCTTCCCGCTCACTGCTTTCTGAATCGTGCAGCGACCTGAGGGTCTGGTCGGTCACTCATGGGGTGAGGCCACGCTGATGTCCCCACACCCTCTCACATGGTGTTTGGATCTCCTGCCCAGAAACTAGATGTTTTCCTGGATTTTCTCTGTTGGAGCTCCCCATCTGTTTGCTAAGTCACGTTGATTTATGCCACTCCTCTCTCTCTCTCTCTCTCTCTCTCTCTCTCTGGGCACCTGGTGCCCAATTCTCGCTTTAGAGCCAATCCCAGGCAGGTGGGCATCGGCCACGGCAGCTCTATAATCTGTTGTCTAAAATATATCAGCCGATATGTGTTTTGAGATCTTTATTAAGCAGCCTCTTTGCACCTGGAGCTTAGGGCAGAGACGAGCGGGGCGCGAGGGCCTCAGGTCCTGTGAAGCAAGCAGAGGCCTGAGCTGTGGTGTCATCATGGTTCCAATGACAGCCTCGCAGTGACACACCAACCTGCTGCACACCTTATCCATGCAGCACCCGGGGTTGAGAGCTTTATTACATTGCCGTAAATCCCCTGAAGACTCGGGTTCCCACTGCAGGTTGCAGATGCAGCCCAAAAGGGCAAGCAATTGGCCCTGAAGGTTGTCATGTGCCATACGGAAACCCCTAGGCTTGGTCCAAAGAAAACAAGTCCTCACCAAGATGTCTTTGCAGAGGAGGGGTGACCTGCTGTGTCTGGGACACGGAGATGGTGGGAAGCTCCAGCAGCGCGGAGGGGTGGCCGGCAGCGTGTAGGGGCTAGGCTAGCATCCCTCAGGATCCCTACGCACTCTCCATGGCCAGGCCTACGCTGCTGGGCAGCCTCCCGATGCCCACCATTGTGCACAGGATGGGAAAGGAGCAGGCACCAGGCCCGGGCTGGGAGGGGAGCTGACTGCACTCTCACGGGGCCTGTGGGGTGTGATGAGATGCTCCCTGCACTGCACCCCCTCACCCATTTCTACTTGGACCTGCTCCCAGATCTCGGCTCCAAGTTCCTTCCTCTCTCCGAGGAATGACACTGGCCACAGCAAGAAACAGTGCCACTCAGGATGTTCCAGTCCTCTTACCCCAACCTCCCTGGTGGTGGCCCGGGAGGCACGGCACAAAGCTCTGTGCGGAGGGAATAGGGGGAAAGCCAGAGTGCAGGGAGGAGCGCTGCCGAGTCCAACGCGGCTTCTGGGAGGAGGTTGTGGGATGGCCAGCACACAGTGGGGTTCCAAAGCGCGGGGAGACAGTGGGATGTGGAGACTCAGGACAGCCTCCACAGCACAGCAAGGTGGAAGTGGGAACTGCGGGTGTAGGCAAGGGAGAACAGGCAGAGAAAGGACCAACTCCCTGGACGGCTCAGGGTGCAGGGTAGGCAGGACAAGGGACAGTGAGGAGGCGCCACAGTGGGGAGGTATTGCCCTGAAAACCAACAGGGCCAGGCTCCAGGCAGGATGGCAATGGGAAAGGCCTGTGGTCTTGGCCCTCGCAGGTTCCCTTGCAGGTGCAGAGGAAGCAGCAGAGGAGGCTGCCAGGGGTCCTGGAAGCTGTCTTCTCCCAGTGGAGAACCTAGAACCTAGGCTCGGGCTTGGATTGCCATGCCCATTAGCTCTGCCCTCGGCAGCAGGATCATTTGCCGTCCCATCCCACCCGATTCACAATCCTCTCTTGCTGGCAATCTGGACCGTGGCTGCCCTTCCTGCTTCCTGGGGTGTAGGCTGAGCTGTGCATGCAGTGGACACCGAATTGACAGATGTCAGCCTCCACCCCAGCGCTTGATACCCTGACGGTGGGGACAGCAACTCCTCCCAGACTCGCTGCTCTCAGGCTCAGCCCCAGGACACTGCCTCCCACGACCCACCTGCAGCCTCTGCTTTCCAAGCTCAGCGCTTCCCCTTGCTTTTTAGAAATAGTTCTAGCTTGTCAGAAATACGGACTTCAAGGCTTGCTTGTGACCCCCGTTACATTCCAGTCAACTTCACAAGGAGGGCCTTGCGGAGCTTCTCTGAACAGGAGACCTGGGGAGATGGACCTGCACCCAAGGGGTAGAACTAAGCCATGAAGAGCATCTGCTTTTAAAGTCTTTTACAAAATTACAGAGGCCCATGTGCCCTATTAAAAATAGATACTACAGATAAGCCACCAAAACCTTGAAAGTTCACTATTATCCCTCAGTACTAAGGCTTGAAAGCAGGGCCTTCATGCTGAGCTACACCCCAAGCACCCGCCTTTTTTTGAGGCCTGGGCTAGGCTTGAATTTGTGATCCTCCTGCCTCAGCCTGCCAGAGTGCTGGGATTACAGATGTGTACCACCATGCTGGCTGACATCAGGACTTGGATACATAATTCCTCCTTCCCTCTTTCCATTGTCTCTTCCTCCTTCCCCCCCCCATCCTTTCTTCTTTCTCTCTTCTTCCTCCTTCCTTCCCTCCTTTTTTTGCAGTATGGGGGACAGAACCCAGGGTCTCATACTCACACATGCTAGGCTGCACTTGACCACTAAATCACATCTCAAGCCTCTGACATTTCTTTTTCTTTTTTCTTTCTTTCTTTCTTTTTTTTTTTTTTTTTGTGGTACCGGGAATTGAACTCAGGACCTTGCGCTTGCCAGGCAGGCAAGGTCTCTGCCTCCCCAACCTTTCTTAATATGTATACACATGTAAATTGGCACATTTTTTCAAAAGTTGCAAGCTATTCACATTCTGTAACATGCTTTTTTCTTTTTTCCTCTTCACTTATTCTTCAGGAATTAGTAGAAAGTCATTTTGTTGCGCACTTGTTGTAAGCCCTGCTGGGGTTAGGAAAGGAGTTCTGTGGGCAGATCACTCTGAGGACAACGCACACCTTCCCAGGGCAGGGTCTCCCGGTCAAGCCTGGGGTGTGCTTACCGGGCCCCTTTGAGGGCTCCTGGTAAGGTTTGGTTGGGTTTTCCCTACTCCCTGTGTGGTAGGATACACATAACATGCAAGATACTCCTCACCATTTCTTGGTTTTCCTTTGCATTTTTAAATTTATTTTCATTTTAAAGAAAAAAAAGATAAACATAACAATGAAACTGAGCTTCAAAACAGGATGGTAGCACAGTTACAACAGTGATACATTGTGCATTGTCTTCCTAGTAGTTATTCAGAGTAGAAGATATAGGCATGATATCTTGTCCATACAATATTAGCACAAAACTTGCTCTTTAGTGAACTAAGAGACATTAGCTGTATAACTGTCTTAACCATCTTGTATACACATGTATTTTTTCCACTCTTGTCACCATTTCTAATGCATGGTGCAGTGGCCAACCCATTCGCATTGGTACAACCAGCACCACTGTCTGTCCAGAACTCTTCTTGTCTTGTACTAGTGAGACCCTGTCCTCATTAAACAACAACTTCCCAGCCCATGGCCACCCCCTTTCTCCCATTTGAATCTGCAGTGTGACGCTCTGCAAACCTCACAGGGGTGGAGTCCTACAGTGTTTGTCTTTTTGTGTCTGGTTTATAGAATCACATCAGGGTCGCCCATGGTGTAGCATGTGTCAGAACTTTGTTTTTTTTTCAAGACTGGGGACCAAACCCAGTGACTTTACATGGAGCTACATCCTCAACTCTTATTTATTTTTTGAGACAGGGTCTCCCTGAGTCACTAAGATACCCAGCCCAGCCCAAACTCACAGTCCTCCTGCCACAGACTCTCCAAATGCAGAAATTACGGGCTTGCATCCCTGGACCTGGCCATCCATCCCATTTAAGGCTGAAACCATTTTCTCCCACAGACCTGTCACACAGTGTATTTCTATCCACCCACTGCCTCACACTTGTCTGGCCACTATAAGCACAGCCGTGCCCCACTCACAGCTCTCTTCAGATCTGCATTGTCCTAGGAAGCTGGTTCGGGTGTGGGTTCTGCACGGCCACCAGGGATGTCCCTAAAGGAGCCCTGTGGTCCTGGTTTGGTCCAGATTGACTTGGCTGCGCAGTATATCAAGGCCGCCGTGAAGAACGTACCCTCGGTGTTCCTCATGACCGACTCTCAAGTGGCCGAGGAGCAGTTTCTGGTGCTGATCAATGATCTGCTGGCCTCGGGGGAGATCCCAGGGCTGTTCACAGATGACGAGGTGGAGAACATCATCTCGTCCATGAGACCGCAGGTGAAGTCCCTCGGCATAGCCGACACTCGGGAGGCGTGCTGGAAGTTCTTCATTGAGAAAGTGCGCAAGCAGCTCAAGGTAGGACCATGCCAGGCATGTTCTCTGGACCCCCTCGGCTCCCTGTCTGAGGCCCTGTGCAGTTGGGACTGTTTTTCCCAGGGTGTAGAAACCCTTAGGCAAGTTTGAGGTGGCAGGGATGATTTCATGTGGGCCAGCAGAGGTGTCTCGGGACCACAGGAAGCATTTCCTGTGCATATCTCCTCCCCGTACTCAGCGAGTTTCAATGGCTAAGTGCAACTTGACTTTCAATGTCAGCTGTAGGGAGAGTAGGCTAACCCTTGAGCAACACAGCGCAGCTGGGACCCTTCCAGTCTTCCTGCTTAGAGCTCAGTAGGATGGCTGTTCCCAGGGAGGGTACACCCCACAGCCCCACTCGGCGTCTGTGTGTGGTCACTCCTCCCCTGCTGGATGCAAGGAAGCCAGTGTCCTCCCTGCCTCCCCACTCTGGCTCACCCACCCCCATTAGTGAGTGCGGCATGTGGAGCTGGAGTTTCCCAGCCGGTGCTGGCAGTTCCTGGCTCTCCTTTACCGTTGTCCTGCCACTGCAGGGCGGTGGGCCCCTTCGTCTCTAGAGAGAGCTGGGAGATCAGAGGAATAGTTAGCCAACCCCATGCTATGGCACATCTAGCAAACTGCACCCTGAAAAAAAGGGACGAAAGGAGGAGAGAGAGGAGGCCGAGGCTCCATGAGAAGGAGGGTTCCCATCCAGCCACAAGCACCCCAGGGCCTGCCTGCACCACCTCGGCAAGGAGTCCCTGGTGTCCTCTGGGTCCCAGAAAAGGCTCTATGCCTCAAACTAACCCCAGAAGAGACCACTGCCTGCCTGTTCTCAGGCCACGCCTGCCTTGTGCACATGCCACTGCCCACTTCTTCCTCAGGCAAACTTGTCTGAGGGGTAGGGGCCGCTTCAGAAGGGCTGAACCCTCACAGTGCTAGTGAGAGCCACGAAATGGGTTGAGGGTTGATCTCTGGTGGTGCACGGCCACGCTCACACCCCAAGCTCAGAGGGTTCAGACTCTGGGCCCTGCAGAGCACTGAGCATCACAAAGGAGCTCCCTGCAGAGGTGACAGATTTGCCCTTGGCACTGCCACCCAGTGAGCGGCTTACCTGTGCCCCGTGTCCAGGTGATCCTGTGTTTCTCACCTGTGGGCTCCATCTTGCGTGTGCGAGCAAGAAAATTCCCTGCCGTGGTCAACTGCACCGCCATCGACTGGTTCCACGAGTGGCCAGAAGAAGCACTGGTGTCGGTCAGTGCTCGCTTCCTGGAGGAAACCGAGGACATTCAGGTGAGGTGGGCAGGGCACAAATCCGGGGTCCAGTCCCCAAGACAACCAAGACAAAACCCTTAGGAGTGGGAGTAGACACCAGTACCACCACATAGCCAGGGCCACCACATAGATGCCAGAGAAGCATGTGTGGAACAAATACATTTTCAAGTTAACCAAATTAAGAATAATGCCACCTGGACCACTTCTGGGGCATAGCTCCCAGGCCTCTTCAGCTCCCAGGCAGGCAGGGGCCAGCGCCTGGCATAGGAAATGCTCGATATATGTCTGCTGAGTCATCAGGGATAGGAGATCATATTCACAGCCTTGTGCTCTCCCAGGTGTGCAAGTGTGTGACTGAGAGTGAACGTGTGTGCACCTGTGTGTTCATAAGCTCTGCCCTGTCCTGGGTACTGGGCTGAACCCTTCGGGAGTGCGATGTCACCTAACGTCACAGCAGCCCCAGAAGGCGTTGCTCTTCTGCGCCTCTTGTGGCGTTTCATGCGGGTCTCGGCGCATCTTGTCCAGGGCCTCGGGTGAGTTCTGGAAGCCCCACCTTGCTGAGCCACTGTGGCAGAAGCAGGGAGGTGCTGAGTGGGGTGCGGGATGACCCCGTCCATCTCATTCGTGCAGCGCGAAGTGAAGACCTCCATCAGTCTCTTCATGGCCTACGTGCACACCACTGTCAATGAGATGTCCAAGATGTACCTGGCCACCGAGCGGCGCTACAACTACACTACGCCCAAAACCTTTCTGGAGCAGATCAAACTCTACCAGAACCTGCTGGCCAAGAAGAGGAGGGAACTGGTTGCCAAAATCGAGAGGCTGGAGAACGGGCTGATGAAGCTGCAGAGCACGGCTTCTCAGGTAGGGACCTTTCCCAGAGGCCTCAGACTGCTGCTGCAGTCACAGGTTTCCATGGAAACAGTCACACGCTCATGCGTGAAGTGGGATGAGCAGGATTCCTACCTTTGAGACTTGTATTCCCAGACCAGAGATATAGAACAATGGTCAGATTTAAACGGAGTCAAAGTGCTCTTGTGACCTTGACTTTCCAATGGGCACTGTGCACAGGTGAAGGCCTTGTGCCCAACGTCCGGGGAGACCAAGTAGTCACTAGAAGGCATCCATTCTCACGCACCAGTCTGGGTGAGGAGCTGGGCTGAGAGAGCTTCCTCCATCCTTTCTTCCAGACTGTACTGATGTTCATGTTGTCTGCCTGGTTTTAAATGTCCTCTTCAATGGGGCCCCAAGTTCTTCATCTTTACATGTAGTGAACTGCCACCTCCTCCCCGCCCAGGTCGGGGCCTCATACTGGCTTCCTAGGGCGCTTTCTGATTCCCCAGCCATGTCTTCCTTTCCCCTCTTCCACCAGCCTGGACAGCCCCTGGGGCCCCTGAGCCGCTCCACTGAGTATGACTGGATTGATATATTTTTAAATCTGGGTACCTTGATTGCCAACCCCTGTGGCACCAGGAATGACACTGTGTATACAATTGGTCCTCCACAAATGCTAACCTTTGAGAAAATGAAGACTCCTCAAAATGAGCCTCCCAGCACCCCAGCTGCTCTGCGAGTTCCTGTGGCTGCTGACCTCCATGCGCTGTGGAGGGCAGTTCGGTCTGGCCACGGCCCCCATGCCAGCTTCTGGCTTCTCCTCCCATAGGTGGACGATCTGAAGGCCAAACTGGCAGTTCAGGAGGCGGAGCTCAAGCAGAAGAATGAAAATGCAGACAAGCTGATCCAGGTGGTCGGTGTGGAAACAGAGAAAGTCAGCAAAGAGAAAGCCATCGCCGATGAGGAGGAAATCAAGGTGGAGGTCATCAACAAGGTAGGTGAGGCCATCCAGGATAGCATCGGAAGCTGCCATACACTGCACCTTGGCCCGGCCTCCCCACGGGGTCAGATGCCACCTGCAGATATGGGGAAGGATGGAGATGTGCATGCAGTGATGTAGTTCCCAAAGCAGGGCTCCTAGGGGCAGCCCTGAACAGAAGAGGGCTTTCCACAGGGAAATGCCCGCCCTGCAGCTGAGTTCCTCAAAGTGAGGTCCAGGCCACCATGGTGGCTCCACCTGGAGTCTAAAAGAAACAGAGGTTGCCAGATCCCTGTCCAGCTTTACTGACAGCATCTCATCTGCATGTTTTTTAATTTTTTTTTTTTTTTTGAGGTACTGGAGATTAAACCTAGGGCCTGAAACCAGAGCTTTGCACTGAGCTATATTCCCAACCCTTTTTGTTTTTCAAAACAGTGTCTCACTAAGGCACTAATTTGCTGAGGCTGGGCTCCAGCTTGTGATCTTCCTGCCTTAGCCTTCCAGGGTGCTCAGCTTATTGGCATGTGCTACCATGCCTAGTTTGACTGCATTCTCACCAGAGGCCAAGGATCAGTGACCACGTGAGAGGTTGAGAGGCCGCTATTGGAGGCCTGGTCTCAGAACTCTGTCCTGGGTGCCCCGGGGCTGGGGACGTCCCTGGTCTGGAGTGGACAGCCAAGGTGGAGACCACTGCTCGGGGGAACGTCTTGAGCCCCTTTGCAGCCCGAAGGTCACGTAGCGGCTGGTTACTCGTCTTCCCCTTGCCCTTTGTGCCATCAGTTCCATGTCTACACGGTGCTTTAGACTGAGTGGTTGTTACCTACAGTCTTGCGATGGTAGCAGCATCCATTCAGCACGTCACTTTTTCCATCTTAGACAGACAGCCACCTCCCCTGGGCCAACAGAGCAGGGTCTGAGGTTCCCACCCGTGCTGGGTGGGAGGGGACTTGGGGTGGTGTGGCCCCTTCTTTCTTCCCACACAACCGCAGGCTATTAGGCAGATGAGGACTCCGAGGCTTGGGCAGTCGGTAACTTGCCCAAGGTCTCAAATGGGGGGGTGGCCTGGTTGGGATCAGGCAGGACACAGCATCCTCGTTTCCAGCAACTTCCTGTCTGATACTGAAACACAGCAGCTAATGTCCCAGCATCCTCCCTCTCCAGCCCTCCTTCCAGGACATCTAACTCAGGGATGCTTCAGGCCAGAAAGCTGGGTGCTGGCCTGTCTCAGCTGGCGGGGTGCCTCCCACATCCCATTCGCTTACCAGGTCCCACCAAAGCAGGGTGTACAAAGGGATCCTCGGGGAGGTTCAGTGCCCTGGCTGGGGCAGAGGCTGTGGAGACATCCCCAGTCACGAGGCCCTCAGGGCCTGGTGAGTGCTGTCACCCAGACACTCTTCCTCTGCTCTCTGCTCAGCATCCAGAGGCTCTTTCCTGAGCCAGAGAGTGAATAATATGTGCGTGCATGGAGGAAGGGCCTGCTTTCTTAGAGGGAAGATAAGCTACACACTCTGAAGGGCTCCATTTTGGAGGGATTGCAAGATGGTCCAGTGATGAGAAGACCTCAGAGCCAGCCATAGGCCTGGGTGGCTCCTCCAAGCTGGCACCAATAGAAGGAACTGTTCCCAGTCTGGCATCCCAACTCCCCCAGTGACCTGAGAGGGCAGTGAGGGGCAGGGCAGAGGAGGCAGGGGGACCAAGCACAGCCCAAGGGACAGCAGCAAAGGTGCTGTGGCCTCCTCTGCAAAGCTCAGAACTGCTGCGCCCTGGCCGCATCCCTCATTCCCCTCCACAGCCCCTTCCTTGCCCAGCCCCATCGCCCACCTCCCCATGGACAGACAGACAGGCCTGCCCTGACCTTTCCTGTCTGGCCTCCATCTAGAATGTCACTGAGAAACAAAAGGCTTGCGAGACGGACTTGGCCAAGGCAGAGCCGGCCCTGCTGGCTGCTCAGGAGGCCCTGGACACACTGAATAAGGTGACAGGGAAACAAAATGGGCGTGGGAGCCTGGCCTAGCGGGCAGGGGATGGCTTCCACACTGGGCTCAGTGACAATGCACTCATGCAACTTCTGCCCTCCACAGAACAACCTGACGGAGCTGAAGTCCTTCGGGTCCCCTCCAGACGCTGTGGTCAATGTCACAGCCGCTGTCATGACTCTGACTGCACCCGGGGGTAAAATCCCAAAGGACAAGAGCTGGAAGGCTGCGAAGATCATGATGGGCAAAGTGGACACCTTCCTGGACTCTCTGAAGAAGTTTGACAAGGAGCACATCCCTGAGGCCTGCCTGAAAGCATTCAAGTGAGTCCTGACTGCAAAGCCACTCTTCCGTTCTGCCTGCACCACAGCACCATGGCCCAGGATGCTCTGCTGGCGCCTGTGACCAGCCTCTAGATGTGTCCTTGCTCTGAGGCTCAGGGTCTTGAGCTGAGCTGAGCAAACTGGAATCCAAGAATGATGGGCAAATGTGGTTATATCTGGGCTGTCAGGGTGTCGAGGTAAAGCACAGCCCCAGACTTCTGGAGAACCCCATCACCTTCTGTCTCCCCCACCCCAAGGAAGCTAGGGCAGGTGGGGCCCGCAGCTGGAAATCTGTCGTTGCTTACCTGGTCAGCACCTGAGGCAGGAACACACAGTTCACAAGCTCAGCAACAGGGAAGTCCGGGGCCACAGGATCATGAGAGAGGCCAGTCTCCAAGAGGAAGCTAAGCTCCCCGCACATGGACACAGTAGGCACATATACACATACTGAAATATACACACGTGCTGTGCACACACATGAACACATGCTAAGATGCAAATGTGCACTGTGCATACGTGTGCACAAGTATACATACACATACTAAAATATATATGTGTATCCACACATGCATGTGAGTACAGGGCACATGTGCACATTTGTACACACAGGTACATATGAATGCACTGTGCATGTGTATACTCATACACCTACACAATGTACACACACATCCATATATATGAATGTAGTGTGCATGGTGCACACACTAAACATGCGTATGTACATACATGTACATGTGTGGTATGTATATACACATGCATAGTACCGTGTACCCATGTGTACACATGCACACATACACATGCATGCTGTGTGTGCATATACACATACATAGTGCACACATACATATACCTGAATGCAGTGTGCGTGCACGTACATACTAAAAGGTATATATGTGCATGCATACATGTAGTGTGCATGTTCACACACATAATAAAGTGCACTTATGTGTACACACATCCACATAAATGCAGTGTGTGTGCATTCTCATCTCATATGCATATTCATCTCATATCATATGCATATCATCTCATATATGCATATTCATCCCATTATATGCATAGTCATATCATACCATATACATATTCATCTCATATCATATGCATATTCATCTTATATGCATGCACACATGCATGTGCACACATGTACACATGCGTACACCTATACTAAAACGTGTGTTTACACACAAAGGTGTCAAGTAGCTGGGAGCCCTGTGGTGTCCTTGCCACTGGTCCCACTGAGAGGATACCACATGTGGAAAGAGCCCCAGGGGTCGTCAGTGGCTCCTTCTGGGGTGGCCTTGAAACCTGTAAGGGCGTTCCAGGGATCCCACATTTTAGCCCATAAATTCCAGCAAGCCCACATTCATGAGGCACTCCTGCCATTCTGTGAGCACCCCAGGCCCGTTTTCTACCCCTTGTGGTCCTTGTCTGGCCATCGCCTGGTAGCCCAATCTCAAGGGCAACCTGCCCATGCCTTGGAAGGCTACACGCATTGCCACGGTGGCCCACATGGGGCCCCAGTGTCTCCCAGCCCACCCTGTGAGGGAGAGGGCTGAGAACGCTTTGGTCAACATGGAAGCCTAGTCGCTTTGGCATCACATATACTAAAAAACATGGAAGTCTAAGGAAAAAAGAAAACAAGAAAGCACAGTAAACCCATCACAAGAAGTGGCCACTGGCAAGATTTGTTTCTTATGTACGTATTTTCTCCCCGCTCCCACCGCAGGGAGGGCTGGGGATGGAACCCGGGGCCCTGCGTGTGTTGGGCAAGTGCTCCACCACTGAGACACACGCCAGCCCAGAAAAACTTTTGGAATATTTCTTTTCAGTCTTTTTCTCAGGTTTTCCATAATTGAAACAGTAACCAAAATATACAATGCTGTTATATTTAACATTGTGACCAAAACAACTTCTGCCTATGTTACAAAAACACTTCCTAAATTCGATCTGTAAACTGCGGTAGAACCTGCCTGGGGCCGAGTCATAATTCATGTAGCTATGCCTGCGCCGTTTCGGGTTTGGGCCACTTCCACTTGGCTATCCTAAGCAGCGCCTCAGAGAACATCTCCTCCTCATCACCCAGCTCCTTCGAGACTGCCAACAGGGTGCCTGTGGGAAGGATGCACACTCTCTTCAGTATCACCCAGACAAAGCATACAGTGAACAGGAGGGAGATTAGATGGCCACTTTCCCAACCAAAATTCAAATCACTTCCCAATGCATATTTTGAACTATCCATTCCCATTTCTTCATACCGAGAGCTGAGCTTGTTGTTTTAATAATGTTGTGATCACTTTTAAAACACTTATTCCTAGAGGGCCTGAGCGCCGAGGCGGTGAGTGTTCCTTTGAGTCCCTGAACGTTCCTTCTGGTCTCCTCCCTCCAGCCTTGGAACCTGGGTCTCCTGTGCCAGAAGGCACTGCCTGGGAGAGTGGCAGAGTGGGAAGGTGGGAGGGGCCTCTGGGCCACCTTGGGTGAGACTTGAGCTCCCTGAGGCCTGGGAAGGGGGTGGCCCCCTGCTGTGGCTGCAGGAAGGAGTCATGCAGAGTGCTCTTGGGACAGCCCTGACACTGGGTGCCCACGTGAGAGCTTGGTGGGCAGTCTTCGTTCTGCCGCTTCCTGTGGCTGTCATTTGTGACAAGTTCCCAGCCCTCTCTGAACCATGGTCTTCTTGCCTGTGGAACTGTTGAGGATTCAAATGGGAGCAGCTATGGAACACCAGGAGCACAAAGGGGGAGAAGCCAGCTTCCTTCTTTCGCCAACCCAAACCTGAAGTCTCCACTTTCCGTCTCCTTCTCACCCTAAGTCCTACATCAGAGGCCAGAATTACCCATTGTAATCTTTTTCTCCTTTCTTTCTGCACCCGTTAAGATACAAAAGAAAAACAGTCAATACCCTCCCTGCCCTGCTGTTACCATCAGGTGCTAGGATAGCCTGCGATGACCAGGGAGGTTGAACCTGGGGCTTGCATCCTGGCAGGGCCCATGCAGCACCGGTTTTCTCACCAGGCCCTACCAAGGCAACCCCACGTTTGACCCGGAGTTCATCCGCTCCAAGTCCACGGCTGCTGCGGGCCTATGCTCCTGGTGCATCAACATCGTCCGCTTCTACGAAGTCTACTGCGACGTGGCCCCCAAGAGGCAAGCCCTGGAGGAGGCCAACGCCGAGCTGGCAGAAGCCCAGGAGAAGCTGTCCCGGATCAAGAACAAGATTGCAGTAAGTGCTCGCTCGCCCACGGCCCTATAAAACACCAAGCCACTTGCTCACGCTGCCGGTCAATAGCTCTGTTTAAAATGGGCTGGCTCAGCCCGCTGTTGTGAATTATTAAGCAGCTCCAAGAGAGTGCAGGCAGAGGTGGGCACCAGAGCATGCCAGGGGCTGCTTGGCACACACCCCTCCATGCTCAGGAGGGCCCTGGGCCTTCGTAAACTGCTCTATCCCCTGCTCAGCACACACAGGGAGCTAGGCATAGCTCCTAATAATGATGCCTGGCATCATTATTCTAGACCTTTCCAACTTGATTTTCCAGGAACTCAATGCCAACCTGAGCAACTTAACATCAGCATTTGAAAAAGCAACAGCTGAGAAGATCAAGTGTCAGCAGGAGGCTGATGCCACCAATAGAGTGATCTCCCTGGCTAACAGGTAGCTGCCCCAACCTCCAGGGCCACCCTCCTGCTTCCTAGGGCCCCTGGAAGAGACAGGTCCTCAGAACAGCCTCGAAGAAAGAGGAAGGGGCTCAGGTGGAAGCAGCCAGGTTGCAGCTTTTGCTTTTTGAGCTCAAAGGAGTTAGGTTAAAGTCAGGTGGGTTTCCCCGGGCACTCTGCCACCCTCAGGAAGCCAGCCCTCTTGAACTGTGGCATTCCAAGGGACCCAGCCCTGCCTGGGACACTGTCCACAGGTGCGTGCTCCGGGGAGAACACTGGCCCCTTGGTACCCTAGGAAAGGGAGCTAACCCAGGACCTCTGCAGACACCCACATCTGTAGCTGCTCAAGGCTCTGTGTAAAACAGCAGAGTGTTTGCATGTAACCTACGCATATGCTCCCAGTCTTACCCACCCCTAGGCTATCTAGGCCACTTATAATCCCTGACACATAGAAACTCCAGGTAAGCAATTGTTACACTGTATCGTTCAGAGCAGGATGACAAGAAAAAAGTGTGCCCATTTAGGACAGATGCGGTTCTGAATATTTCCCATCTGCAGTGGGTTGAACCCGTGGACAAGGAGGGCCAGAGGGTGGACTTCATTATGCACACTCGTCTCTTACTACCCATGCAGTAGGGGACCCAGGCTTCCAGGATTATTTCTTATTATTTCACTACCAGGGAACACTCATTGGACAGTTTGTATCATGGGTTCAGGCTGCAGGGCCGTGCTGTCTACCAGGAGTCTGACTAACATGGTTCATAGCTTCCCTTTTAACTCTTCCAGTAGCTCCATTTAAAGCAGGGGTCCTGCCAGGTGTGGTGGTACACGCCTGTAATCCCAGCACTGGGGAGGCTGAGGCAGGAGAAGCGCCATGAGTTGGAGGCCATAGTGGGTTCAAGGCCAGCCTAAACTACATAGTGTGACCCTATCTCCAAAAAACCTTAAATAAGTAAAGCAGGAGTGCCCAAGCCCAGGCCATAGACTGGTACTGATCCATGGCCTTTAAGGAACCAGGCTGCACAGCAGGAAGTGAGCAGCAAGCAAGCCAAGCTTCATCTGTATTTATCTTGGCCCCACAGGGCTACTGCCTGAGCTCCACCTCCTATCAGCTCAGCAGCAGCATTAGATTCTCACAGGAGCGAGATGCTGCTATGGACTGCGCATATGAGGGATCTGTGCTCCTCTGAATCCTTCCAAGACCACCACCAACCTGGCCCATAGAAAAATTGTCTTCCATGAAGTTAGTCCTTAGTGTGAAAAAGGTTGGGAACTGATGATTTAAAGAGCACAAAGAAAAACTAGGTTCAGTGGCACACACCTATGAACCCAGCTACTCAGGAGGCTGAGGCAGGAGGATCATAAGTTTGAGGCCAGCCTGGGCAATTTAGTGAGACTCCATCTCAAAAAAAAAAAAAAAAAAAAAAAAAAAAAGATGGACAAACAAATGAAATTGAGTACTTGCTTGTTTTGGAGACAGGGTCTTGCTATATAGTTCGGGCTGACCTTGAGATCATTATGTAGCCCAGGCTGGCCTTGAACTTGTGGTGATCTGCCTGCCTCTGCCTCCTGAGTGCTGAGATTGTAGGCAGGCTCCACCATGCGCCACTTTAAATATATATCATTTAACTGCAAATATCTAAAATTTTCTCATCGCATAGTATGATCAATGTAAAAACTACTAATGAGCTATTTTAAATGCTCATTTTGTCCAGAGCCCTTGAAATCCAGTGAGAATTTCATGCCCAGCACATGTCCCCTTGGAGGTGCAATACCTGGAGCTTGGGCCTTGACAGAGCATTGGCAGAGTCACTTCTAGGCCCAGCTCCTTCTTTTCTCACCTGTTTTTTGTACTGGGGATTGAGCCTAGGACCTTCACACTGAGCTGCATCCCCAGCCCTTTTTTATTTTTTATTTCTGAGACACAATCTTGCTAAGTCACTAAATTACCCGGGCTGGCCTCAAATTTGTGATTCTCCTGCCTCAGCCTGTCTAAATGCTGGCATTGCACACGTGTGCCACCACGCCCGGCTTTGTTTCTTTAGTTGCTGCAGGCAGGAGGGTAACTCCAGTTCTGGTAAGTCCATCTTAGCTGAAAGCAGACTTCCAGCAGATGAGATTTCGACACTTTTTTTATTTGGTTGTTTAAAGGATTAAACCTGGGGCTTTTGTACGGAGCTACATCCCAGCCCTATTTTGTTTTATGTTGTTTTGTTTTGTTTTGCTTTGTTTTGTTTTGTTTTGTTTTGTTGTACTGGGGATCGAGGGGCCTTTACACTGAGCTAGGTTCCTAGCACTTTTTTAAAATTTTGAGACAGGGTCTCACTAAGTCACTGAGTCCCTTAGGCTGGCCTCAAACCTGTAATCTTCCTGCCTCAGCCTCTCCCATGCTGGGATTATGGCCAGGTGTTGCCGCGCCCAGATTCCAGCTCATTCTTGGATTTGCTCCTCCCCAGCGGGCTGCAGGACCTGGGACCCCGGGAGGGCTCAGGTTGCTGGATTCAGCCTCAGGAATGGCACAGAAATGCCCTGCTATGAATCTAGGGGAGCTGACCTTGCCTGCCAAGAACATCAAGCGGACTGTAGGTCACTGAGAAGTAAGGGCTGCTGGGTGGCACCAACACACCTCTCGGTCCCGTGCTTTTAGACTCATGGTGCACAGTTAGGGTCTGGGACCGGTCCTCAGGTTGGTGGCCAGAGGAGCAGGATACACACGCAGGGCCCAGTGCTATCAGGATGCTACCATGTCCTGTGGCCATCATGGTCCCCACCTTGGCTCCATCACCCGTGAGCCAAGCATGGGCTCAACTGTGTCCAGGCAGCACCTTCAGCCTACGGGTGAAAGGGTCAGGTGGCATCCGCGCAGACAGGGCATACACACAGCTGCGTCGGGTTGGGGGTCACAGCGGTCCCAGATGCGGCCCCCACATATTTACTGTTGAACACTCAGCCGCAGCAAGGACCCATTTAAAGGTGGGGGCCTGGTCGTCTGGCCCCAACCAGTCCCCCAGCTGTGTCTTCTCATCCTCTTTCAGGCTGGTAGGAGGACTGGCTTCAGAAAATGTCCGCTGGGCTGAATCAGTGGGGAACTTCAAAAGCCAGGGGGTCACCCTGTGTGGGGATGTCCTGCTGGTCTCCGCCTTTGTCTCCTACGTGGGCTACTTCACCAAGAAATACCGAAGTGAACTGATGGATAAATTTTGGATCCCTTATATAAATAACTTAAAGGTAAGAAGCACAGCTCTGTTTATGACTCAGGAAAAGTGTGTGGGGGGGAGCGCCCCAACAGGGCGGAAGCAGCTACCCTGCACCCTCGCCTCGAGGCAGAGGCTTGGCCCTTCCTGGGTTTAGAAAGGCCTGTCTTGCTGGGTTACAAAGCTGCCTCTTCGGATGCAAAGGGCTGTTGTCTCCCTGGTCAGATCACCTGTCTCCTCCAGCCTCTAAGTGCAGGAGCCGCTCTCCCTGGGTGATAAGGTCACATTGCCCTTCTAAGACACAATGCCCCCCTTGCTCGGCAGGTCCCCATCCCAATCACAGAAGGCCTGGATCCCCTGAGCCTGCTGACAGATGACGCAGATGTGGCCTCTTGGAACAACCAGGGCCTCCCCAGCGACCGCATGTCCACCGAGAATGCCACCATCCTGTGCAACACAGAGCGCTGGCCCCTTATTGTGGACGCCCAGCTGCAGGGGATCAAGTGGATCAAAAACAAATATGGGAGTGCACTGAAAGCCATCCGCCTGGGACAGAAGAGGTGTGTGCCAGCGGCAGACCTGGGGGCTTAGGAGGCAGCTACGGACTGGCTGAGCCCGGGGTCTGCAGACACAGCCTGGGTACCGTGGCTGTCAGATGGAAGGAGGACCTGTACCAACAAATAGAGCATAGGCTTAGAACTCTGGTATGGGAAGACCACATCAGCACCACAGAGTTAAACCGGGGGTCCTTTCTTTTCCTGGTTACCGCTGCTCCTGCAGTGGAGGAGAACTGGATGAGCTCACAGCCTGGCTTCATATTCTTCTCGGCCAATGGCTGCTGGAGGCTTCAGGCTGGTCATTTCCTCATTCCGTGTGTGGTGTACATTCGCCTCCTACTTGGAAAGCAATGGCTGCAGCCCTGCCTGCCTTGCTAGTCTGTTGGACGGGCACACAAGATTGGGATGTGAATGTGTACGGCTCTGCAGTCTCCCAGGGGCTCCCATCCCCACCTCCCCCACACCCACAGGGTGACTTAGGAAGAAGCCCTCCGGCTCCTTGCAGGAAAGGATGCGTTACTAGCTCCTTGGTGACTTCTCCATCTACCCCTTCACGGGGAGGCCACTCCCAGGGCAGGCAGGGCTCCCTTCCTGGGCCCGCTGTTGTGAACTGGCTTCTGTGCTGTCCCCATAGCTATCTGGACATCATCGAGCAGGCCATCTCAGAAGGGGACATCTTGCTCATCGAGAATATTGGCGAAACTGTGGAGCCCGTGCTGGACCCGTTACTGGGCAGGAACACAATTAAAAAGGGAAAGTGAGTTGTTTCTGCTTCTGGGTTTAACCCAAGGTAACATGTCCTGTGGGGAGACTTGAGCATGTGTGGGGGAAGGAGATGCTCAGACTTTCCCTTTGCTTTCCTGGGAAACAGAAGGCTCTTGGCAAAATGCTGACGGGTGTATGGGACCCCCAGCCCCTGAGGGAGACTGGGAAGCACAGCCTGGTCACAGGGAGGACGATCTCTGCCACCGTGCCACAGATGATGACCTTAATGGGATGCTTTCCTATTTATTTTGTAAATCTTGATTGTGTTCCATGGTTCAAATTATGGTGAAATTACCCATAACAGTGTCTGATTCAGGAGCATTTAGTCCGCCCACCATGTTGTGCAAGCATCACCTGTCTAGTTCCACATCTTTATCACCCCAGAAGGAAACACCGTACTCCTTAAACATCGCTCTCCACGCACTCTCCTCCAGAGCCCTAAGCAGCCATTATTCATCTGCTTCCTGTTGCTGCTGTGATTTTGCCCGTTCTATTTTCATACAAGTAGAATCATGCAATATGTCTTTTTGTTCTTCAGTACTGGGGACTGAACCTAGGACCTTTGCACAGTTACCTCCATGGCCTTTTTTATTACTTTGTATTTTTGAGGCACGACCTTGCCACATCCCAACCTGCCCAGGCTCAGCTTGAACTTTTGATCGTCTTACCTCAGCCTCCCAAAGTGCTGGGATCACAGGCAGGCACCATGCTGTTCCAGCTTGCAATGTCTTTTGTGTCTGGTTCTTTATCCTTAGCACTGTGTTTTCAGGGTTCACTCACGTTGTAACAAGTATCGGTTTCCCTTTTTTTGTATGGCTGCATAATGTTCTTATCAACTGATCCACGGAGTGGCATTACTTTTCTAATGTATATATCTTAGCTGGGTGTAGTGCTGCACGCCTGTAATCTCGGGACTCTGAGAAGCTGAGGCAGAAGGATCACAAGAATCAAACCAAGCCTGGGCGATTTACCAAGACCCTGTCTTAAGATTTAAAAAGTAAAAAGAGCTGGGGATACAGCTCAGTGCAAAGGACCTTGAATTCAATCCCTAGTACCACACCAAAAAAAAATGCTTTTAATTTTAAAAAAAGAAAAGAAAAAGGTAAATCGTGTAAAAATGTAAATGTCAGAGCTGATAGGAGGCATGTTTCAGCATAGGGCTGTGGGCAGAAGTCCCAGACAGAGGGGCAGGTAAATATGCTGATGTCCTAGACTCTGAGAAGGGCCTGGCCTGAGTGCTGGTACCCACTGTGTGCAGTCAGACAAAGGATCCCCAAAGTGAGCGCAATCAGAAAGGAGCAGAGTGGGTGTCAGAGAGACGGGTGGATCTGTAGCCCCAGGGTCCCAGCTTTCAGAACGCATAGGTAGTCTGAGTTGAATCCCCAGCAGGGTCTGGCAGAGTGCTTCTGTCACAGCCCCCCAGGAGAGCACAGTGTGCAACCAGCTGCATAAACCCCACAGTGCAGATGACATCAGGATCCCACAGGAAAGGACACATGAGGCCTCCAGAGGGCCATATCCCAGGCCAAGGGGTGTGGCAGAGTTTGTCCAGCAACCAGTGTAGCATTCCAGGGTAGCCACCCTGGGGACAGCCACCAAGTGGTATGTGGGCAGCCCTGTCCCTTGATTTCACCTCACGTGCACTCCCCACCAGGTATATTAAGATCGGTGACAAGGAGGTGGAGTACCACCCCAATTTCCGCCTGATCCTGCACACCAAGTACTTCAACCCACACTACAAGCCCGAGATGCAAGCCCAGTGCACCCTCATCAACTTCCTGGTCACCAGAGATGGGCTCGAGGACCAACTCCTGGCCGCTGTGGTGGCCAAAGAGCGCCCAGATCTGGAGCAGCTGAAGGTAGCAACGATGGTCACATGTCGGGACACAGAGGTGGCCCCATGCATCTCACTGCTGCTCTCTGAAGCAGCCCCCGCTGGTGGTCCTGAGCTGTATCTTTCTGTCCAGCAGATTGAATCACTTCTTTCCCAGCTGTCCCTTCTTTCACTTCCCAAGTCAGATGGCAGCTTCACCTGAAGAGCAGGACTCGCAGCGATCCTTGGGTGGCTCGGAGGGTCCTGCCCCAAGGAACAGTCTGTGTAGCCACCCAGGCCACGGCCTTACTCTGTCACAGGGGGCTCAGAAGAGCGCTGCTCTCCTGCCTCTTGTTCCTCTGCAGCACTGAGGCTCCCATGTCCATGTGTCCCTGCAGGCTGGGTGCTGTTCCTCTCCTTTGAAGCCCAGCTGGCAAAGTCCATGTGGTTGCCACAGGGAGGCCCAGGTGCCCGGGAGGGAGAAGCCACTGACTCTGCTTCCCCGCCCTCGGCCACCCCCACAGGCGAACCTCACCAAATCTCAGAATGAATTCAAGATCGTCCTGAAGGAGCTGGAAGACTCACTCTTGGCTCGTCTGTCAGCCGCATCAGGAAACTTTCTAGGAGACACCGCCTTGGTGGAGAACCTGGAGACCACCAAACACACAGCCAGTGAGATCGAGGAAAAGGTAGGAGCCAACTCCTGGGCCGCCATGTGGCCTGGCCAGAGCACACAGGAGGGTGGCAGCCGGGCTGTGAGGAGCCTGCCCCAGTGGGCAGGAAGAAGCCATGGTCACCTGGGATCAAAGGGCTTTGTATGGGGTGGAGCCACTGGTGGAGGGGCTAGGCATAATATCTGTAATCCCAGCTATTCGGGAGGCTGAGAGAGGACCACTTGAGCCCATGAGTTCAAGTCCAGCCCGGACCCCGTTTCAAAAACAAATAGCTTGTCTTAGTCTTAGAATACCTCAGACAAGGACAAGGTGGAGGAGGCTCGTCCACCTGCTGGATTCATCCGTGCCCCTTCTGTCTGTTTTGAGGTACAAGAGGCAAAAATCACAGAAGCTAAGATCAACGAGGCGCGAGAGAACTACCGCCCTGCTGCGGAGCGGGCGTCCCTGCTCTACTTCATCCTGAACGACCTCAACAAAATCAACCCCATCTACCAGTTCTCACTCAAGGTCGGTGCACCTGGGTTCCAAGGCAGGGGTCTGGTGTGCTCAGGGCCTTGGGGCGGTGCCAACCTGAGGGCAGACCAGGTCCACCCTGGATGGAGGGGAGCCAGGACACCACTCAGGCCAGTGCCAGCACCTCTGCCCCACTCTTCCTGGTGCCCCAGTCCAAGCCCACCAGAGGCCAGAGCTGCTCTGAAGGCCTCCACAGCCCTCACTGGCTGCTTCCCCAGGCCTTCAACGTGGTGTTTGAGAAAGCCATCCAGAAGACCACCCCCGCGGATGAGGTCAAGCAGCGTGTGATCAACCTGACAGACGAGATCACCTACTCTGTCTACATGTACACGGCCCGCGGGCTCTTTGAGAGGGACAAACTCATCTTTCTGGCCCAAGTGACATTTCAGGTAAGGTCCTGCCTCCCTGTTCAGAGTGTGCAGGAGTTCCCAGTAGTTGGTGCCCTTTGCTTAGGCCTGGTGAATCCAATCTGCATGTTAGCAAAGTCCCCAGGTAAAAGCCAAGGTGCCTAAGGTGGGACACGCCTGGGGCCCATTTTGTCTACATTCAGGAAACAGGCAACATCTTCCAGGAGAGACTGAGGAAGGGGTGAGTTAAAGAGAAGTTTACAAAGAAACATCATTTTTTTATACTTAAGTAGTTCAAAGTAAGTAGTCCTATATTCGTGCTTAGCCCATTGTGGATACTAAGGAACATTTTTATTATTTTTTTATACTGGGACTCGAACTCAGGACCTTGTGCTTGCCAGGCAGGGACTGTGCTGCTCAGCTATATCCCTGGTCCTGTAATATCTTTATTCTTGAGAAAGGGTCTCCCTACGTAGTCCAGGTTGGCCTTGAATTCACCATCCTCCTGACTCAGCCTCCTGCGTGCCACCACACCCAGCAAAGTGATATTTCTTTAAAAAAAAATGAATGTTACAAGAAGTAATAGTTGTACTCCTGTTTACACAGTACTGCAGAACAATTTAAAGATTTATGTTCCATTAAGTTGTTTAAGAAGCCTATCTCGGCTAGGCACAATGGAGCATATCTGTAATCCCAGCTACTCAGGAGGCTGAAAGAGGGCCGCCTGAGCCCATGAGTTCAAGTCCAGCCTGGATCCTATCTCAAAAACAAATAGCTTGTTTTAGTCTCAGAATACCTCAGACAATAAAAACTTATTTCTCACAGTTCTGGAGTCCAGAAATCCACCATCAAGGTACTGGCATCTGGGGGGAGGGTTCTTACCACGTGATCCCTTGGTGGGCGATGAGAGGGTGCGAGAGCGAGGAGGGGCCAGACCTCCCCCCCTTTATAAGGATTCTGCTTCCCCGATAATGGCACGAGCCCCTCACTCTGCCCTCCCAGCCTAGTTACTACCGACAGTAGGTCCCACCTCCCAACACCATCACACCGGGGATTAAAGTTCAACCCCTGTGCCTCGGGTTCACATTCAAGCCACAAGACACCCCTCTGTGATCCTGTGTGTGCCGTGGTACAGCTGTGGTTATAGGTAGCGTGGGCATCCACGCAAACCTAACTTTCAGTCCAAGCTCAGACTTGGAGCCAGGGAGTTCCAAGGATGGAGCTTCTCCTCCCTGTGAGTATCTGAGTCACATGTTTGCTGTGTGTTTTTCTCTGGCTAAAAAGTCCTCAGAGGTCCTCGATGTGCCCTTTAATTTGCTGGAGTAGAAAGCTCACTCCTTAGGCCCCAGGAACAAATTTTTGTTTGACCAAAAGGAAGAGCTTGACTTGGAAGAAACTCTTTCTGGTGTCTGAACAAAGGAGCTGTTTGGGCACCTGACTCAGGAGACAGCAGCAACTATGCAGTGACCTTTGGAGCCCCCAGCTCCCTGCCATCCAGCTGATACAGAGGGTGCCTGCTAGCTGCCCCCAAAAGCCACTGCAAAATAACCCAGACCGGGGGCTGGGGACCCAGGGAGCCAGCACACACAAGTGGTAAGATGGTAGATAACAGGGCCCAGCAACTTCATTCCAGGGTATACACCCAGATTTTTTAAAAGGTATGGGGTGAGCCAGGTGTGGTGGCACACGCCTGTAATCCCAGCACTCGGGAGGCTGAGGCAGGAGGATCGTCACAAGTTCGAGACCAGCCTGGGCTACAAAGTGAGCTCAAGGCCAGCCTGAACTGCACAGGGAGACCCCGTCTCAAAAAGACAAAAAAAAAAAAAAAAAAGGTATGGGGTGGGGACAGGGAATGACCAAAGCATATTACATGCATGTCTGAATATGCCAAATCAAAGCCCACTAGTCTATGTAACTAATAGGCCAAAAGAAACCTCAGGTATCCAGATGGTTATCCACCAACATTCACAGCCACATGATTCACCCAGCCAAGAACCAAATGATTCACAATAGCCAGAGTAACCCCAGAGTCCCTGGGCAGATGCATGGAGGAATACAGTGTGGTGTATTCCACAGTGGAATGTTACTCAGTCTTAAAAAGGAACAAAATTCTGACCCATGCTGCAACAGGGGTGAGCCTCAGTGACATGCTCAGTAAAAAAAGCCAGGAGCAAAAGGCACAGAGGACAGGATTCCATTTATCTGCAATGTCCAGAAGCAAATCCAGAGAGACAGAGAGTAGACCAGTGGTGGCCAGGGGCTGGGAGAAGGCAAATGGGCAGCGGCCAGCTAAGGAGAGGTTTCCTCCTGGGGTAATGCAAGGTTCTAAAGCTAGAGTGTGCCACTGAGTCATGGACTTGAATGTGGTTCAGATGATAAACTTTGTGTTTTTCCCAATTTAAAAACACAAAGTGAGGGTGAAGACCAAGTCCTGCCCCAACCGAAGGGCTGTGTGAACTCCCCCCATCATGCCTTAGCTGGTGCACGGGAGGGCTCATTTCAAGGGCAGTGGATTGACAACCCCTCCGTGCCACTGCCTG
Source organism: Chinchilla lanigera (assembly GCF_000276665.1). Classification (NCBI taxonomy): domain Eukaryota; kingdom Metazoa; phylum Chordata; class Mammalia; order Rodentia; family Chinchillidae; genus Chinchilla; species Chinchilla lanigera. Next base: position 4,143,704 of record NW_004955506.1, read on the forward strand.
GCGACCAACACTGAGTGTCACCTCACCTTCCCTCAGGTCTTGTCCATGAAGAAAGAGCTGAACCCAGTGGAGCTGGATTTCCTCCTGCGCTTCCCTTTCAAGGCCGGGGTCGTCTCGCCAGTAGACTTCCTGCAGCACCAAGGCTGGGGTGGGATCAAGGTGAGTCTTCAAACTCCAGCTCTGCGTCCTTTCTTCCTGCTGCGGAGCCTCTCTGGCCAGGGCTGAGGATGTCTACAAGCCCAGATTGTAAGGAGCTAGGGCCTTCATAAAATTCAGCGAAGCGAGGGACCAAAGAAGGGGATGGAACCAGGCGTGGTAGCCCTCAGGAGGCAGAGGCAGGAAGACTGTCATGCGTTTGAGGCCAGCTTGTGTCACACAGTGAGTTCAAGGCCAATCTAAACTACGGAGTGATACCCTCTCTCAAAAAAAAGTGAGAGGGGCTGGGGATATAGCTCAGCAGCATAAGCACTTGCCTGGCAAGCCTGAGGTCATGAGTTCGGTTCCTGGTACCAAAAAAACAAAAAAAAAAAAAAAAAAAAAGTAAGGGGATGGAGGGCAGATGGGCACTGTCAGTTCCCAGAAGGCCTTTCATTCCTCCTGAGTGTGACATGGCTAGGTCCCTGCTGGCCTGCACACAGCAGCAGAGCCAGAATGGGGACCCCTCCCCCAGGGCCCTCTCGGCCCTCTGCACACAGACGTGCCCCTCAAAGTCCTGGATATACAGTCTAGAACCCGCAAGCCCCAAGCTTTAAGTCCCAGCCTGAATAGACCTGATAAAGTAAGTAGTGCCTGGAACAGAATGGCTTTGTCCAGAGCCTGTCCGGACGCGCAGACCCACACTGCCAGGCTGGACTCCTCCCACAGAGGCTGGGCCTGCAGTGGACATGAGTGACAGTCACCATTTTAGCAACAGGCCACTTAGAGCCCTGGTCTCCTCTAGAGACCGTGGCCTCTCTTCAGGGAACTAAGGAGCACTGGGGAAGGTGCCCCCTGACTGCCACATCTGCCCTAGGCCCTGGCGGAGATGGACGAGTTCAAGAACCTGGACAGTGACATCGAAGGGTCTGCCAAGCGGTGGAAGAAGCTGGTGGAGTCAGAGGCCCCGGAGAAGGAAGTCTTCCCCAAAGAGTGGAAGAACAAGACGGCCCTGCAGAAGCTCTGCATGGTGAGGTGCATGCGGCCAGACCGCATGACCTACGCCGTGAAGTGAGTGTCCCGGGCATGAGCAATGGCACGGGGGGGTGGTGGGGGGAAGCAAGGCCACGAGCCACTGGGCTGGGCATGCTGAAATTTCTGTTCATCCCCTGGGCTGGTTTCTAGCCCCATTTTACAGAGGAAGGTACTGAGGCCCTGTTGTCCACGTGGATCTTTGGTCAAAACAACCTATGACCCTGAGCTCTCATTAACACTGCGTGTCTCAGAGTGTGGTCAGTGGGACCTGATGACCCATAAGGAGGGGCAGCCTGTGACATGTCACAGGAAGACAGGCTCCCACCCCCACGTGAGCCTTCGAGACCGAAAAGAAGCTCGTGTTCTCGTGGCCACACCAATGAAGAAAGGGCAAATCCATCAGCACTTGAGGACTTCCAACCCCTCAGGCCTGCCCTGAACATCTTTCTCTTATGGACAACAGTAGCGGCTAGTTTGCAAGTGAACTGTTCCAATTCCCAGAACGACGCCGCTGGACCTGACCCCTTCCGTGTTGGAAGGATGGGAGAGGGGGTGCACACGGGCCGAGCCCAGGGCCCACGCTCAGGGCCTGGGTGGGGGTGGCTTCTTTCCTTTTCAACTTTCCCAGCAGCATGAATGCAGCCAGAGTTCCCATAAGACACTCACGTCCCTAGCAGAATTCCCCTCTGACAAAGCCGGGCCCTGACTCACACCCACTTGCTATTCATCCACTTTTTGTTTTACTCTCCTTTGCTTGGATGAAGAGGAAAAAAGCCAAGAGTGGTGGGGAAGAGTGGGGTGAAAAGAAACGAGAGGTCACCGTCCTGTGGGAGAGTTGGGCTGGCCCAGCGAGGCAGGAGGGCAGGGTGCAGGACGCAGTGCTGGAGGAAGGCTGGGCAACGTCTGGGAGAGGCCTAGGGGAAGGGCACCGACCATCTGAGCGGGAGCCTCCACCTGCCCAGGAAAACTTAGTGTGACCCAGGTGCCAGCAGGCCTTGAGCGTGTACCCTTACTCAGCACCCGCATTGCCCCATAGAGAATGGCTGCCTGGCCAACCGGGTAATTAACAAAAGGTGACTCAGTTCCATCCCTGTCCAGGAGCAGGGCTTAGTATATTCTGGAAGGCCCAGGGTCATCACATCTGTGTTCTGAGTCTATTCCGAAGGCCCTAACTAACAGAATCCAGGGCTTCAGGAAGAGCAGCTCCCCTCTCTCCGCCCACCTGTAGTCAGCATTGGCTCAGGAAACTACAGAACCTAGCGGAGGCCAGAGCAGGGAAGTGAGTAACAGATACAGGTGCCCAGAAAGCCCCAGCGAGCGGAAGGCAGAGCCCCCAGATCTTCCTTAAAGCAGAGGGAAGGGGCTGGAACACCTGGGCGAATGTAAGGGAACGGCTCTGCCGGAAGTCTTCCCGGTGCCCAGAGCACTCAGACCGATTCTGAGGAGCACGTTGTCAGCCTGGAGACAGTCAGTGGTCAGTCAAGGCCGGGGCTGGACAGTAGAATACAGTGAGCTCAGCCACCTGTGATCAGCAGATCCCTGAAATCCGAAGATCACCCAGAACAACATTCCGCGTTCTCTAAGAGGATTATCTGAAGCCCCGACTGACCCTAGATATAGTTAGAGAGAGCTATGGGGCTTGGCAGAGGGGCGTCTGTATTCTAGTCCCCTCCTCTCTTTAACTCCTCTGACTGCCCGTGTTGTGTGGCCGCTGGAACTCAGCAACACTGGCCTAACTTGAACTTCCTTCCTGCCCACCCTGTCGCCAGTTGGCCTTGGTGGGGTGTGGGGCCACTACTGCCTGCCTGGACGGCTCAGAGGAAGAGTTCACTGCTGGCCCCCAGCAAACAGAGTGTGCCTGGAACAAGTAAAGCCCAGGCGGAGAAAGCACCCACCCACACAGGCCTCTCGTTGCAGGAAGAAGCCCTGCAAATAGCTTTGCCGGAGGCATCTCTCTGCTTGGAAAGTCCACCAAAGTCCACCCTCTGCTTGGGCCATTTTTTTTTTTTTGCCCCTACAAATTAGCTTATTATGGACCCAAGAGGGTTTGGGGTTGACCCCAAACTCTGGACTCCGGAACCAGAGCTCTGGGGTCCACGACTTTCGGGCCTGACAAAGCACATCTCCTGCAGGAACTTCGTGGAGGAGAAGATGGGCAGCAAGTTTGTGGAAGGCCGCAGCGTTGAATTTTCTAAGTCCTATGAGGAGAGCAGCCCGTCCACCCCTATCTTCTTCATCCTTTCCCCAGGGGTTGACCCTCTGAAAGACGTGGAAGCCCTGGGTGAGTGCAGCGGGCCAGCGACACCCTCAAAAGTGAGGCGTGTGTCAGCACCATCAGAGAAATGCAAATCAAAACCACAGCAAGATATCACTACACACCCCTTAGGGTTGCTCAAAAGCAGAGCAACTTATTGTTCAAAAGCAGAATAATAACAAGTGTTGGCAAGGGCATGGAGAGATTGAAATCCATGTACATTGCTAGTAGGAATGTGAAAGGGTGCAGCAGCTGCTGTGGAAATGGCTTGGCAGTTTCCCAATGAGTTACACACAGAATTACCATATGACCCAGCAACTCCGCCCCTGGGAACACAGTCAAATGAACTGAAAACAGGTATTCAGGGGCTGGAGGTTTAACTGGATGGCAAAACCCTTGCCTAGTACGCAGAAGGCTCTGGGTTTGATCTCTAGCACCCCACCGCACCCCAAAAACAAGGCAGATATTCAAACAAGTGCTTTCCATAAATATTCATTCACAGTAACTAAACGGTAGAAAACACAGCACTATCCAATGGATGCATGGATAAACACATATAGTATAACTGCAGTGTGGACTATTACTCTGGCACAGAAAGGGACAAAGTTCTGAAGCATGCTACAACATGGATGTGCCCTGAACACTATTCTCAGACACAAAGACCTCAAATTATGTAATTCCATTTATGTGAAATGTTCATGGGGCAGAAAACAGGCAGGCTGATACCAGGGACTGGGGGAGGGGGACGGAGGATGATTGCTTAACGGGCATGAGGACGCCTGGAGTGGTAAAGACGTTCCAGAGCCCAACAGACAGTTGCACAACAGGGCGAGTGGACGCAACGTCGCTGAGCTGTACACTTTGAGATGGTTTACAATGGTGACTTTATGTGACATGTGCTTCCCCTCAATAAACAAGACAGGGATGTGTGTGGAGTTCCCGGCTGTGGACCGCACAGCCGGAACCTTTGTCATTGAATCATCTCTGTGCTTTTCCTGTTTTTCCTTTCTTTAGGAAAAAAACTGGGATTTACCATAGACAATGGGAAACTCCACAATGTGTCCCTGGGGCAGGGACAAGAGGTGGTGGCTGAGAACGCTCTGGACGTGGCTGCCGAGAATGGACACTGGGTCATTCTGCAGGTGAGGATTCCCCTCACCAAGGCAGCCATGGGACTAGAAACCCAAAAGCAAGCAGCTTATCTCAGGGATTTGCGTTAAAAATGTGGGTAGAGACCTGACAATCCCTGAAGGGGAGGGCACAGACCCCGCAGTAGTTTGGTCGGGTTAGCTTGGGGGTGAGGGTCCAAGGCCCTCCGCGTAGAAGAGCAGATTCTCCCATGGTGACAGAGATGCTATTTATACCAACAAAGACTCTGTTTATACCAGAGAACCTCTAAAGACATGTCATTTTAAAACTAACATGAGCCGCACACCTGTAATCCCAGCACTCTGGGAAGCTGAGGCAAGAGGATCCCAAGTTCAAGCCCATCCTGGGCAATTTAGTGACCTAACAAGACTGTTTCAAAATAATAAGTAGAAAAGTTTGGGATCATACCTCTGTGTAAAGGCCCTGGAATCCATTGCCAGAAATGAAGGAGAAACACACACACACACATACACACACGCAAACCCAGCTCATAAAACCATCCCTGGTGCTGCTCGGGGAGGTAGCAAGCACCATAGCCCCCAAGACATTCGCTCTACCACTTTCTGGTCAAAGTCCAACACAACCATCCCTCCTGGCCCTGGTGCCCCTCCAGATGACCCCTAGAGGAAGTTGGGGACCAGGTGATTGCAGCCTTGTGTAGGGAGATACAGAGGACCCACTACGAGGCTGTCTTGAAATAACTGAGCACAGGCGCTGGGGATTTAGCTCAGCGGCACAGTGCCTGCCCAGCAAGCGCAAGGTCGTGAGTTCGATTCCCAGTACCGGAAAAAAAACAAAGAAAACAAACAAATAAAAAAAAATAAATAACTGAGCACAGGCATTGTTGGTAACATCTCAATGCCCACACAGGGCGGCAGCAGTGAGGGGCGGGTGCCATCAGAAGGGCCCAGGCTACGCCAAGGGGTGGGGCACAATGGCAGGTCCTGAGGGGCCTGGGTGGAGCAGCTAACCCCTAGCCTTGGCTGCAGAACATCCATCTGGTGGCCCGGTGGCTGAGCACCCTGGATAAGAAGGTGGAGCGCTACAGCATGGGCAGCCACGACAACTACCGTGTGTTCATCAGCGCAGAGCCCGCACCCAGCCCCGAGTCCCACATCATCCCCCAGGGCATCCTGGAAAACGCCATCAAAATCACCAACGAGCCGCCCACGGGCATGCACGCCAACCTGCACAAGGCCCTGGACCTCTTCACCCAGGTAGGGCACCCAGCACCGAGCCCAGTATCTGCCCCAGGCCCATGCCGCCCTCAGGCCCAGGCCAGGAGACACCTCCGAGCTCAGGGGAGAGCTGCACCCCATGTCCTGCCCGCCACACCCCCCCCAGCACCCTTGCTTGCACACACACACACCCACACACACACCACGCCCATCACAGTACGCTTCTGAAAGACTGTATGATTCCTTAAGCCTTTATCAAGCAGAAGCAGTTTCACAGCCCTGTAGGTGAAGGTGTGGTGAGTTCTGGGAACAGTGAGCTCGTCATTGCAGGGTCATGGGAAACAAGGCCGTGCTCCTGCGGGAGGCTGCCTGAGGGTTGGTCAACTTTCCTGCGGTACAACCGTTGCCACCTTCATGAGGGTGACGCTGGGATGAAGGCCAACTTTGGGTGATGGGGCCATGGCACCCCATGCTGGAGGCGATGCTGTCCCACCAGGGCCAGGTATGCTCACCTTGGGTCCCCTCCCTGACCCGCTGCCATCAGTAGGATGGAAACCACAGTAAGCCTGTCCTCCTCCACTAGCAACTGCAGGGGCTGCTTGCTGCCCGCAGGGTGGAGGGTGAAGGCCTGGGCGTGCCTGGCATTGCAGGCTCCAGGAGCACCACACCTGCCTGGCAGGGTCTCCTCCACCTCCGCCTCCACCTGGAGTGTGCTCACCTCTCCTTCCTCCCACCAGAAGCTCACTGTCCTCGAGGCGGCACCAACACCCCACTCCTGCCAAGGGACAGCTGCTCCTGCAGCCCCCAGCATCTGTGTTCATTCTATGGGCACATTTTCATTATTCACTGATGTTCCAAATATACAGTGAATATTTACCTTTACACGTTACAGTAAAAAGACATATTGGCATTAACCCCTCACTTCGAACACACTTATCCCGTCATCCTTGCCACTTTCTGAAGCAGTTCTGGAAGTCTTTTCATGAGCATCTTTACGAGGGGTAATTAAAAAGTACAGTGAATACTGCTGCCAAATACTGTCCAACAGAAAGGCAGGCTCATAAAAGTATGATGGCGTGTCCTCACCCATCTTGCTCACCAGATCTGGCAATGGGGCAACTTCTACTGTTCCCCAAAGTCAAAACAACCACGAAAGGTAAACATTTTAAATAGATTTGGGACATCAAGACAGCCACAATAGTGCAACTAAAGACATTCGCAGAAGAGGACTTCCAGCTTCAGGAAGTGGCAAGAGTGTTGGGATAAGTGTGTTCAAAGCGAGGGGGAGGATTTTGAGGAGGATTCGTGGTGATGTGTCTTTTAATAATTCTTTAAGCATTCACCATATTGTTCCATCACACCTTGTACGATCTTCTATGTGCGTACGCCCCATCTCCCTTCTGAGCCTAGGTCTTTTTGAGATTTTGACACTGTCTTCTAACAAAGATCCACCTACAGAGGTCACTGTCCCCAGGAGGAGTAACTTCTGTATCTGACTTAACATTGACAGGTACTTACACGAGAATTCTGAGCCATCCACCAGCAATTCCTGACCCGCTTATGCACACACCATTGTCAAACTGAAGGCAAAAAAAGATGCTCGAAGTGGGTCACTTGTCCCCTCATCCTCCCGGTCTATACCCTGTGCCCAGCATGTTGCAGGGACAAGGAATAAATGAGAAGCAGACCACAACCCAGACCGCTGGCCAAGGGGGGGTGAGGGGTGTGAAGAGGGAATCCAGTGTGACAAAGGGTATTGGGTGTACCAAGAGCTGGGGGCAGCGTGGCTCACAGGGTTGGTGCCAGTCTGCAATGGGGTCACTATAGCAATCGAGAAGACACATTTAGCGGCCTTTGCAGCAGCGTGGCATTGCAGTGACTCCAAGCCCTTGGGCTGCTTTGCCTGTAGCATGTCACTTGCGCTGCACATGGTGTGCGTCTGTCTGGGGTGGGGCTTACAGACGGGGTGAGGCAGAGCAGCTGCAGTCCTCCTCACCCACCGCCAATGTGGACGCTTCTAAGCACCAGGACTGTGGCACACGTCTGTGCCTGAACGGCTACTTTAAAAAAAAACAAGGGGTACATTCTAAAATAAATGACGAGCTAAACATGGTGGCACACATCTAGAATCCCAGCACTCTGGGAGGCTGATGTAGGAGGATCACAAGTTCAAGCCCAACCCGGGCGACTTAGTGACTTAGTGAGACCCTGTCTCAGAATATGTAGCTCAGTGTGAAGAGCTTGGGTTCAGTCCCCAGTACTGCGTAAGTAAATGAGTAAATAAGTAAATAATGATAAAAAGAATAGTACAGGCTGGGAGAATAGCTCTGTGTAGAGTGCTTACCCTGGGCTCCATCCCAGCACACCAAAGGCACAGTATAGTGAATATACAGCTCAGTAACATAATGGCTCATGGTCATTATCAAATATTTTGTACATGTGTAACTGCATGAGCTAAACTCTCATATGGCTGGCAGCACAGAAGGTGCTTTGGTACCAGCATCAGCACAATGCCAGTCACTCTTGAGCTACCAGGTGACAACAGCCCAGCATCACTTAGTGTCCCAAGGTGAAGGGTTCTTCCGTTCCATCATAATCTTGTGACGACATCTATCTCATCTTCAGTCTATCATTGACTGAAACATTGTTATACAACACATGACTTATTTTGTCAACTTCACTTGTAATAAATACTTAAGAGTGATAACACTGCATTTCTGAAAGAAACAAGGGAAAGCAGTTCTACCTGAGCCTTCACCAATGGGTGGGTGGGAGGAGGAATAGATTGGATTGCTCCCCACAAAGTGGCAAAGAAGGCGCTCTCTATAAAATTCCTCTCACTAGGCGTGGTGGCATACATCTGTAATCCCAGCACTCAGGAGGCTGAGACAGGAGGATTTCTGTGAGTTTGAGGCCAGCCTGGGCCATATAATGAGTTCAAGTCCACCCTAGACTACACAGAGACCCTGTCTCAAAAAACTTTAAAACAAAAAAACAAAACTTCCCCAATTCCGCCTGCCCCCTGCAGGACACGCTGGAGATGTGCACTAAAGAGATCGAGTTCAAGTGCATCCTCTTTGCCCTCTGCTACTTTCATGCGGTGGTGGCTGAGCGGCGCAAGTTTGGTGCCCAAGGATGGAACCGGTCATATCCCTTCAACAACGGGGACCTCACCATCTCCATCAACGTTCTCTACAATTACCTGGAGGCCAACGCCAAGGTGAGGGTTATAATGAGGATCCCAACCTTCCTGGCTACCCCCAAGTCACCTCCACCACGAGGGCTTGGCACATTCCTTCCACCCACCCTGCCCTTTCATTGTTCTTTGTCTTGAGTTTAAAAGATATTAGGTTAAAAAAAGAAAGAAAGAAAGACAATAGGTAGGTTCCACAACTAGAGTAACCCTGAAAAACACCAGATCTCCCCACCCTCCTGTAACAGTTGGGTCCAGTCCTGCAGTTGTCCACTATCTGGGGACAGTTCTGCTTGCAAATTCTCACCATGGGGCACTCAAAGATAGCTGCTTGTCTTGAACTGGAACTCCATCCCCTCAATCCCAGTAGCCCTGGCCAGTGAGCACGGACAGGACAGGAGAAGGGGGAGATTCCTGGGCTGAGGGCCTCTTGTCCCCAAGGCTCTGGTCAATGTCTGGAGATAACCCTGGCTTGTTTCTTCCCTCAACAAATCTCAGAGAAATGGGGCACTTCTTCCCACTGTGGAAAATGGGAATAAATGCACCAAGTCGTATGCAGATACCAAGCAAGGCTGGAAAGAACACACAGCAGAATACCCTCTGGGGGAAATTATCTACAGCAGGCAGGCACAGCAGTGTCCTGCAGACCCAAGGGGCCAGGTGGGGGACAGGCTGGTGAACACACAGGTATGGCCTAGAGTTATGAGCACAAGTTTGGGACCAGGTGGTGAGGGTTTGTTTCTAGCCCTGCTCTCTGCTAGATGAGGGGAGCTCTCTAAATGGCTTATGCCTCCTCAGGCCCAGTGGCCCCAGCCATGTGCCCCTAACACCTGGCCACCTCATCCATGAACTGGCGAGCAGCAGCCCGCTCATATGGCTCTCAGCGTCTGACGCAGGTGTGGCTGGTGCAGCCCCAGCACCTCTCTTCCATCACAGGCACAAGGCTTTTCCCTCTCACCTTGGGCCCCAAATTAATGGCAACAAGAACCGTAACTCCTGAGAAAGCAAGGCACCAAGCACCCTCTTACAGGCCAGGAGGTGGAATGGCACAAAGCAGCCCTGGCCAAACAGGAGGAACCAGCTGTCAGAGTGACAGACAGTGCTGGGGCCAGAGGAGCCTCTAGCAGGTCACTCAAGTGCTCTGAGCCTGTTTCCTCCCTGAGCGAAAGGGATGGCAGCATCGCCATAAGCCCTGGGGGTTAAATGAGGAAAGGGAAGTGCCAGGCTGGCCTTCGATGCCGGTCTTAGGAGTCCTGGTCCCTGCTCCCCTGGAGCAAAGCTCAAGGTGCTGGCGAGAGCGGGAGAGGGGAGACACTGAGCCCAGACCAGGAAAGATGACACAGCCCTGCACAGTGCCTCCCTGTGGGCCACCCGAGAAGGCGCTACGGGAGGTGCTGGCCGGTGGTGTCATGGCAGCCTGCCTGGGAGGCCACCACGGAGCTTCCCTGACCCAGCAAGCTGACTGCCTAGGATGGCTGTCAGGGGTCACATGTTCCCTGCAGATGCACTCAGGCCTGCAGGAGCAGGAGGGCAGAACAGGTCGCCATGCCTCTGCAGACGCTGCGGGCAAGGGACAGGCAGGCTCCACCTGCAGGTAGCTGCGACAGTCCCCATGGTGTGTTTCACGTGTGTCACCGTGTCCTCAACCCCACATGTGAACACACAGGCAAGAGATGTCAGGGAGGATTTTCATCACCTCAGGTAGGAACACTTCCCTCTGCGAGATCAGTTGGGGAACAACAATCTTGCAAGAATGTTTAAAAGAGTGTCCCCCATTTACACGCACAGATTCCAAGTTGCCAAGAATGCCTGTGAGTGGACAGGGTGCTATGGGGCTATGCTGGCTGCCATGCTGGGTCCGAACTGGTGGTCAGGAAGCCTCGTCATCCCCTTGCCACATCCCGCCTTTCCCCCGCGGAGCACAGGTCACGCCTGACGCCATTAAACGCCTGTCCTGACGTCATTCGTGTCCAGAGGCCCCTCACCCTCCTGACTGAGGAAGATCGATGCTTCCCACTCTGGCCAGAAGACCAAAACCAGCTGGACTGTTTGTTACGAGCACAGACGGCCCCACAGAATTCCTCAGGACAGGCTGCTCATCTGTCTCTCCAACAGGCACTCCAGGGACTCTGCAGGGCAGGTGTGGGAAACCCAGCTGGCATCCTCTGGTCATCAGTTCCACTGACTCCTCCCCATTCTCTGGGAAATGACGGTTCCCGGGAGGCAGCTGTGGGGAAACTGGAGGCTGAGTAGGGGCACGCCACCTCACAGGAAATGCAGAGCTGCCTCTGGGCAAGAAAGATGCAGAAAAAGCTGCTCAGCATACACTCGTGATAACCAAGCAAAGAAAAGCATTTCAAGTCAGAAAATGACAGTTTAGAGAGCCAGGCATGGTAGCGCACACCTGTGATCCCAGCTACTCAGGAGACTGAGGCATAAGGATTACAAGTTTGAGGAAAAACGGGACAACTTGCAAATGAACACTCCATCTCAAAAAAATGGAAAGAAGAAAAGGAAGATGACAATTTAGAGAATATTAATGTTTTCAGTAAAAATTGATAAGACCTGTAATTCCAGCACTCGGGAGGCTGAAGCAAGAGAATCGCCTTGCGTTTTGAGGCCAGCCTACACTACATAGTAATAAGTAAAATAAATAAATAAATAATCATGAGACTAAATAAATTAATTGATCAACTAGTTGTTCTTAATCCAATATTTGATCAACAGCCTTTTAGGGATGGCACTGTGGAAGTCAGTGATGTCCTTTCCCCCAAGGGTCTGCAACCCTTGGGCAACATACACGTGGGCAGAGGGAGCGGCGGCCAACCGTGTGCAGCACAGACCTCTACTAGCCGCCCACCGGTAGCTGCCCACAAGCCACACGTAGTCAGTACACAGCCCACACAGAGAGGTGCTGTGTGTGAAATACACACTGGGTTCAAATGCATGATATTAACAAATGTAAACTCTTAGGAATATATTTTTTTAACATGTTAGAATGATCCTTTTAATGTTCTTAAAGTGGCTGCTAAAGAATTTAGAATTATACACGTGGTCAGCCTGGCAGGTTGACCACTTCTGCCCACGTGTGCTTTCCCCAACGGGTGCAGACCCTTGGGGGTAAGCTGGGAGCAGGCCAGTTTCAGTGGATAAGGAAGGCCTGCCTGATATGTTTAGAAGACATGACTCATGGGATTTCGAGACCACAGGGAGGTCGGTGGCCCGGAGCCAACCCTGAAGCAACACAGAACTCAACTGCCTGTGCTGAAGGTGAACTTCGGGAGTCAGAACATGAGAAACAGAGAGGAAGAAGAGGAAGGAACGAGCTCTGTTGGGGTCTGTGACATCAGGGGCACCAGCAGAGGGGCCCTGAACAGGTCACTGTGAGGGAAGTCACAAGCCACAGCTGACGCACAACCTAAGACAGAGGAGCCAGAGGGAAGCAGGGCTTGGAGGGCTGGTCACCCAGGTCACGTGCCAGGATGGCGGCCCGCGTGCTGACAACAGTCAGAGATGAGGGACACAGCAACGCAGTGCGCCCTCCCAAGCAGGACTAACCATCTAGCCCGACCACTGTGAATGACAGAAAGGGACAGGGAGACACCTCATCCTAACCGCTTTCCCCTCCCCAAGGTGCCCTGGGATGATCTCCGCTACCTGTTTGGTGAAATCATGTATGGCGGCCACATCACAGATGACTGGGACCGCCGGCTGTGCAGGACCTACCTGGCAGAGTACATCCGGACAGAGATGCTAGAGGGAGAGGTGCTGCTGGCCCCCGGCTTCCAGATTCCCCCCAACTTGGACTACAAGGTGAGGCCCAGAGCTCATGCTCAGGGGTGGGAGGTACATCAAACGTGAGCTTGCCAAGGGTGAATACCACCCGGGCTGGCTCCCAGTGGGAGCCTCACAACATGACAGGAGTATCAATAGCTGAGGAAGAACCCAGGCAACCAAAATTACGAGTGGAAACTTCCTTTATGAAGCTGGGGCACAGGGGGCAGCCCACGGAGGGCCGGGGAACAAGTAGGATTTGTACAGAAGGCAAGACGTGGGTGGAACATTCACGTAGGAAATGCTTAATAAACACAGGACACAGGTCTCAGCTTGCACAGATTTTCTTTGGCAGCCTGCTTATAAACCACCCCTCTTTCCAGGGTTATCACGAATACATTGATGAGAACCTGCCCCCTGAGAGCCCCTATCTGTATGGCCTGCACCCCAATGCAGAGATCGGCTTTCTGACAGTCACTTCGGAGAAGCTATTCCGCACTGTCCTGGAAATGCAGCCCAAAGAGACGGACTCGGGAGCAGGCACAGGAGTATCCCGCGAGGAAAAGGCAGGACCCCTCTTATGCTCTTCCCAGCAACAGAGGAGGGGCAAGATCACACAGGGCAGCACAGGCCTGCGCAGAGCCTGGGCATTTGCTAGCCAGCCACTGTTTTACCCCTGGCCTCACCAACTGGAAACCAGCAGGGAGGGGAGGAGCTGCAAGCTGGATACCTGGGGTCCCGGTATTAGACAGAAGCATCTTCAGCGGTTGAGCGCAGGCTGTGCTGCAGCAAGAACCCTGGGACACCGGGTATGGCTCACAGGACAGCCCAGGTGTACTCCAACAATCTTCCAGATGAGCTTGGGGACCACACAGGTTGATCCCACTGCCATGTACTGGATGAATTAGCAAAAGTCCATGGAGTGCAAGGGCACTGGGTAGACTCTCTTGTCCGGGTTAGTTTGGGGCCACCTCATGAGGCAGTAGCACCTCTGCACTTCTGAATACATTCTGGAAAAGTTCTACCCCAAATCAGCCAAATATTAGGCTTCCCAGTAAACAGGCCCAATTTAGCACTGAAACACCTTTATTGCATTATGCTGTGAGCTTTTCTCGACCTAACAACTGAAACTAGGAACCTACTAATGGACAGTGGTGGACATGACCAACATGGGGGCCACTGTGAAGGGATGTGGCCAGCATGGTCCCTACAGAGGACGAAGTCCCAATCCCATGCTTAGTGATCTAACAGGAGAGGAAGTGAGTATGTCTGGGCATGTCTGGAGGCCCCAGGCCAGGGATCCCAGCTCTAGTCACACGGCCTTGCTGGCTGGGACATAATCAGTGCCGGCTGGCCCTTTCAAACACATGGTGGTAGCCCCACAGCCCTGTGTTTCAGCCAACTTCCTTTGCCTCTTACCAGTCCTCTGGGGTCCAGGTATCTGAAACTTGGGCAGGCCCCCAAGCCCTGACACTGGCAGGGAGGGGTCTCTGCTTTGGGGAACACACAGTGACAAGGACTTGCTGGGGACTGACTTCCAGGTGAAGGCCGTGCTAGACGACATCCTCGAGAAGATTCCAGAGTCCTTCAACATGGCTGAGATCATGGCAAAGGCAGCTGAAAAGACCCCCTATGTAGTAGTCGCCTTTCAAGAATGTGAAAGAATGAACATCCTGACCAATGAGATGCGCCGTTCGCTAAAGGAGTTGAACCTGGGGCTGAAGGTAAAAAAAAACCCACAACACCACACGGTCACTGAGGACCCTGGGACCATGGCTTAGGAAGTAGGCTGATCTACAGAGTAAATGGCACATATGGTCAAAAACCAACCATACACCCCAGGCTCCCAGCCTCAGCCTGTCCCCTTCTTCCTCCTGGGGAGCTGTGGCACTCTAGGACAAGCCACAGGAGGTCACTGGACTGTGCCCTAGCTGAAGACGCTGGCATGGCCTTGACCAGGGCATCCCCAGGGACTCACTGCACTGACAACTTAGGACACACTGACACTTAGGACATACCACCACTCTCCCGAGAGTGGGCCAAATAAGCCACGAGCCTGACCAATGTCCATGCCAAGTAGCACGGCCTGGTGTCGCCTGAACACATCTGTGTTCCTTAGGGGGAACTGACCATCACCACCGACATGGAAGACCTGTCCACAGCTCTGTTTTATGATACGGTGCCCGACACATGGGTAGCCCGGGCCTACCCCTCCATGATGGGCCTGGCGGCCTGGTACGCCGACCTGCTGCTCCGCATCAGGGTAAGCACAACCTGACTCAGCCTCAGGGACCAGAGTGCTCAGGGCTCGGTGTGCCCCTGTGTCAGAGCCTCCAGGAACACAGCAGAAATGGCCCTGGAGACTTCTGCTGGATGGAAGGACCCGGCCAGTCTCTCAGCAGCCCTAACAATGCAGGCCCTTCCTTCCTAAAGAGGAAAACAGCCAAGTCCCAAGTGGAGAGGCCTCACTTCCCAGTGAGAGCAGAAAGCTCAAGGGAGCTTGAGGAGAGCTGTGTTGTATAAGCAGCAGGGTGACCAAGGCAAGAGCTTTTCTGGGGCTCCCAAATTATGCTGGAGTGTTTTGCACTCCTTCTTGACCCTGTTCTCCTCATTCCCTATTTAAAATGGAACCAGACATCACAGGAAGGCGGCAGGCTCCATTGATTGCTCTCTGAAGCACTCCAGGCTCTGGCGTTACCCTTTCATTCCCCAGCTCCCCCACCCCCCTCACTACTGCTTCTTGCCAGGAGCTGGAGGCCTGGACGACCGACTTCGCCCTGCCCACTGTTGTGTGGCTGGCTGGATTCTTCAACCCCCAGTCCTTCCTCACGGCCATCATGCAGTCCATGGCTAGGAAGAATGAGTGGCCGCTGGACAAGATGTGTCTGTCTGTGGAAGTGACCAAGAAAAACAGGGAGGACATGACTGCTCCCCCACGAGAGGGGTCCTACGTGCACGGGCTCTTCATGGAAGGTAACGAGGGGCTGGTCAGCCCACAGTGGCTTCCAGAGCCATGCCTACACAGCTGGAAGAGACCTGTGCACAGCAGAGGGCTGGCAGGGGAAAGGCACTCAGCGGGCAGGGGGCTCGCGGCTGGAGCCTTCCTGACCACCAGAGGCAGACAGGATTCCGAGAATGTGCAGAGGTCCAGGGAGCCCAGAAAGCCCTCTCCGGGAAGCTGCCCTGGCTCTGCTTGACTGAAAATGCGTGTGCTTGTATGAGCACAGCTTAAACCCATTTAGAGGCAATGGACCTGGCCCTTTTGCTTGGAGTTGGGCAGTCCAGCTCAGGCAAGCATTTTGTTGAGTGAAGAGTCCAACCCCTGACACACACCTGCAAGCTGCTGCTGCCCCTAGGCAAGGGTCTAGAGGGAAGGGAGGTCCAGCTGCCCAGCCAGTCACGCTTGTGAGAAAGCAGGAGGGAAGGGAGAGGTGGGGACCCCGCCACAGTTCAGCCCAGTCCTACTGCCACCCCCTCAGCCCCTCTCCATGTGGAAGGACAACCACTCCATCACAAACCAGTCCCACTTGACGGCCGCTACCCCTGATCCCCCACGCGTGGTTTCCCAAATCATCAACACAGGCAGAGCAGCAGCGTTCTCCATGTTTATTTTGGAATTCCAGATAGGAAGTATAAACATCATTAACCAGGACAAGTAGAAATGATAGCAATCTGGTTAAAAGCAAAGAATCTTTATATATGCATACATTTAATTATTTATACCATATATGTACATATAGGATAGACATTACATATGAGGGCAGCCAGGGAACTCTAATTTTCAGCTGGAATTAATGATTTCCTGCCACTGAAATTAAGAAGGCTGACACATGAGGCTCTGAAAACACCACAGATTTAAACAGATGGAACCCAAGGGCTTTGGAGCTGAGCTGCTCCTCAGTGCACAGTGAGATACACGGGGCAGTTACAGCATGCACGCAACACCTACCAAGTCCTCTGTACCCCATGTTCAGCGCTTTCAGTCCCTGGCATGTGGCCTCAACACTCTGAGGTGCGCGGACACTAGCCTGTCCCTGCAAAGGTCAGGGGGGTTTGGGACCTCTCCCTGCCAGATCCTCCCCCCACCAGGGCCACCCTGACCCTCGGCTATGCTGACCCCACAGGAGCTCGCTGGGACACACAGACCGGAGTCATCGCCGAGGCGCGGTTGAAGGACCTGACACCAGCCATGCCTGTCATCTTCATCAAGGCCATTCCTGTAGACCGCATGGAGACCAAGAACATATATGAGTGCCCCGTGTATAAGACCCGCATCCGCGGCCCCACCTACGTCTGGACCTTCAACCTGAAGACCAAAGAGAAGGCGGCCAAGTGGATCCTGGCAGCTGTAGCACTACTCCTGCAGGTGTAGCTGGTGCTGGTGCTGCCTCCCAGTCACAGCCCACGCACACCAATGGCTGGGCTGAAACTCAGACTTTCCAATCAGAAACTCAGCCTTGCAACTGTCACTTATTTTTTACAGGAACTGATGGGGTTTGTCTCTTACATAATCAAGGTGCCTTATAACCAAGTGCACCTGGACTAACCAGGGGCGGAGGCTGGCGGGGAAGAGGTGGTGCAGATTAAAACAATTGCAGGCACTTGGCTGTGCTCATCTGATTCGGCTCAGCGCCTAATGCCACCCAGGGGCCTGGCACAGCTTGTGGGTAAGGACCCAATTCCCAGCAGCCAGGGGCCTGCATCCCAGGAACCAAACCTCCAAATGCTCACTTCCCAGGGGGCCGGCCAGTTTAATGGAGCAGCAAGTGGGGCTGGGGCACAGCAGTCAGACCCTTTGGCCTGATGCTACATACAAAGCACTCACATGCGGGACCAGACCACTCGCTCATAAGCAGGAGCTGTGACTCCACACAGGGTCATGGCATTCATTATTCTCTTCTTTCAAGGACAAGAGGACCTTCTGTGATTGTGGTAATGCCCGCCTTCACCAACCTCCACACCAGAACTGAAAAGAACAAACTATTCCATATAGGTGCCACTTCTGTGTTGCTGAAGTATGTCCCATTCAGCTGCCCACACCTTCTGAAACTTCTCAGGGCACAGACACAATAGGGACAGCAGGGGCTGAGTCCTGGGGGCTCTGGTTTCTTATCTCCACAGTGGAACACCAGTGTCCCCTGTAGTGTGTGGCATCTGTGGTACATGCATTTGCATTTCCTCCTGCCTTAACCCCCACACACACACACATCACTCTCACTTGCTATACCAGGGCAGGCGCTGTGTATGGCAGGCTGAGTGTGAGACGCCTATTGAGGCTGCTGAGTGGCAGTTCCCACCCAACTGCAGAGCCCAGGGAGGCCTCTCAGCCCTGGTGTAAGGAAGCTGAGCTCCTGTTCCTTTGAAGGAGTCCTTCAGCCTATTTGAGTTTCAGGCATCTATACAACAACCACAAAAACTCTCCTCCACCTGTCAGAGAGGGTGTCCACAGTCCACAAACAAAACCAAGTGCTCCAGAGGCCTACGTCACAGCCCCTCCCCATCTGCAGACATCTGCCCCAGGCGACGGTGGCTGCAGGTGGTACTTCAAGCCCTTCTGACCAGCAGGACTCTGCTCTTTCTGCAGTCAGAGCCGTTTCAACAGCAGTGAGATGAAGCCCAGGGCTTAGGACTCTGACCGTGTCAACACAAGAGCTGTCAGACTGGCCCTCAGAGAAGAGGGCAGCTGATTAACCAGATTAAAAGATCACTGGTTAATCCAGGTAAGATGGCTCCCTGGGGGAGCATGACATGGTCTCCGTTCCTTGGGCTTAAAAGTAGCAAAGTGCCGTGAGCTCCTCAGGAATAGCATCTGAAGCTCAGCCCAATCCTGGGGTTTTTTGCAAAACCTTTTTTCCAACTACATGCACCCAAGCCATGGCTGAAGAAGAGGCCTGGGAAGTCTGAATTCTGAGGGTAATAATAAGCAACAATCCTGGGGCCCAGCCATGCTGATCAGGGGGAGGAGAAACATTCCTCCTTCCTGGGGCAATGGGAATTGACCCCTCTGGGGTACAGTAAAGGACCCCGGCATCTCGGCTGGTGCCTGGCTTCTGGGCAACCACCTTTGCTGGCCAGGAGGGGTCACTGCAGCCCTTTGTGTCCTAGCATGGACAGGTCCCTCATCAACTAGAGATAAAACTGCCAGCAGCCACCAGGCAACTCCCAATCTTTGGTAATAACCACAAAATGAGAAGCTCTTCCCATTTTGTCTTCAGAGCCTGAAATAAAACAGTAATTTACTCTACATGTACATGTTGTGGCTAGTTGACAAAATTATCTCCACATTTTCCAAGGGATGATTCACTTTCAAGTTGTACTTCAGGGATGGAGACAGCAGGGTTCAAAGCAAAACCCTCACTTGCTGGGGCCCTGAAGCAGCCATCACTTCTGGGCTCTGCCTGTTCTGGCTGCTTTGCAGAGTCGGGGAGCCCTGGTCTGAGAAGTCCTGGGTGAAGAACCTGCCCTGGACACCCTGAAGGTTGTGAGCAGACAAAGGAAGTGGCAGGGCAAAGGGAACAGCACAGAAGCTTGCGCAAGCCTGGCTGCGGCACAATGATGTTTATTCTGGTCCCAGAGAAGCTGCAGGAATGTGAGCAGTGTTGAAGCAAGTCTCTCCAAACAGAAACCCAGCGCCCCTGCAGTTCCTGTGGCTCCTCTCACATAGTTGTCCCACAAGCCTATCTGGTAACTGCTGCAGAGGCAAGCAGTGTTAACTGATGTGCTGCTACCCTGGGGCAGTGTGGTCAGGCCACCGCTCCACCCTGCCCCCTGCAAGTAAGACCTGCACTGTCCTCGCCTCAGACCAGGTGCTTTGGGGCTTCCATGTGCACACAGCTTGGAGGTGGTGAAAAGGCCGGCTGGCCTTTCAGATTCCAAAAAAGTGACCCTCCTTCCTGCCAGCTCTTAGGAAGCAGAGAGGGGCAAAGTGCCAGACAGGCTCTAGCCAGGCCTCCCTAAAGGATGCACCACTGTGCCCTGCCGTGTACCTCGTGCAAAGTTCGAGCCCCTGAGATGCAGAGAGTAGGTGGCAAGGGTTGAAACTAGCTTGTGGAGATGTGGGGGGAAGGAGCAGGATTCTATAAATATACATGGCCTGCATATTCAAGATGTCCTGCTACAAGAAGGTACCAAAGAATAGGAACTGACATATCAGCCAATCACTGGGTGTTGTCCTTATTTGGAATTCAGGTCACATAAACAAATCCAAAATATAAAAGAATACCTATAGAGCAACTGGAATTATGCATACCTTTTGACGATCTGATAAAGAACCTTATCATTTTTAATCAGGTATGATTTAGTATAATTTATATTCTGAAGAGTTTGCTTATATTCCAGGAGGTAATGCACATGTGTAGAAATAGGGACATGTGTAACTATCAGGAGAACCGAATCAAAAGTGGCTAGCAGGTGCTTGCCTGGCATGTACACGGTCCTGGGTTCAACCCCTAGTTCATACTGCAAAGTAGCTGATGGGGAAAAGGCAAGAATCAGCTGCATCTTACAGGTCCTGGTACCATTTTATTCTCTAAATTTGTATGTTATTTAAATAAAATTAAATTGAATGTAATTAAAATAATAAAACGACATGATGAAAACGATAAAAAATCGTTCAAAACACGAGACTGAGAGAAGCAAGGTGGCAGGGGAGCCAAGGAGACCGCGCTGTAGACACCTGGCGCCAGATACTGAAGTGGGCACCAGCTGCGCACCCCTTACTCTGCCTCGCCCACAAGCCAAGCCCAAGCCACTCCAACTAGCAGACAACCCACAAAACCCCTGACCTCTCTGGGTACCCCAGGGTATGCTGAGTCCTGAGGAGCCTAGAACATAGGGGTCTACTCCGAAGAGGGCACTCACCCAGACCTCCAGGTATCTCACAACCAAGCTGCTGCTCAGGTAAGGGCTACCCAAGCATCTGTCTTGGTACCCAGCCAACAGCTCTCGCAAAGCAGTAAGCTCCTCCTGGTGGGCAGAACCCTGCACCAAACACTGCATCTCCTTCTAGAACATCGCCTCTCCCTAACTGCATCACAGAAACCTCAAGGAGATGGCAAGGCAGCAGCCCCCAGGTCTAGCTTGGCCTCTAGGTCATCCTCTGAGCTGCAGCTGACTAGGGCTGCATGCCACAGCTGCTCTCCCGTCCAAGAGCACTTCCTCCTCCTCCACAGCCACCATCTCCTGCAGGGCTGCGCTCAGCTAAGAGGAGGGAGGACAAAATCTGTCCTTCTGTCTCCTTGGGCACAAGGCCCTTGCCCCAGGGCCTCCCAGGATGGAAGAGGACCCCATACTGCCGATCCCATCATAGATGATCCTGGTACTGACCACAGGTGAACCGGCTGCCTAACTTAGCATCAAAGATTTTTGAGACCAACTGCCCACAAACCCAGAGGAAGAGCTCTGTGCTTAACCAAGCAGGAGGTGACAGTGAAGCTTCAGGGTTTCTTGGAGGGGTCCCCAGGAGCTCAAGTAGTAAGGCTATCCTGGCCAGACTCTGAGCTCTCAGCAAAACCTCGCTGAGAGGCGGCGCGTGAGATGGCACCTGCCAGTCTTCAGAAGAAGTTCTTGATCAATGGAGTCACCATCTTCACCCACAGCTTCACCTGCCGACTCGGCTGCTCGAAGGTGGCAGAAGACACCACACCTGAGCGCACGTAGAGCTGCTCCTGCTCCTGAGGAAGAGGGACAGACAGGAAGAGTTAGTGCCTCGCTCACTAGCCCAGCTCAGGCCACCAAGCATCATTTCCATGGCAGGCTGGCCTGGAGGTTCAACAGGGAGCACTGGCCCGCTAAGGGGCAGCTGTCCAACATCTCAAACAAGCGAGCCCATGACATGGATGGGTCTCTCCACACTTCTTCAATTTAGAGTTGAAGAAATACAGTGGGGGAAAATATTTTAAACGTTCGCTGTCACTAAATGAAGTACTGCAAATTAAAATAATAGGGTAATGGGCTTGGGTTCACTGGTAGAGCATGTGCCTAGCACATGTGGAGGCCCTGAGTTCCAGCCCCACCAACACCAAAAAAAAAAAGTATTTCTTAAACCTGAGACATTGCTTTCCTTCTAAGAAAGTGGCAAAAGGTCATTCTGTAGCACCATTACCCAGCTGAGGTGCACTGCTGAAGGTGGCACTGCACCACCTTTCTAGTCAGCAATTTCGCCTTAACAAGTCAAGTTTACCCCAAGGAAATAACCCTGCACTCAGAATAATGAACTAAGATCCCTGCACACAGAGCTTTACTACAGCAAAGACTGGAAACCACCTAAGTGTCCAACAGCAATTTAGCTGTTATAATAGCACATGACAGGGCTGGGGATTTAGCTCAGCGGCACAGTGCCTGCCTGGTAAGCACAAAGTTGTGAGTTCGATTCCCGGTACCAGGAAAAAAAAAAAGCACATGACAGACCAACATTCACTGTAAAATAATGTCACAGAACATTTACTTAGTGAGTAGGAAAGTACACAGTATGTCATGCAAAGAAGCTGGACATGAAATACACATAATATACACTTGGATCCCTCAGCATCTTCAAGAGACTAGGTCCAAGACCCCCAGCAATACTCACAGAGATGTATGATCAAGTCCCTGACACGCAACGGTGCAGTATTTGTATATAATCTACATATATTCTCTTATAGATTTCTAACTCAACTCTAGTTTACCTACTATGTCTAACACAATATAAAGGCTATGTAAATAATTCTTACACTGTATTGCTTAAAGAATAACAGGAAAAAAGTCTGTATACGTGCAAAATTTTTCACAAATATCTTCAGTCCACGTGAAGATATCACAAATATCTTCAGGTGCGTGAAGCCTTAGATTCAGAACCTGTGCATATGGAAGGCCAACAGTAATCCTAATTTCAATTTTTAAAAAGTCATCCTTGCCAGGTGTGGTGGCACACACCTGCAATCCCAGCACTCAGGAGGCTGAGCCATGAGGACTGCCCAGAGTTCGAGGCCTGCCTGGACTGCATAGTGAGTTCAAGCCCAGCCTAAATTGCAGAGTGAGACCCTGACTCAAAAAAAGAAAAGGGCATCCTTTACACATGCACATAATACAAAAAACAAGGGCTGGGGATTTAGCTCAGCGGCACAGCACCTGCCTGGCAAGCACAACGTTGTGAGTTCGATTCCCGGTACTGGAAAAAAACAAACAAAAAAAAATAATACAAAAAAACAGCAAAGGGATAATCAAAATGAGTTCTGATGAAAGAGTTCATTTCTACTAATTTTTCTTAATTCTTACAACAAATATTAATTACTTTCATATTTAAAAAGTTATACCATCAGTTCCTCTACGATAAGACCTAACCAGAAAATAAGCCCTAGCATGACTTTTCATGTTTGTAATATAAGCAAAAATAAGCCCCAGTTAAGATCGTCAGCCAGGGCTGGAGATTTAGCTCAGTGGCACAGCACCTGCCTGGCAAGCATGAGGAGGCCTGAGCTCAATTCCAAGTAACCCCCCTCTAAAAAAAAATCGTCAGCCAAATGGACCCATTTAGGATGTCCATTGCAACATACAATGGACATACTGAATTATCAGATAGGTTAATACAGTGGCACCATGGTTCCCAAACTTAATTCATTCCTCGATTCTGGAAAACATGGCCATGTTCATCTTCATGTGGGAAAGATGGCCCCAGTTGTGTTTGTCACCCATGCAGAATTTGCAAATAAAAACAAAATTTTGCCAAACACATCTGTCTGCAAACCAAATTGTTTGCAAATGAACACATCTGTGAATCGAGGTACCACTGTCTAAATTAAATAAATATATTATGTTACCAACATTAATACTTAAATGATAACATATTACTATTAAGTATTTGTAAATACCCAAGCCAGCGCCTTTGGACAAGAGGTAAAAGCCTACGTGAACACTGTAGATGGACTCCAGACTTAAGGCGGAAGGACCAACTGGAGTGCAGACACAATAATGCACAAATACCGTGCACAGCTGATAATGACCAGATGTGATTGTGTCTAATATGAATCTTCGTAATTCAATACACAGTGTGTTGTAATGGATGTACTTCATGCACTCGTGTGAAATAAAGAATGTTTTCTGAATTTTAGTGCCTGCAATTTTTCAATGCTTTCATGTGGACCATTGCTCATAACTGTCATCATTTTTGTTGGTATTCATGTCTCTTAAGCCTTCAATTAACACTTGATTTAATGGAAACTTGGTGAAGCCAGCCTTAATAGAAACTTTGTTATGAAGTCATGACTTGGGCAAAGAATTCACGGAATACCAAGCATGGTGGCACACACCTGTAATCCCGGCACTCAGGAGGCTGAGGCAAGAGGATCACTGCAAGTTCGAGGCCAGCCTGCGCTACACAGTGAGTTCAAGGCCATCCTCAACTACATGGACAGACCCTGTCTCATTAAAAAAAAAAAATAGGATAAAATCACTGATAGCTGCATTGCCAATGCAGTACGAGCAGACAAGAGAGTTCTACTGCTGGGCATGGATATGACAAACTGGTACCAGTGGTTCTACAGGAAATAGAGTCACAAGAAATTCAGGCCGGAATTTGGGGTTTGGAAAGCTACAATGACGTTCTAGAAGAGGATATGACTGTATTTGAAAAAGGTAGATTTTTGTGTATGAATAAATGTAGATTACTGCACATGAAAAAAATAAGTCATCCCCTGAAATTAAGCCCCTATTGTGTCTTTTGGAGCAAAAATTTATGTAAGACCCAGTCTTATTTTCAGGGAAATATGGTATATGCTTATTCTTCAGCTATGTTGAGGGTCTTTGGAAGGAGACACTGCCAACTATTGCTTTCATGAACAATCTACCTACCAGTGCTGCCTTCCCCCAGTGAAGGAAGCCTTCATGGGCAGAAGAAGGCAACAGTAAGGGGGACACTCTGTCTCCGGCACTCTGACAGTCTGCGTCTTCAATCCCCTTATCTGTAAAATCTGAGCCACATCTACTACTACCTCTGTCCCCGTTAGCACGGGGATCCCATGATGATGACTGCCATCAGGAACACAAGAGGGAGGCCGGGAGCCTGCAGTGCCCCAAGAGAACCTGTGTCCCTGGCTTTGTCCTGGCTTTGTCCTTTGCCCCCATGAGACAGGGATAAGGATATCCCACGCCAACACTACAAAATGTGTTCACGGCAGCGCCCAGTGAGGACGGGGAAACGCAGTGTCCCCCACTATTTTCTTCCTAGACTTTTCCCATGCTTCTGCCTTCATCATGGCACCCGAGGGCAGCATCCATGGGACACTTTCCAGTTGTGCAGAGCCACAGCTCCATGCATCACCAACATGGGGGCCTAATTCCCCAGCTTCCTAACTGCTACTGCTCAGGTCAAAATCCTTGGTGGGGTGTGCCTGACGCAGAAGCCAGTTCTGGTCTTGGGGGGCTGGTTTGCAGAAGTCTCTACTGAGCCGGCTCCAGCTCTATGTTCTCAAATAAATACCCAGCCAAGATTGCAATTAAATTACCAGAAATGCTTCAGTGTCCTCACAGACTCCACCACAGGGATGGAGAAGGAAGTCAGCTGGTGGAGGTCACAATGGTATTCGCGGGAGTATTTCTTGGGTCACAAGTGGAAACTGTGCTCTCTGAACAAAACCAGGAAGCTTTCATTTTTATTGTATGCACTAAATGAAGGGAGGGACTTTGGATTCTGATAAAAATACCTCCCTCTTCCCAGTGCTCCATGTGACACGGACAGGGCCTTCCCTGGTTCCTTTTAGAGCTCCAGCAGCTGCTTCTGAGAACAGGGACCTGCAGGTCACTGGAGCTGTATGGACACTCCGGTGTGGCACCGGACAGCCCAGCAGCACATGGTACTGGGGGGCCAGAAACCATGGTGAAAACAGATGCTGAACAGAAGAGGACAAGCTGAACCCCTTAGCAATATGCTTCTGCACCTCACAGGCAGACACTGATTTGTCCCTAAATGAGAAGTCACAGCAATGTGAGCGATCACCCTCCCACAATCTAAAGCCCCTGGGATACAGGTTTGGGAAGAAAATATCCTAAACATGTACTTGAGAAAGTAGCTCCTGACCGCAACCAGGCTAGCTCTTCCCAAGATTCAGGATGTGGGTTTAGTTCCCTGACTCAGGAAGTCAGAGTGGTCAGCATCAGGACCCTATGCACAGGCCTGGGGCACTTGCTTCCCAAGTCAACCCAATTCCTGCAGAACTCAGCCCCAATCTATCCCGGAATCACCAACTACTCTCTCCCAGTGAAGGCATCTATGCACACGGCTCTCTGCACTACAGACAAAAGCCCAGCAGACCCCACTATCAAAAGCTGGGGGCTCATGCCTTTCCCACAAGCCCAGCTCCAAGGCCAGCTGTCACCCTATGACTGGAAGCTCTCAGCTTTAGGGGCTTCCTCTGTCATTTGCTGTTAAGTCTTCCTGCAGGAAGAAACTATAGAACAAATCCCATTAACATCACTGGCACCCAGCATTGCCACTGTCACTTCCTCTTGCCCAGTCATAGAGCACTTCCTGGGACCCTGGCCTCACCCCATCAATGATAAGATTCCCAGCCTGCTTGAGGCAGGTCTAGGAAACAAAGCAGCCAGTGTTTCCTCATCTATCCAACAGGTTTTGTGGCCATGATTCCCAAGCACTGAAGGTTAAAAGCTGAGCATTCGGTCCCCACACTCCCAAGGACTGACCTACAGTGGGGCTCCTACACCTCTGGGACTCCCAGGGGAGGGCTACTATGAAAGTCACAAAGTCAGAGCCCAAAGCACTGTCCAGGTCTCACATGCACAGGGACTGGGCTTGAGTTCACAAGTCCATCAAAACTGCTGCAGGTAACCACATAATGACATTCCTGTAACAGCACTATATGCCTTCTTGGTAACTTTTATTTTCTACTTTAAACAGAATATAAAATCCTGCCACCACCTAAGGAGGGCCAAAACCACTATGGGTTGGCCCTTATGGTTGCTTCCACTGCTATATTCACATTCAGGGAAAAAACAGCCTCTCTTGGCAAGGGAAAGAACCATCTGAAAAGTCTCTAGGGCATGGGGTACAAGCTCGTCTGGGCAGCTCTGACAGCCAAGGGCCTCGTCTTCCAAGGGTGGCCTGAGGCAGATTTCTCTCCGAGGCCCTGCCATACCATCATGCAGACTTAGGGGACCCAGAGACCTTCTCATGCTGCTCTGAGTCTCCCCTGCTGCCTCAGCAGGCACTGGCAGCCCAGTGACAAGGGCAAGGCTGACTGCCAGCTGTACCCCATGTACCCCAGGAATCCCACCACCTCAACCAACCTGGTGGAGCTGCTGCTGCAGGGCTCGGCTCTCTGTCACGATGGCAATCTGGGCCTCCAGGTCCCGGTGAACTGACCTGTACCCAAAATTAGGAGAGCCAATCAGCGTGAGGCAGGGCAGGCTGCTCCCTGCCAGGTACAGCCAGAGGCCTGCAGGGAAAAGGAAATGTGCAGACAGAAAATGAGCACAGCATCTGCTAAAGTCCATGCCATGTGCTGCTTCAACCTAAGAGAAAAGCAGCCAACTAGGCTCAATGGACATGAGGGGGTCATGCACCCAGGGTGGACAAGCTAAACCATGATCACTCTTCGCCTCCCCCACCCCCGGCCAGCCTGGCGCTCTGGACTCCTCTGCTCTCTGTCACCATGCTGTGACCTCATTCCTCAGGGTCTTCTTCCTGGAGGGCAGGGCCTCTACTCCTCACTCTGACCTGCCAGCTGAGCTCCCAGCCCACACTGGATGAGGCTGCTGTCTCTCCTAGGAGCACCAAAGGAAGCCGTAGGTCGAGACAGCAATCCTCTGCCTAGGCCAGCAGACTTAGGGCTGCTCCATGGGGTAACAGCAATGCTCGGGAGAACAGGTCTGCCTAACAGTGAGCTGCCTGCCCTTCCAACCCGGGAGCACACTCTCCCTGACCCAGCCGCCCCACTTCAGGTTGGTAGTACACCAAAACACTGTGCCCAAGGGCTGCAAAAGTGACACCTCTGCTCTCAGTGGCTGGAAGCTCAGGGAACTGTAGATTGAACCAGGCTAAATCCACATGAGGCCCACAGAGGAGAGGGCCTGGGGGCCCTGGCAGCTTCTGTCCCAGTCAGAGAAACTAGGAAATGCTAAGGGTTGTCACGGTCAAGGGAAATGCAGGGCTCTGCAGGAGCACCCACCTGACATAGGGGTTGCCGTATCTGACACACCAAGGAGACACTTCTGTGATGCTGCTCATGGGTTCCCTTAGGATCCTAAAGTATCACTGGAGGTCACCAGGCAGGTTGCCTGTTCTGAACCCCATTCCCTGCCCTCTCCCAAAGTCACAGTTCGGCCCCCAGCAGAACCTCTTCTAAACAGATGATAACGACACTAACCTCCCAAGGACTTCCTTCTCCTCTAGGGAGCACGAACTCAGGCCTGGCCTCTGAACTTCCCTCTACACTGCACCCTCACTGGCCCTGAGAACACTCACCCCAGGAAACTTGGCCCAGTGTCAGTGACACTGGGACTCATGGGTGCCTGCACCAGGCCAGCCTCCCACGGCCTCCCCATCAGCATGACCCTCAGAGCCCACAGACGCACGTGATTACCACGGGCATGTCGACAGTGTGCAGTGCACACCAAGCTCTGAAAATAGAAGACCATTTCCTAATTCTCACCCAGAGCAGGCACACTTCCAAGAACATCTTGGGTAAGAGGTGACGAGGCCCTGCCGCCTGTTCCTGTAATGGCCTCATCCCCTCCCCTACAGAGGGCCACATCAAAGCCACTTGCTTGCCTTGTGCCCAGATTCATCAGCAGGGCCTCTGGCTGTGAAGGCGATTCAAGAGGCCACACAGAGGAGGGAGAACGAAAGGGGATGAAAACAGGAATTAACGTGTCACATACGCATACCACCTCCACCCAGGAATGTAAACACTACGTACTGCGAACATATACCAAGAAAAATGGAAGGGGAGCAAGAGGCGGTGGAGGGGGAAGGGAGGGAAGAGAAAAGAATGAAAAAAGGAAGATATGTTTTGTACATGTACCAACTCCACATAAGGAATGTCAACATTATGTACTACACATAAGTACTAATAAAAAAAGTCCAAAAAATACATCATCATCATCATCAAAAGAGGTCACAAGCCAGGCATGGTGGCGCACACCTGTAATCCCAACACTCGGGAGGCTGAGGCAGGAGAATTGTTGCGAGTTCGAGACCAGCTTGGGCTATAAAGTGAGCTCAAGACCAGCCTGAGCTGCATAGCGAGACCCTGTCTCAAAAAGACAAAAAAAAAAGGGGGGGCTCACAGGAGTGGCAGGCTGTCCCCGCTGCCTGGCCCTGGCAGCTCTGCTGCAGACAGCTCACCTACCGTGGATCCACGCCTGGGCAGCTCTTCTGCCATAAGGGTCCTTCGTGTGCACAGTTCCGCCCCACCCCTACCCAACTTTCCCCAGAACACAGAGCTGGGAAAGGCAGGAGAGAGGAAGCTCTGGGCAGGAACTTACCCGCCTTAGACCAAAGACAAGAGCTTCCTCGCACCAGCCACTGCCAGTCCCAACTTTTTACCTGACATCAGCCTCTGAATAACACTGGGCCTGCCCAGTGCACTGCTAGTCAGTTCACCTGTGCCCACTCAGTGTGACAGAAGTGTGACAAAAAGGAAGGCCCGCCATCCACATGGATGACAGGGTCAGACTGACCTGCATCCATGCCCTTCCCAAGGCTCCTAGACCACAGACTGTACATGTACCAACTCCACACAAGGAGCTGGAAGGACCCAGTCCTAAACCCACTTTTTATTTGCAAAATCTGCTCAAACAGTTGGTCCTCACAAGGCAACCCAGAAGTCACAATCCAAAGCAGGTGGCCCCTTCCAGCCCAAAGCTGATGGCGTATCACATGATAGCTTCTTCTCAGCCTCTGTCATTACCAACCCCAAGGTGGACTGTACGTCTGTGTGCGCTCTCCCAACAGTACATATGTGTTTCATATATGAAAAGAACAAGGTATTTCTTAGCACCTTCCCCAAAAATCCAGCCCCTGGTCGCTGGGGGCACTAACCCCCATGCTGGAAAGGCATGCTATATTCCTTCTCTTTCTTCTCTTCCCTGCTACCAGCTCAACTTCTTCCCTCCCAGGCCTGGCTTGCCTTCAGGTAAGTGCCTCTTCTGCGGCAACTTGAATTTTTAACCTACTGACCTGCTCGGTGAGGCCTGAGATCATCCCATCAATTTCCCCCACAGTCATACTGACAGTGTTCTCTTTCTCCATCAAAAAGAAAATGAAGCAGGGCAGGGCACGGTGCTGCATGCCTGTAATCCCAGCACTGCACTCCAGAGGCTGGGACAAAAGGGTCATGAATTCAAGGCTGGCTGGGATAATACAGCAAGACTCTGTGTCAAAAACATAAATAACCCCAACCCAAGAAAAGAAAGAGAGGAGAGAGGAGGGAAAGACAAGGGAGGGGAGGACAAAAACAGCAAGACTAGCCCCCACTGGGACAGCGTGACAAAGTACTGTGGAGGATGGGCATCACGGGTCCCCACACCTCTGGGAGCCGCGCAAGGTAGACCAGAGGCTCTCTGGATGCTGCCAGGCTGTGTACTCACAGGGAGCTCGCTCAGGGCTGCAAACTCGTTATCAAGCCTAATTCCTGCCAACCGGGCCTGACCTTTGGGCCAGACAAGGTCTCCATCGTTCCAGCAACCAGCAGGAACCACAGCAGGAATGACAGCCTGGAGGAGGCGGAAGGTGGCCCTATGTGGAGAAACGGCTTTCAGGAGTGGACTGGGCACTGGTACAGGCTGAGCAGGAGCAGGAGGGCCCGAGGCAGCTGCTCACCACGTGCCTGGCACTCACCACGGAGTGTGCGTGCACGCGTGCGCACGCTCCCAGCTCGGGGTTTCCTCTTCAGAAAGGAGGCACCACTCCATTTCAGTCATCTGCTCCTTCAGAAGCACTAACTAGATCTCAAAGCTCCTTGGCTTCCTGGAAAAGGCTCCCCAAGCTCCTTCCTTTTCTTTTCTTTTTTTTAGGGGTATGTGTGTTTGAGACAAGCCTTCCTGAGCAGCCCAGCCTGGCCTCAGACTCTCCATCTTACTGCCTCAGCACAGTAAGTGTAAAAAAGCCATGTTCCAAAGCAAGAGCTCACAGGCATTTTACATGTGGGCCTTCTCTGAGGATTTCTCCTAGAAAAACGCAAACTTACGCATGGCACCCACAGGTCCCCGCAGAGTAGTCTAAAATAAATTTCCAAGCATTCTCAGACCCCTCAAAGATCAAGGAGACAGAACACATCACAGTCCTACCCTCCCACGGATGAGCACCTGACAGTTCTGATGTGAAAATAGCTCTGGGAAACTCTGCACTGCCTGGCAGCTGGCATGTGCTTCAGCCCAAGGTGACAACATGCACACCCAGCCCGGAGGACACCTGCAGGGTTCCACAGAGAGCAGCCCAACAAGAGGCCCAGGCCGGCAGGGCGAGGCAGCTTGGCTCTCACCATCCATTCACCTTTGGGCACGAGGCCCGTCAGCCTGTCGGGAAGACAGTAAAAATAGTGACATTCTCACAATCATTAACAGACTCTCCTGTTGGCAGGAGCCAGAGTCTCTCAATCCCACGCCCCTGCTCCACCCTAGCCACACAAACGGTATTGTTAATCCAGACTATTTCATCCAGAAGAAATTGAGTCAACATGCTAAACTGGTTTTCTGATTCTCCCCCTAAACTGCCTGCCTCAGGGCAGCGTCCCCGGCCCCAGCAGGTGGACCCTGCATCGCTGAGCGCACGGCACAGGCGGTCCTCCCTGAAAGGGCTACTGGCCCAGGACAGGGCGGGACACGGCTGACACGGAGAAGCGGCAGTGAGGGGCGAGCACTACCCACATCTCCGGGCTCCATGAGGCACACCTGAGCGGCACAAGCCCCGCTGCACTTCACATTCCACAGGCTCAGACTCCGCTGCAGCTGCCACCTCAGCCTTCAAGGCGAGGTCCCGTGCAGGAGCGCACAAGCCTGGCACACTCATCGCCTACTGCTTACCGCCAGCAGGACGAGGCGTGGAAGGGGAACCCCCAGCGCTCATATCACACCCGTGTGCTGGCATCGGTGGTGCCTCCCAGCAGAGTCCAAATTCTAACCCAGCTCCCAGAACCTCATCCCACCACGCCTACAGTGCCAGGAGCAAGGCCAGGCAACAGGCAACTAGCAAACCATGAGTCAGGGAGCGGTCAGCAGACTGCTATTGCTGTGAATGCCTGCACAGTCCTCAGCCCACTGGCTGTGCTGGAGGACTCCCTCCAGAGCCAGGGAGGTACAGGCAAAGGTCTCCAGCTGTCCTTCTTACTGGCCTTGAACTTGTGCTTCTCCTGTGTCAGCCTCCCAAGTATCTGGAATTACAGGTATACTCTACCATGCCAAGCCATGCTCTAGTTTTTGACTTTTTGTAGTGCTGAGGATCAAACCAGGGCCCCACTCATGCAAGGCAAGCATTCTACCACTGAGCTACATGTCTGATCTCTCAGGCTGTGATTTTCTTTTTCTTTTTTTGAGACAGGGTCTCACTATGTAGTTTAGGCTGGCTTTGGACTCACTATGTAGCACAGGCTGGCCTTGAACTCGCAGCAATCCTCCTGCCTCAGCGTCCCAAGTACTGGGATTACAGGCATGTGCCACCATGCCTGGCCTGTGATTTTTGAATGTGGATCTCTTCAGGGGTAGCAATAGGCAGGACAACACTCCCTCATGCTCCATTTACTACATCACCCACCTATCCATCTACCTGTTCATTCATCCTCTATCCATCAACCATTCATCCATCCACTTATCCACTCTTTACCAATCCATTTATCCCATACCTGTCTATCTTTCTCCTTAAAGATTTAAGCAGGACATGGTGGCACACACCCATAATCCCAGCAGGAGGACTGCCATAAATTCAAGGCCAGCCTGGGCTACATTGTGAGTTCAAAGCTAGCCAGAACTACATACTGAGATTTTTTAAGAGAATATGAATTTCTCCAGGAAGTCTTTCTTCTCCTTCACTCTCAGCCCCTCTTCCATTTTATCCTACAAATATCAGCAGACCGCAAGTCCCAGTTAGTCATGGGGATGTGGGGAACCAACCACCCATAATCTCTGGTGCTCTGTGTGGCTAAGCTAGGACAGTCAGCAGAGTAGGAGGAGCAAGTGCGTTTTTTTGT
Organism: Chinchilla lanigera; assembly: GCF_000276665.1. Taxonomy (NCBI): domain Eukaryota; kingdom Metazoa; phylum Chordata; class Mammalia; order Rodentia; family Chinchillidae; genus Chinchilla; species Chinchilla lanigera. The sequence continues at coordinate 4,176,596 of NW_004955506.1, forward strand.
TTGTTTGTTTGTTTCTTTTTTTTTGGTGCTGAGGACCAAACCCAGGGCTTCCCACTTGCTAGGCAAGCGTTCCACCACTGAGCTAAATCTCCAGCCCCACAAGTGCATTTCCGACATAGTATTTTCAACTCATGTTATCTTATATCTACCACATGTTTACTGGGACATATCCCCATTTTAAGTCAAGAAGCACATGTACAGGGAACAAGGCCAGAGACTGCACCAAGGAATACAGACTTCCCAATGACCAGCCACTGATCATTCACTCTGTGCTCTAGAGCCACTCCTCAGAACTCAACTTCACCATCACATGGCTCGCAGCCCCAGGACACCGTCCTAGCTGAGAGGGGTCAGTTGACTTATAAGCCACATGTGCCCTATTACCGTGCCTCCTGACAACTCAGTGCCATCCCATGTCATAGGAAGGAAATGGAACCAGTTTCCCCCGCTTCTGCCAAGGCAAATTTGCCCAAGAACCTGGCCCTAGACTGACAACCTCCCTCAGATGACAACTGGCCATCTGATAACCTCCACACCAAATTATGCTTATGCAGGGTCTTCGGACATAAGAAACACATTTTGCAAAAATTCAAATAAAAACTAAATAGATAGCCTATAGTGGAAAAGAAGTCTCCAGGGCATGACTTTAAGTGGGAGGTATCTGTGGTTCTTGGAAACAGCACAATTTAAAATTGATGTCTGAGCCGGGCATGGTGGCACATGCCTGTAATCCCAGCACTCCCAGGAGGTTGAAGCAGGAGGATCATTGCGAGTTCAAGACCAGCCTGGGCTCCAAAGTGAGCTCAGGGCTGGGGATTTAGCTCAGTGGCACAGTGACTGCCTGGCAAGCACGAGGTTGTGAGTTAGATTCCCAGTACCAGAAAAAAACAAAAAATAAAACAAACAAAAAAAAAAAAAACAAAGTGAGCTCAAGGCCAGCCTGAACTGCATAGGGAGACCCTGTCTCAAAAAGACCAAAAAAAAAAAAAAAAGTTCATGTCTGATAAATCAGCAAAGTATATAAATAAGGTAAACCTCCACTTAAGTTGCCGAACAGAATAAACACTGCTTCAGCAAATGGTGTCACATAGGATCTTTCCAACAAGGCATCTGAGCAAACACCAGCTATTCCCAGCAATGTCTGGTAATACAGAGAACATTAAAAGTAAGCCCCAGCCTTCAGCCTTCCCTGCCATCAGCTGCCCTCAAACCCACTGGTATGGTCATTTCCCACGACAAAGTTGTCTCTCCCCTACACTGCCTTGTGAGCTTCCCCGGGGCAGGGACCAAACCAATCTTTCTAGCAAAGCCACCAGCAAAACCAACACATAGTCCCCCATATTTCTGTGGCCTGACTCGCAGGGAATGGAATGCTGACGAACGGGATGCAGCCAGGGTATAAGGATCTGGAATCCAGTGTCCTAGCTCACTCCCCTCTGCCCAAGGGTTTCTGGGAGCAGGAGGAGGTGAGATCAGCCTGGGCCTGTCCTGCAGGAGCTCAGGTAAGGGAATCCAGGTATAAGCTGCACAGTGATTAGCAGGAATTTCTGGGGCCCAAACACAGACACACTCAATTAGGCCCACGGTTTGTACCTAGCACAGGCCTTGCAGGAAATAATACTACAGTCCACTGTGCTACCATCCAAACCCACAACTACCATGCAGGCTGCCTGTTCTTCTTCCCCCAATGCAGGCTGATTCAGAGGACATGACCATCAGTGGGGAAGCCAGGAAAGGCTGCTGACTTCAGATTCTACTGTGCAGCACAGCCCCAAGCACAGAAGGAGCCTGGCCTCTCACCTCAGCAGAGTGATCTCTGACTTCTGACTCCTGGCTCTAGGACAACAATACTCTGCTTACGAGAACCCTAGCCATTCACTCCTTACCCTGCACCTGTGTCTACTGCACCACCCCTGCCACACACATACTCCTGTGTGCCCTGGGACCCACTTGGGAGATTTCTCCCCGCCAACCCACCAATTAGCACTCCCAGATGGCAGGGCTGCACCTGTACCAGGGCGGGCAGGAGGGAGGGAATAAGCGGCAGAAGCTCACAGTTCGGGAAAAGGCGTGGCACACGGGAAAAGCCAGTTGGGTGTTTCTGCCTCAACAGCAACTGGGCATTCACCACACATCTGTCAGCCCGTTTCAGGGAAACAACCAGCAGCAGAGTCAGAACTTCGAGGGCAGGAGCTTACCAACCTGCAGGCCAAGCTGGGGCCTGAGGCCACGGCGCACCAAGGAAAAGCGCAGTCTAGCCGGACCTCTGCATGGCTGTGCAGTGTGTGCAGCACCTTTCCAAGGCTCAAAGCTCTTCCCCAGACCCTGCACTGAGCACTGTCATGATTCCCAGAAGTAACGAGGCCAACCTGAAAATCGTTTCCACACATACCCACCAGCCTGGTTTGGCCTATGCCATGCCAAGATGACAGACAATGCTGATTGCCTGGGCAGACTCAAGGCCTCAAAGCACACGCACGACCCGCTCAGGCAGGAGCCAGGCCAGCAGCTCCACCATCCTAGGCTGAGATGGGGTCTCTCTAGGCAAGGAATCAGAATCTCCTGGGGTGGGTTTGCTCTGTTTTTTTCTATTTTGGCTTTGTTGAGACAGCATCTCCCTATGTATGTCTCCCAGACTGTCCTTAAACATGTGAACACCTGGCTTAGCCTCCAAGTGTGAGGATTATAGCTTTGCATCTCCATGGGTTTAAAAAGTACCATGGCAGGGGTCAGGGGGTATAGCTCAGATGTAGAGTTCTTATCTAGTATGTGTGAGGTCTTGGGTTCAATCCCCAGCCAAAAAAAGTTTTTTAATAATCTGAATATGTAGCTCAGAAGTGCAGCACTTGCCTCATCCACAAGCCCTGGGCTCATTCCCCAGTATCCAATAAATGAATAAATAAAAAGCCAGGCATGGTGGCACACACATATAAATCCCAGCACTCTCCAAAGCTAAGAATGGAGGATCACAAGTTCAAGCCCAGCACGGATAACTTAGCAACTTAGTAAGACTCTGTCTCAGAAAATAAATAAAAAGGCATGGTGGTGCACACCTGTGATCCCAGCACTTGGGAGGCTGAGGCACCAGGATCACTGAGAGTTCGAGGCCAGACAGGGCTACACAGTAAGTTCAAGGCCAGCCTGGACTACATAGTGAAACCCTATCTCAGAATGACACAAATAAACAAACAAACAAACAAACAATTCCCCAGTACCAAAAATAAAGTGAAACATAAAATAGAAAATTAAAAAATTAAATATATATATATATATATATATATATATATAAAGTAAAAATAAAACCATGGTTGAACCAGAACGGTGGCATATGCCTACATTCCTATAATCATAGCACCTAGAAGGCTGAGGCAAGAGTCTGAGGCCAATCCACAACACTCAGACAGACCTGTCTCAAAACTTCTAAAAATTTTTAGTAAAGGCCAGGGAGAGCTGGGTGTGGTGGCACATGCCTGTAATCCTAGTACTCAGGAGGCTGAGGCAAGAGAATCGTTGCGAGTTCAAGACCAGCCTGGGCTACAAACTAAGCTCAAGGCCAGCCTGAACCACACAGCAAGACCCTGTCTCAAAAAGACAAAAAAAAAAAAAAAAAAGGTCAGGGATACATCTTAACAGTTGAGCGCTTGCCTAGCATGCACAAGGCCCTATCAGGGATAGTGAATCTATAACATGTATGCCTCAGCCAGCTGTTTGCTCTAAAAGGTTCACCATCACTGTGCCTAGGTTCAATTCCCAGTAGAGCAGATAAATTTATAAACTAATTAATTAATTAAATTAAAATACCTATTAAGATGGGTGTGATGTTCCACACCTGTAATCCTAAAACGGGTGTCTGAGGCAGGAGGATCGTGACCTCAGACCTGCCTGGGCTACACAGCAAGTTCCAGGCCAACCTGGACTATAGACCAAGACCCTGTCTCAAAAAAATAAAATAGTAACACCAGGCTAAGTTCAAAATCCACACAGCTAGACTCACGTGTATGATGGGCTTTGGTAATTTCTTAAAAAGCACCCAGGTTGAAAACCCTGGTTTTAATCAGGGGTGGTGGCACATGCACATAGTCCCAGCACACTGAGCTGAGACAGGAGATCTTTGAATCTAGGAATTCAGCACCAGCTTAGGCAGCATAGTAAGACTCCATCTAAAAAAACAAAATACCCTAAGTCTAAAAGGCACCAATATGTGTCCACGACAGCCTGGCCTCAGGGTTACCCTGAGTGAAGGCAGAAGAGCTACATACAGAACTCACAGCCTAGTAGCCCCAGATGTTTTCTATACCTCTTCAGGCACAGGACCAGGCCCACACCCAGCAAGGGAGTTCCCTGAACATGCTTATCCTGCTAGAGGTGGGTAGTGCACACCACCAAGGGGCTTTGAGGGTTGCCAAACATGAGGCTGGATTGACTGATTGACTGACTGATTGATTTGATGCTGAGGATTAAACCCAGAGCTTCATACATGCCGGACAAGTGCTACACTCCCAAACCTTTTCATTTTATCTTGAGTTAGAATCACACTAAGTTGTTCAGGTTGGTCTCAAACTTGCCATTCTCCTGCCTCAGCCTACCAAGCAGTTAGTATTACAAGTGTGTACCACCACACTTGGCTAAATACAATATTTTTTTTTTTGTTTTTGTTTTTTTTGGTTTTTCTCCGGTACCGGGAACCGAACTCACGACCTTGCGCTTGCCAGGCAGGCGCTTTTGCCGCTGAGCTAAATCCCCAGCCCCTAAATACAATATTTTAAACACAGTGATCCATTGCTCTGGGAGGTGCACCTGAGAATGTGCCCCACCTGAGCTGCTCTACTGGATGCCTGAGACGGATCACAATAAACATGCAATTCAGACTATAATTCATTTCCCACCACAGGGCTATACATCAAGTATCTAGGACTCCAATTAAGTAGAAACTGTACACTGAACACATAGCTTCCATTTTCTCAATTATGAGGTGGGTGGATGAAGATCAGCACACAAAGAAAAAAATAGCAATGGTGAAGGAAAGATAAGAAAAATGGGCTGTTTAAATGTTAAGCCAACGATCCCCAAGGAACTCTGCCATGCTAACAAGAAGGAGTATCATGATAGAGATAAAACTAAGTCATGTCCTTGCCTGTATTTTATATTTTATTTGATTTTTATTTTTTTTGTCTTTTTTGAGACAGGGTCTCGCTATGCAGTTCAGGCTGGCCTTGAGCTTACTTTGGAGCCCAGGCTGGTCTCGAACTTGCAACAATCCTCCTGCCTCAGCCTCCTGAGTGCTGGGATTACCGGTGTGTATCACCATGCCCAGCTCTAGCCCTGTATTTTAGAGATTACATATACTATATTTGGTTTTTTGTTTTTGTTCTAAGGTACTAGGGACTGAACCAGGGCTCTCATGCTGAGCTATATCCCCGGCCCTTTTCTATTTTGAAACAAGGTCTCACTAAGTTGCTAAGTGGTCCAGGCTGAACTCAAATTTGTAATCCTCCTGCTTCGGCCTCGCAGAGTACTGGGATTACAGGTTTGCACCACATCTGGGTACCACATTTTTTTAAAATAGCCACCAAAATGATTTCTATAATTTTTTGACATATAAAAGGGAGAGATTTTACACAACTGAAATTCATTTAAATAGGACAGCTCTCCCCGCTCCAGGACCTGGGACCACCGTGACATTGTGAGAGAGCTGTGGAAGACAAACAGGAGAAAGGGCAGCCAGCACCCCCTCAGCATGCTGCATTCTCCATTGTGCTAATAGTCCAGCCAGCCTGGCCCCTGCCAGGAAATGATAAGTTGCCTAGGTGGAGAAGAGAGGAGCCTTGCTGACACCTGCGTACCTTTGGCATGAAACGTCCAGCCCCTCCGCCAGTACTCCTGTAGCTGGACCCGCTCCTGCTGCCCCAGGCTGCACACCTCACCGTAGAACTGCCGCTCGATGTGGACATAGGCTGCTGGGATGGCACCAGCCACACCCTTAGCCCCAAAGAAGCCATTCACCTCTGGGGAGGCCAGCAGGATCTGGTACTCAGCCCGTGTGCCCAAGACCAGGTCCATGTAGGCCTGGGTCAGGTTGAAGTAGCCAGTGGTGAGGTAGACCTTGGCACCTCGCTCAGCCTCAGTCAGCAGGGTCTCGGTGACAATCTCGTCAATCTGGATCTCAAAGGGCTTCATTTGGATCAGCGGATAAATCCAAGTGTCGGGCGCTGGTCTCCGATCGCCAGCGGCTGCTGCCTCTTCCTGGGTCAACAAGGAGTCACTGTGGAAGGTCTGGGCATGCAGCATCTGCTGGCGGGTCCTGGCTGAGTGGATCACATCCATAACCCGCTTATTGGCCGCCTTGCAGTAAGCAGCCCGGTCACCTACAGAAAATGAGAAAGAGAAGACGGACAGTCAGGACACTGCTGGCACAGGGCACATGCATGTGACGGGCAAGTGCCAATGCTACAAATGATCACTTGTGCAGCACACACTGAGAGCACTCAAGGCACAAAGCCCTGAGCAAACTTCCTCCAGGGAAGCCGCCCAAGCCAAGAATATTGCCCACAGCACCTATACGCAGAGAGGAAGGACACGTCTAAACATGATTCCAAAAGCAGACAAGATGAATTCGGGATAACAGAAGTCAGGATGGTGACTGCAGGACGGCTGCACCCCACCCCTGGAAAGGACCTCAGGGAGCAATCCACCATGAGCTACATCTCTGGACTAGTGTTAGGTATGTAGGTTACATTTCAAGAGAAAGTTCATGCAGGGCTAGAGGTGTGGCTCAGTGGCAGACCCAGGTTTGATTCCAGCACTACAAATAAATACATGTGTTAACAGAATAATAAAAATGAGTGATAGGCACAGGCGTTACTACTTTCCTAGAGGCAACTCATGGAGTCCCCAGAGGCAGGCTCTGGGCTCCAAGTGGATACCTTTCATAACTGGACAGGACACTGGTGACACAACTGCAGGTGCTATTAGTACACAAGAAAAGACTGGAAATCAACTGGGCATGGGGGCTTGTAATCCCAGCACTCTGAGAGGCTGAGCCAGGAAGATCATAGTTCAAGCCCAGCCTGGACCACTTAGCAAAGTAGCAAGATCCTATCTCAAAATCTAAAAAACAAAAAAATTTAAACAGGCTGTGGACATAGCTCAGTGCAAAGGTCCTGGGTTTGATTGCCGGTACTAAAATTAAAAAAAAAAAAATGGCTGGGGATGTAGCTCCGTGGTAGAGTGGCCCTGGGTTCAACCCATAGTACTGGAAAAAAAGTACAATGGCAATACCTGAGCATCCCACTAGCAGCTGGCAGCAATGCCATATGATTGAAGCTGGGCTAGGCAGCCACAGCTCCTTGGCACAGGGCAGCTCTTCCACCAGGAGGTCCACTTAGATGCTACCATGCTAAGTGCACAGGAAATGGGGAGCCCTTCTTACAAGGTCCAGGTTTAACCCCTTGCCCAAGTTGTGGACATTGCCGGAAACTCAGCAGCAGCCCTTTAAGGGCCATGGGAAGCCACAGCCACAGGAATCACAGGAATGCAAATGCCCAGGAATGCTGCGCCAGGACTTGCCTGTCTCTAGCAAGCAGAGCTAAGAGCTCTCTCCCATTTCACTTTCCAGACAGGAGGCCACAGACCTCAATGGAGCTGAGAGCCACAAGGTCTTTGTGATGGGAGGTTTGGGGAACAGGCTGAGGAGGGCAGTCACTGGGCAGGCTGCTTCCTGCAAGAATAGGGCAGGCTCCTGGCTCATCTGCCCGGCATACAGGCCCCAAACCCACACTCCCACCTTCCCCAGCCACATCTTGCATGCAGAGCATGACTGATAGCCATTGAGTCACAACGCTCTGGCTTCAGAATCAAAAGCAGAAGAAAGCCCTGGCACCCCATCTCTTGCACCTGGGGCAAGGCCTCCCAAAGGTGTGCTCTCACAGCCTTCCCCCCACAAGCCAAGTGAGCAGCAGAGCTGGGCCCTACCTTTGTAAGGATGCACCATCCCATCCACCACCTGCACAGTGTCATCCCCTTGCAGCTGCAGGGACACATCCCCTACCGCATCCACCAGCTCTGTAAAGAAGTCGGCAATCTCTGCACAGTCCTGCAAGAACACGTAGCGGTCCTGGCGGTTGGTGAAGTAGGAGTCACTCAGGTTTGCACTACAGGGAGGAAGAAGCAGGTGAGGACTCAGGCAAGAGGTGACCTAAGCCTCAGGGTAAATAGGAGAGGAGTGACCAACTCAGGTGAGGATGCAAAAGGAACCAGTTAATGAGCAGTTACTAAGCGATGTCCACATGCAGGAAACTAGACAAGACCAGCACTAAGTGACACAAAATACAGACTGTAACCCCCAACCCCTGCCAGGCGCTGACCATTGATAGAGCTGGCTCTCAGGAAGCTGGCTCTTGGGAGTTGAGGGGGTCCTCGAAGAGCCCTTGTTCAAGCTAAACGGCCTGCCCTTCCACCCTGGCTGTTTTTGTTTTTTGCACTCTGTCTAAAAGTTATTCATGCTCTGTTTATCCATATATAAAGTAAGGAAAACAGGGCCAGAGATATAGCTCAACGGCATAGCCCCTGTCTGGCAAGCATGAGGTCATGAGTTCAATTAGTGGTACCAAAAAATAATAATAATAATAATAATAATAATAAGGCAAGGAAAATACTTAAGAGTCACTGTGAGAACTGAATAAGACATAGGCTTAACACAGCAGCTAACACCAGGAAGTACTCAAACAATGCCAGCTGTGCCCCCATCAGCCTCTGCAGGCTCCAGCTCCCATGACAAAGAGGGGACCATGGAGGAGGCTGAGCATCTACAGCCAGCACACAGCAGGTCCTGCAAGGCCCTAGAGAATGGGTTGTCCTTTCTCATTGGTGCAGACTCCTCCCTAGAGAGCATATAGTGAAGTCACCAATGGAAGATGCAAACTCACCCACTCAAGATAACATTGTTGTCAAAGAGGTACACTTTGATGTGCTGGAGGCCAATGGTCTCATTGAAGCGCTCAGGGATGAGGAGTCGGAGAAGTCCACGGAGATTTGGAGTGTGGAAGAGGGAGACTCGGACCTGCTCTGGAAATCTCTGCAGGAGGGGCAGCAGCATCGTACGAGAGTTCTTCCTGCCTGGATATGAAAGAGAAGGTGGCCTGAGACTGGTACCAGAAAGACGTTCTGCCTGCCAGGGAGGAACCACCTCCAAGTGGGGCTCACTTGCCCTGTGCTGTGTCTGAATCAGCACACCAACTGGTGCTGCTTACAGCCAGAGGACCTCTGGACACCCACCTGGCACAATCTCAGGGCAGGACCAGAGTGCCCAGGGGAGCAGACACCTACTATTTTTGCCACCCAGCACCCATTCCCTCTCACTTACTCAACTCTCTCCTAGGGTCACCACACCACCTCCACTATCAGCCTTCCTGCTCCGAGTGAGGATGACTCAGCATTCAGAACATGCAGGCCTGCAGAGGAGCTGCTCAGAGAACTCCAAGCCCCTGACGACAACTAATTCAGAGCTAGACCTGTAGTTCCTGGCAGCCTTTGGCCTGGTTCCCAGGGAAGCAGACTCTTCTAATGGACAGGGGACACTGGGAATGATGGACAAGGTATGCTGGGGATGTGGGCCCCAGCCACCCAAGGCCTCCACACAAGCAGGCAGTCCCCGGCCTGGTCTCCACCCGGGCTGGAGTAACTGTGTAATGGTGTAACTCCTCACACTGAGGATCTGAGCTAGGAAGAGGAAGGGGCCAGGCACACAGAATACCTACCTCTTGAGCCCCTGGTAAAGTCCAGGAGAATGGAAACCTTGAGGTCAGACGGAAACTTTGCTTGCAGTGACTTTTCTAGAGTACTTTCCAGACAATCCACCTGTCAAGAAAAGAACCGAAGGGGCTGGGGATTTAGCTCAGTGGCAAAGCGCCTGCCTGGCAAGCGCAAGGTCGTGAGTTCGGTTCCCAGTACCGGAGAAAAACCAAAAAACCAAAAAAAAAAAAAAAAAAGAAAAGAACCCAAAGGAACAGAAGTAAGGTCAAAAAGATATGTGCACATTTAAAAAGACTAATAAATCCGTCAGCTAACACCCTCACCATCCTCTCTGAGCACCTGTACACACACATACATTAGCACTCAAGAGCTGACACTACAAAAGCTCTGCAAGAGAGGGCCCCAGGAATGACGATGAGGAGACCCACGGATGCCTCTGAAGCCTGTGCCTGAGGCTGCTGGGCACAGACTGCAGCCTGAGCCTTGCCACACTCTTGGAAACGCTCTCTAAGACACTAACTCCCACACACATTTCAACAGACAGATAATCCTCACAGATACACAATAAACGGTACCTCATTCGTGAAGAGCACTCGGCAAATATGGACTGGTGAATAAATCCAAAATGTAACCTGCCTACTGGCCCTGCTCCACAGGCTGGACCTTAAATCCCTCTCCCATGAGCATAAGCGTGCAGCTAAGAGTATGACCTGGAAACAGAGGTAGGCCACCTTCCACAGAGGCAGGGAAGGAGCAGCACTTAGGGGCTAAGATGCCTTTCCTGCCATCTCCATATCCCAAGCCCTCCGTTACTGCCCAGCTCCTGCCTCTGACTTCTAAACACCAATAAACCAACAAGCAACACTTACATGGGCAGCAGGCCCACTTCCTTCCCTCCCCTAGAAAGCGGTCCTGGAGACAAAGTAATCTCCAAACTCCCTTCACTTCACATGCTGCTGGTACAGTTAAGAGTTCCTGGACTAGCACAGCTAGAGTCCCTGGACGAGCACAAACCTGGCGACCTGGCGTGTTCAGCTTCTTCGCGCCCTGCCCTGCCTCACTGTAAGTGACAGGTGTGGCAAGCCAGCAAGTCCAGGTAGGACAAGACTGGCCCAGACATGGCACCCAGTGCCAGCGTTGGCAAACTCAGCCAGCTGGCCAGCCCAACCTCCGTTTGGGTTCCTTTGTTTGGAACGGGGTCAGAAACCTTTTGCTGAAAAGGGCTGTCGGGTAAACACTTTGGGCTTTGTCGGCCAGAAAGTCTCGTACTTCTGCACAGTTGTCTCCTAGACAGCAGCCATGGACAATACACAATGCTTAGTGGCTGTGCTCCAATAATACTTTACTGATGGACATGGAAAAGCAAATTTTGTATACTTTACATGAATCACAAAAGTCTTAACTTTTTATTTTATTGATACATTTTAGATACACATAATAATATTCATCAAAGGGAGTTTGTACCTGTACATGATATATCTTGCTGCTTCTTTTTTTCCCATTCCCCTCCTCTCAACTCCTTTTCCCATCCTGATTTACAAAAGTTTTGTTTCCATTTTTTTCTTTTCCTTGGTTTTTTCCAATCATTTGAAAACATGTAAGTCACCCTAAGCTCACAGGCCATATAAAAGTAGTCAGTGTGAGTCAGGCACAGTGACACACACCTGTAACCCCAGCACGTGGAAGGCTGAGGCTATATAGCAAGACCCTGTCACCAAGCAATACAACAAAGCCAGGCGTGGTAGCTCATGCTTATAATCCCAGCACTTGAGGGGAGGAGGCAGGAGGATCATAGCAAGTTCAAGACCAGCCTGGGCTCCAAAGTGAGCTCAAGGCCAGCCTGAACTGCATAGTGAGACCTTGTCTCAAAAATACCAAAAAAAAAAAAGAAACAAACAAACACAAGCAGGCAGCAGGCAGCAGGCAGCAGGCCAGACTGGGTCTGAGGGCTGCCATCTGCAAGTCTCACCCTGACAGACAGAGCAGCCCCAAGAGCCCTGTGCAAGGGGAGGGAGACACTGGCCAGCACCTGATGAGGCCTCCTCACTCCCTCCTGACAGGCCCCGCAGCTGGGCAACTGGAACAAGAGCTAGCTGTGAAGCAGAGGCCAAGGAAAGGAAGAACCTTGCACGGAGCCAAGTCACAGCCAACTACCCTGTGTCTTCACCAATTAATATTTGAAACAACCCCAAAGAGCACAGTGGCACATGCCTATCGTTCTAGCACTTTGGGAGGCTGAGGCAGGTCTGCTAATTCAAGCCCCACCTGGGCAACTTACCCAGACATGTCTCAAACATAAAAAGGAGTTGAGGATGTAGCTCAGTGAGAAGGCCCTGGGTTCGATCACCAGTACAAAAAACAAAGCCCAGAGAACACTGTGCAGCGCCAACGCTTTAAGACCAGTCTGCTCCATGTGAATCTTACCAGTTCCTGTTCCAAAGGTCCTATGCCCAGGTAGAGAGACGCCATCACGACCCGCCTCTTGGCTACTTTTATCTGCCCCTGAAAGAGGAGAAACAACTCAAAACTTACATTTGTCATTTTCATAGTTCACTGAAAAACCATGATCCTTCAACCTTGGAGACAAATTATACTCGAAGCTGAACTAGCCTATGTCTTCACCACCTCAAATTTAAATGAAGGTCGGGCCTGGTGGAGCACACCTGCAATCCCAGCACTCTGGAGGCTGAAGCAGGAAGATCATTGCAAGTTGGAGGCCAGCCTGGGCCACAAAGTGAGCTCAAGGCCAGCCTGAGGTGCATAGTGAGACCCTGTCTCAAAAAGACCAAAAAAAAAAAAAAAAAAAAAAGAAGCTTAAAATGTACATGGTGCAGGGTGTGGTGCACACCTAGAATCCCAGCACTCATGAGGCTGAGGCAAGAAGATTACTGCGGGGCCCGGGACATAGCTCAGTGGCACAAGCACTTGCCTGGCAAGCGCAAGGTCCTGAGTTCGATTTCTGGTACCAAAAACAAAAGAGAACCACTGTGAGTTGAAGCCCAACCTGGGCTATATAGTGAGTTCAAGTCCAGCCTGAACTGCACAGTAAGACACTGTTTCAAAAAAAAAAGTGGGCCAGTGATATAGCTCAGGGGCATAGCAACTGCCTAGCAAGCACAAGATAGTGAGTTCCATTCCCAGTACAAAAGAAAAAAGCATATGGTAACTTACTGCCTAAAGACTCACAATCCTGTTTTTAAATATCTAGTCCTCAAAGTAGGCACACTGCAGCCCTACTACAGATGAGAGGCACCTATTTTAAAGACTGAAAATATGTATACACTGACATGAATGTTCCATGTGGCACTGGGAGAAGACAAAAGCAAATCACTGAACAGAATGCAAACCGTGCCCCACCTGTCCACACCCACACCCTGTGCACAAGGCCGAGCACATGCCAGCGTACACATAAGTCTTCAGGAGCACAAAGAACGCTTACTGTACTGCCGAGAAGGGCCTCCAAGGAGCACAGTGGGCAGGAAGGGGAGCCCACTGCGTTCTGTACCCTTTCCACCCACCTGTGTGGCTGGGCTGCTTATAATGAGCAGGTGCCACTTTTGAAATGTAGACAGAGAAGTACACAGACACATAAACAGAACACGGTCACACCCGAACGTGACACAGTACAATGCTATCCCAACACCAGCATCCTCTCCCCTGACCTTGCTCAACAAGGAGAACAGACCCCGTCTTCAGAGCTCCAGGCAGGTGTAGCAAGGACAGAGAGAATAGCGCCATCAGAGGTCAACCCCCAAGGATACAGAGTGAGGTGACAGGGAAGGAGGCACACACAACTCGTGACACTTCTCCACCCAAAGGGATGGTGCAGGGCATTACTCCAGAGGCTAAGGTAGAAGGACAGAAGCTCAAGGTGTCTCAAAAATAAAATTTATTAAAAAAATAAAATAGGGGCTGGGGATTTAGCTCAGTAGCACAGCGCCTGCCTGGCAAGTGCAAGGTCGTGAGTTCGATTCCTGGTACTGGAAGAAAAACAAAAACAAAACAAAAAATAAAATAAAATTTGTAAAAAGAACAGGTAAAACAGCTAGGCTTCTTCTCAGCCTCCCCCCACAAACCTCTCAGCCCTTCCCTGCTTCTGCAGACCCACACACACCACAGAGATCCATGCCAGGGCCTGGCTACTGGCTGTGGACCACGTAAAGACAGTCAGTCCCTCACCCAGGGTCCACTAGGACATGGAGAAGAACTGGCTTGGAAAATCCTATTTCTTCACACCAACGAGACAACCAAGTAGGCATACAGAACACGCTGCAGTACCATCCTCACAAACCAGGACACATTGGACAGACAAGTGTGCAGGCAGGTAAGTGAGGGGGAGGACAAGGTGGCAGGTCCCGTGCACGCGCGCACACACACACACACATGCAGAATCCCTTCTGGAATCAGCCAGCTGGCCAGAAATGAAGCTAAAGGTGGACCAACACATCGAGACAGCAAAAAGAGGAAAAACAAGCAGGCATTCAACAGCTCTCTCTGCACAAAGACGAATCTCCACCTCTGTCTCCTAGCATCTCCCAGCACTCTCCCAGCCTGCCTGATCGCATCAGGTCTTCATTCTAGCATCGCTGCTAACATGAACGGGGAGAGTTTATGATGTTCAAGATTAGTAAGTGTTGAATCACTTCATTCCAATTAGCACTTCGGCCGCAAACAACGAGACGTCGCATGTAAATGTGAGGAACATGTTGAAAGCTGAACCCCAAAGCACAGATGGCTCCACTGCTGAAGAGGATGGCACGCTCCTCTGACAGAACCCCAGAAGACCAGGACCAGGAGATCTAAGACCAAGGCTTTCACATTTCCCAGCTACCCTGAGATGCCTCTTCTGAGTGGCGCGGGGTGCTGCCAGCACCTCACCCCCCATGGGTCTCTCTACTGCATCGACCAAATGGCACCACTGTGCTTGGCTGCGTTTCCACCCTACACCGACCAGAGGTGACTTAGTGAAACCCGGTACTCACTGACTCCCTCAGGCACGCAGCACAAGGCAGGGAAGCTGCTGCTTGTGGTCCAACTCAGTCATGGTGAAGCCAAAATCCGACAGGCAGAAGCCAAAAGGCTAAAGTGAGTAGCATCAGATGCTCTCAAATGGAGGGATTTACCCACCCCATCCCCCAAAACCTCCAACCCCGACTTCCTGTGCATGTGTGCACACGTGCACAGGTGTGTGTGTGTGCACCTGCATGTGCATGTGCTACTGAAGCTTGAACTTGAGGCCTTCACACTCAACTTCATCCCTAGTTCTTTTTGCTAACTTTTTTTTTTTCAGACAGGGTCTCTTATGTAATTCAGGCTGCCTTCAAACTCAGTGATTGTCCTGCCTCGGCCTTGTGCGTGCCAGAATTACAGGTATGTATTATCATGCCCAGCCCTGGTCCTTTTTACTTAATTTGAGATACAGTGTGAGTCACTGAGTGCCCAGGCTGGATGCAAACTTGGGTACCCATGCCTCAGCTCCTAGAATGCTGGGACTACAGGCACCATGCCCGGCTCCCAATTCCAACTTCTGTCCTCCGTCTCTAAACACAACTTACCTTCATGAGCTCGAAGAACTCTACCGGGGAAGAGAGGACTCTGACGTGAGAGCTGGAGACACCAAACTCGGGAACCAGGTTTCTGATCCACTGGAACCTGTGCACGCCCTCTGGGCAGAGGCAGCAAGGTGGGGAAGTGACCTGGGGAACGGCTGGGGACAACAAGGGAGCCAATAACAGCCATGGTGACCTGGTTAAAGAAACACACAAATGGGTTACCCTCTTCAGTATCTCTGCAGATGCTTCTCTTGTGTGGTCGGGAGAAGAGGTTTTCTTCTGGCCAATTTCATACTGCCTACAATATTTTAAAAAGTGAGCTAAGCTGGGTGTGGTGGTGCACACCTGTAATCCCAGCACTCAGGAGGCTGAGGCAGGAGGATCACTGAAAGTTCGAGACCCACCTGAGCTACAAAGTAAGCTCAAGGGCAGCCTGAACTGTATAGCAAGACTCTGTTTCAAAAGGACAAAGAAAAAGAAGAAAAGGTAAGCCGAGCATGATGGCACATGCCTGTAATCCCAGCACTTGAGAAGCTAATACAGGAGGACTGCTGTGAGTTCAAGGCCAGTGTGATCTACAAAGTAAGACCCTGTCTCAAAATAAAACTAATAGGGGCTGGGAATTTAGCTCAGTGGCACAGTGCCTGCCTGGCAAGCGTGAGGTCGTGAGTTCAATTCCTGGTACAGGAAGAAAAAAAAAAAATCAAAATAAAACCAATAAATAAACAAATAATAGCCCAAACTGGGTGTGGTGGTGCACATCTGTAATCCCAACATCCGAGAGGCTGAGGCAGGAAAACTGCAAATTTAAACCCAGCCTGGGCAACTCACCCAACCTGATTCCACAACTTCGCAAGCTCTTGTCTCAAACTCGGGGCAGGGGGGGCTTGCAGCTCTGTGAAAGCCCTAGATTCCATCCCAGTACTGAGCAAGGAAGGAGGAAAGGCAAGAGGGAGCCTAACCACTTTTCCCTCTGGCCCTCTCCCCTAACACCTTAAGGAGCCTACTGTTGAGCAATCTGCCCATGCCAAAGGAGAAACCCCAAACTTTAATTCCAAACAACTCAGGGACCAAATTTACAGTAACTATGAGTAAACTCACAAAAGCGACCATCTGGTTAATACTACCTCTTAACAAATCCACCTTTAAAAAAAAAAAAGGAAATTCACATGCAGATACCTAAAAGGAGAGGTCTGGTAAAAGTCTGAGTGCTACTACACAGACCCCAGCCATATGACTCATGAGATGAACATGACTTCTGTTCAAGGAAAACACTGGAGAAACAGTCCTTTTTAACACTAAGATCTTTAAAAACAAAAAAACTCAGATCTATCAGGGTGTGATGGTACACGTTTGCAATGCCAGCCTCGGGAGACAGAGGCAGGAGGATCACTGAGAGTTTAAGGCCAGCCTGGGCTCCACAGTGAGTTCAAGGCCAGCTTGGGCTACATAGAAAGTACCTGTCTCAAAAAAAACCACTCAGATCTGGCTGGGTATGACAGCATATGCCTATAATCCCAGCATTCTGGAAAGTTGAGGCAGGATGATCACAGGTTCAAGCCCAGCCTCAGCAATTTAGTGACTTAGTGAAACCCTGTCTCCAAATAAAAAATAAAAAAGGGTTGAGGATGTAGCTCACTGCAAGGGCCCTGGGTTCAATCTCCACTATTGCAAAAAAGGGGGGAAAAAAATAAGATTTGAAGAGAAAATCTGGAGTAGGAGCAGGCTGAGGAAAGGAGCCCTCTATGTGATGAGATGCTGGCAATGGTGACGGGCCCCTCTGCCATAGCCACTTCCTTGCTGGGGGTCACAGCCCGCCTCTGGCCAGCACTGACCACACGCTCTACTGAGGTGAGACTAGAGGACTGCGGCGCTGCGCCTAGAGCCACATCTCCGCACCTGCACACCCAGAGCCCCACCAAACCCTACCCTGCTTTCAGTTCCAGTCCTGCACACAACAGCAGAACATCCCCCTCAGGTATGACCGCCACAGGACTCTGGGGAAAGGGTACTCAAACACCCTAAGCATGAATGGCCACAAATTCCAGGAAGATGACTTCACTGCTGGCTTCATGATAAAGCGCTGAGTCTTCCCAGGGCTCCTAAATGGCCCTACAGACGCCAGACGGCCCACAGCTGTGCTTCCCAGAAAGCCCACCAGTCCTTCATGGCCAACCCACTGCCAAGAAAGCCTTAGTCAATGGCAGAAGGCGCCTGCTCTCTGGGTCATGGGAAGACTGGACAGACCTGGCCTCAGCCACCCAGCACAGAGGTGGGAAAGCAGCAGCCCCCCTCCCGCTAGCTGGTCTCTAGCGGGGCGCTGACACTCATGGGTATCTGCTCACAGGGGAAAGGCTTGGCATGTGAGTGAGAGATTGCTGCCTCAACTTCCCCAACAATGAGCTACATACTTGACCGGCCTAAGAGGGAAAAAGAAGGACCCTTTGTCCAGGAGAAACTGTAAGACAATGGGAAAAAGTCTGCAAAGCAGCCTAGCAATCTGAAGCCTCCACGAGATGGGCGTCTAACATTCAGGAGTGAAGCAGGTCCCCCACAGTGGAAGCCACAGCAGCACATCCGCGATCAGCTGCCTCAGAAGGCCTCGCCTGCCTTTCAGACCACCTGGGAAAGAGCCAGGGCAGTACCTGTGCCCCCCACACCCCATGGTCAGTCCTCACACAGCCTTCACACAGGCCGAGAGCTGTAAACCAGCTCCCAAAGAGGAAAGTGAGGAAAGGAAACACTCCTCAGCACAAGGCAACCAGCCGAGGGCAAATGTCCAACAGGAAGGAGGCTAATTCAAGCCTTGCTGGGAGCACTCGCCACAGACCATGGCAATACACACCAAGAACCAGGCAGTCCCACCTTCCAGTCACGGTCACAGTCACCGTCACCTCACCAATTTCTTTTTTCTCTCTTTTTGAGACAGGTTCTCATTATGCAGTTCAGACTGGCCTTGAGCTCACTTTGTAGCCCAGGCTGATGTCAAACTTGCAACAATCCTCCTGCCTCAGCCTCCCAAGTGCTGGGATTCCAGGCATGCACCAGCACACCCAGCTTCACTTCACCAATTTACATACCTGGAATTATCTAAGAACAACAAGAGCAGAAATGCTAAAGTTAATTAAATGTCAAAATATATGGAATGTGCTTCAAGTCACTCAGGGGAGCAGGTGATACCTGCTACCAGGTGGCTTTATAGCAGCCTACCTTCAACAGGAATCGAAAAACTGGTAGAATTCAAAAGGAACTTAGAGGGGAGGCAGCTCAGGCAAAGAGAACCATGAGCAGATGCACACCGCAGACCTGTCAAGACCCACACTCAACAGAAAATCTTGGGAGGGCCTCGAGGGCCAGTCCAGAGGATACACTGTACACAGGGTCCACGCAGGGGTCATCAGCCACCCTCCTCCAATCTGCCCTGAAGAAGTCACCTAGCAGGACAGGCTGTGTGGCCTGAGAGCCTGGGACTGGCTATATCTCTCAGCGAGGTCTCTCTGCCAGGCAGCCGTCCTGAGAATGTCTCACCAGGGCCCCAGTTCAAGAGTTGCTGAAGGCATTTCTGCGTTGGCTTCCTGTTTAATCCGTGTGCTGACAGGTTTATTACTGTCAGAGAGGAGAAGGAGCTGGAAGCCAATTAGGTTTCACCGATTCACGGTGCCGCAGGGGCCACATGGGCACAGCCTCCAACTGCCCATTTTACACTCCCGAAGAGGAAGGCACTCTGAAAGGCAGCAGTGTCTCACACCAGGCCTGCGGGGAGAGCCAGGCAGAGTGCGCCAGGTCCTGGGCGGGCTGCTGCCAGGCTTGCTCAGGCCAGTTCTGCCCCGGGGCTGGTTCCCCCGTTGGAATTTTCTCAGAAAAGGTTTACCTCCACACTCACAGCAGCCCTCCGCACAGTACTTCGGCCTCCAGGGGCTGGCCCCCTGCACAAGTAACTCCCCTCTCCCCAGGAGGTTTACGCAGAAACCACATGTCCTACCAAAAACCTAAACCCAAGGGATCTAAAGAGGCAGAGGCTGTGGTTACCAAAAACAGCAGAGTTCTATGTCACACTCATCATTTAGAGAAGTAATAGGGCACACACACAATTTCCACATCTAGACTGACGCCCGAGTCATCTCTTTCTAGATACCATCTAGCACCCATTTCTAGTTATAAGAAAGAGGAAGTGGGGGAGGGGCCAGATAACAAGGCTCGCCCCAGCCCTGCCTCTCAGAAGGCCCACTCTGGGGCTCTGAAATGCAGGGGAGTCGGGGGAGCAGGTGGGGCTAGAGGAGGCGGTCCTCGGGTGCCAAGGCAGGGCACTGCACTGCTTTCTCCTGTAAACCTCACCAACCCAGACACACCCACAAGGCAAAGCAGTGCTAGAGGTGAGACAGGGTGAGCATCCTCTGGGAGTCAGGACGCCTGGCTCTGGGCAAAGCTTCAGTCACAGGACTCAAGGCTTCCCATGCACACGGCAAATTCCTTGAACTGGGCAATGCGCAGGGACCCTGACCTACAGGCCCACTGCTCTAACCACAGGGGAGCTGGGCAGGTAGGCGGAGAAAGAAGCATCTTCCTGCCATCTCGAGGAGGACCCACAACACATCCCTGTAATCCTAGCACTCTGGGAGGCTGAGGTAGGAGGACCACAAATTGAAGCCCACCCTGGGCAAGTTAGTGACGTAATGAGACCCTGTCTCAAAATAAAAAATAAGAACATCTGGGGATGCAGCTCAGTGGCAAGGCCCTGGAAAATATAAAGGAGGACCCACATTTCATCCCTGACCCCTGAGATTAGGGCAGCCACCCATACAGGACAGTGAAGCCCAGGCATGACAATGCACCCTCTCAAAACCCCTCTATGAGGGGCACGGGGACAGCGATGAGACCTCAGCTCAGAATAACCATGCAGCTGAGATGCCACCCAGCATTTACACCTATTTACAAAGGAAGCCTCAAGAAAAATAGAAGGCATTTGTCCCTTTAGGGGGAAGACAGGAATTTCCTGCCTCACCAAACATTTTGAAGCTACGTTTTTTCTCTCATGGGACACACTAGCAAACCTCACATTTCTTCTTTGGATGACGACAATGAGGCTGGAGACCCCATGTTCTCAGTGGAAGGATGCCAAAAGGAGAGGGGGCCCCCAGGTGTAACTCAGCAGCGACATGCTTGCCTAGTGTGCGTGGGGCCTTAGGCGGGAGGTTTGGAGGGAGAGAGAGAGGTAGGCAAACTCGGAGGTTCACCTTGGCCTCCACCTCACCCTTACCCACCCCCTCCACATCCTCTCACAGTTTAAAGGACGTACGTCTGCCACCCCTAAAGCAAAGTAAGTGCCTAATGACACAATGGGACACAAGCTGTAGACCAACTTCTGAGGGTTTTTCCCTAAGGGGCCTCGACCAAAGAGCACGGCAAAGCTGGACAAGTCTTCAGACGCTACCCACAAACCCATGACAGACAAATCGGATTCTCTGTCTTGCACACGGGGTATAGTAACTGTCCCTCACAGTGGGCTCACAGTTATGGTCTAAGAGTCCGTAAACACTGCTGAAACTCGTAAGTTTCAGGATACAAACTGAGGTTTGGATCCCATCCAAATCTATACAAAAAGTCTTTAAAAGAAACTAAGTTCTCTGGATTGCCATATTTTTTCAGAAACTACTTTTTAAGAAAACCCACCCTACACACACCTCCCCCTGCCTTCATACACATTTAAATGTAAAAAGCAAACTGATGAGGAAAGAGCAACAGTCATAACACTTCCTGAGAAGGGCTCGAGAAACTCCACTAAGGTCCCAGCCTTCCTGCAACCCAGGCAGCGGGCAGCCCTTCCTGACTAATGCAAGACCTGAACCCAGTAAGGGAAATGATGTGGATTCCCGTAGGTTACCCAAGACCAAGGGCCTGCTGAACTCCCCAGCAAGTGCCCCATCAGAGGCCACGGCTGCCAGCGATCAGCTCCATGCTGACCCAATGACTCTTCTCTTGCCTTTGCCAAGCAGAAGTCATATACATGGGGTAGGGGCGAAGGGAAGAAATTTAAAATATGCTTATAACCCACAATACACACAAGGTAGCCAAATGCACCAGATACAAAGTGTCTGACGGAAACCAATCACATGTTCTGCTACTGGAACCTGACTCCTGGCTGCCTTGAAATGACTCGTTTATGTTAATCCAATTACACTATCTACAGAGATTATCTAGCTGAACACTTTCATCCAGGCTGTTTCTATCTAGCCGCAGATTGAGCCTAATTCATCACCAGCTACAATACAGGCACAGATACTCATGTTAACATTAACTTAATAAAGTCACAGCTTGAAGCCAAGTATGGTGCTGCACACTTACAATCCCAGCACTCTGGGAGGCTGAGGCAAAAGGGTTCTATCATAAGTACAAGGTAGACTGGGCAACACAGTAACTTAGCGAGACCCTGGAAAAATATAAACCATGAAGGTGCTGTTTCAATCACTAGTACTACAAAAAATAAAGAAAAAGCCTACTTACTTTAATTCATAAGAGCAAGAACAAATTTAAATCATTTGGAAGAATTATGCTTTGATTCCAAATTATCTCCATCCCACTCATTCCACTGCTACAAACAAACTAAGGGATGGTTCTTCTCAATTCTAACAAGTAATGATGGGTGCCAACATCAGAAAGTTCATAGAAAAATAATTTCTGGAGGGGCTGGGGATTTAGCTCAGCGGCAAAGCGCCTGCCTGGCAAGCGCAAGGTCGTGAGTTCGGTTCCTGGTACCGGAGAAAAACCAAAAAAAAAATAATAATAATTTCTGGAAATCTGATGGTCCCTCAGAGTAGTAACTACTCTAAGACGAAAGTGGGGGCTGGGGATTTAGCTCAGGGGCACAGCGCCTGCCTGGCAAGCGCAAGGTTGTGAGTTTGATTCCCAGTACTGGAGAAAAAAAACCAAAAAAAAAAAGCTGAAAGTGACCAGCCATTACAGTGTAAGAAAATCTAATTGAAATAGCCACCTGCTGGTTACCTGCCTCACCTTTACAACTCAGGGTAGCTAAAACACCCATCCTGCCCAAAGCACACACACACAACTGTATCCCTAGAATAGAGAAAATGGGACCTGAGTTTCAAAAATACAGATTTTATTGCACATATACCTCAAACTGAAAACAGTTTAAAAGGGGAAAAAAAATTGTAGGCCACAGATAAAGTATTTCCTTGTATGACAGGCAAGTTCAAAATTAGGAACAAATGCCCTCCTGACTCACTTCCCAGCAGGCCTCATCTACTCCAAATAAGAAGCCCATCTGTGTAGCCATAACTCCAAACAAAATCTCTAGAGGCTTCTGCCTCCCTCTCCTGAGTTCCAGCTCTCCCACAGTCCACTGCACACTGACCACCTCCACCTCGAGCCACCTGGATACTAATCATCATCTCCAAGCCTATGGTCATTCCCCCAAACCCAGGGCTTTTTCTTACTCTGTTTCCACACAGTCACTAAGGCAGAAACATCCTTACCTCCTTGGCACCACCCGCCAAGGCATGCTGACTGCAGTCCAACCCTCTTTTCCATTCCCACACCCTAGACTTCTTAAAGGGCCCCACCATGTCAGGTCTGAATTATTAGCAAAGGAAATCATACATGGAAGACCAGAGTGGTGGTGTGAGCCTACAATCCCAGCAACTCAGGAGGCTAAGGCAACGAGGATCGTGAGTCCAAGGCCAGCAAGGGCAATTTAGGAAAACTCAGTACCAAAAAATGAAGAACAGCTGGGTGTGGTGGCGCATGCCTGTAATCCCAGCACTTGGGAGGCTGAGGCAAGAGGACTGATGCGAGGTTCGAGGCCAGCCTGGGAGACAAAGTAAGTTCAAGGCCAGCCCGGACTACATAGCGAAACCCTGTCTCAAAAAGACCAAAAAAAAAAAGAGCGAGCGAGTGAGAAGGAGTAGGAAGAAGAAAGGATGAAGAAGAAGGAGAAACAGCAGCAAGGAGGGACAAGGAGGGCTGGGGAGGGAAAAGGAGGGGAGGGAAAAAAAGAAGAGAGAAGAGAGAAGAAATAGATAACAGAAGAAAAAGAAAAGAAACAATCATACCTGCAATCTAGAACTTGCCTTCCTGGGTCTCGGGCCCAGAGGCTGACTTGCTCCTACCTCCTCTTTCCCTACTTCATTCCACCATCAGGTCCTAGAAGTGGTTTGAGTGCATGTGGGGTCTTAGAAATGCCCACCACGGATGTTCACATCACCCCCTCCTTCAGTATACTCTCCCCTTTCTCTCCTTTGCCTACTCTTCAAAACAACTCAGTTATATAACCAGGAAGCATCCCCTAACCTCTGAGTGCCTCTCCTAGATGCCACCATTCACCTTTCCTTTTATTTCCTGTAACTGCCTGTTCATGGGTCTCAGCATCCTGAAGCCAGGGCTGTGTCTCTATCTTTGCTTCCCCAGGGCCTGACACAGCAGTGCTCCACACACCATGAATAAATCAATTATCCAATGCTCCCTGATGCCAGTGAGTCAGATGCTTGCTTAAAAGGAAACAGCAGTATTTCAAGATCACTAATTAGAAATGATTTTAAGTAGAATAGTCAGTCTCTATGGCCATCGCTAAGCCTGAAAGGAAACCACAGCAGTAAAAGAACCGTTCCCCTTGATAGCCACAAGGATTCACCAGCCCCTTCAAGAGTTGAGTCAGATTGGCAAGCTGAAATCTAAAATAACTTAAGCTCATGACTACAGAGAACTACTATCAATGAATCAGTGATCAGAGAGTTACAAGAAACCACATCGTTCTGGGAATGAGGAATTGGGAGGTGCAGCAGAACAATGGAGAAGAAATGAAAGCAACCAACAGAGGGTGAGTGGTCACAGACATGAATAACTCCACCAAGGTCACAAAGAACCAGAAACCAGCACACGCCTAAAATTCCAGTACTCAGAGGCTGAGGCAGGAGGATCGCTGCGAGTTCAAGGCCAGCCTGGGCTACACAGTGAGGCCTTGCCTCAAAAAAACAAAGAATTAAATAAGAAACTGAATTTGCTGAGCTGAATTGATTCAGAGAAACAGCTCTCAGCTAGGTGTGCTGCCACACACCTGTTATCTCAGCACTAGGGAGGTTGAGGCAGGAGGATCGCCATGAGTTCAATGCCAGGCTGGACTACATTGGGAGACCCTGTCTCAAAAAACAAACAAACAAAAAAGCCAGGTGTGGTGGCGCAAGTCCAGCCCTCGGGAGGCTGAGGCAGGAAGATTGCCACACATTCAAAGCCAGCCTGGGCTACACAGCGAGTTCAGGGGCAGCCTGAACTATACAATGAGATCCTGGCTCAAAAAACAAAAACAAAAATTGTGGATGGATATGGAATGAGTTGGGAGGGGAAGTAAAAAATGATTAAGATACAATATGTATACCAATTCCCCAAGATGAATATAATTATTATATATTACAAACATATATGCTTTTCTTTTTGGTTTTTTAGGATAAGTCTCACTATGTATTTCAGGCTGGCCTTGAACTCACTATGTAACCCAGGCCGCCTTGAACTGATGGTGATCCTTCTGACAGACACAATTTTTTTTTTTTTTTTTTTTTTTGGTCTTTTTTGAGACAGGGTCTCACTCTGCAGTTCAGGGTGGCCTTGAGATCACTTTGTAGCCCAGGCTAGTCTCGAACTCGCAATGATCCTCCTACCTCGGCCTTCTGAGTGTTGGGATCACAGGTATACACCACCACGCTCAGCCAGACACAAATTTTTAAAAAAATAATAATTTGAGAATGCCCCCACCATCCTTGAAGAATCAATTTCAAGATTAAATAATGATTAGTAATGTGTTTTCCATAGGTTAAACACAACGAGGAAAATAATAAAATGGCCTAAACATCTCATCTTTAAATGTAGTACATTTCATGAAACTGTAAACCAAATTTCTCAATGGTGTGATTCCAGGACACAGACGTCACCTGACTGCCCTACCCACTGGAATGAACAGGTCGTTAGATAAGCCTCAGTTACAGAAAATGAAGAAGCCACCTCATCTACACTCCCACTGGGTTCACCAGTGTGTAAATAAGCCTTTCTGACCAATAGGTTTCTAAGAGTTTCCGCCTTTCTTTTCTTCCCTGTCTTTTTGAGACAGGGTCTGGCCATGCAGTTCAAGCTGGCCTTGAGCTCACTCTGAAGCCCAAGCTGGTCTCGAACTTGCAACCATCCTCCTGCCTCAGCCTTCTGAGTTCTGGGATCACGGGTGTGCACCACCATGCCCGTCTCCCTGCCTTGACTCTCTATTACCTAAAAGTTCCCCTAAATCAAACTTGAGTTTCTGCTGAAAATCTTCCACTGATACTCCATATGAGCAAGGTCCTTTCTATACCTACAGTCAGCACACGACTGAACTCCAGATCTCTGTAATAAAGACCAGGAGATCAAATCTCACCCAAGGATCACAGATAGAAAAATCTAAAACAAGAGCTAGGGTATAGCTGAGTGATACAGTGCTTCGCTAGCAACTGGAGGTCGTGGGTTCAATTCCCAGCATAGAAAAAAACAAATCTAAAATAATGCAACCTCAACTAAGGGATGCAATTTCAAGGCCTTTTTTTTTTTTTTAAAGAATCAAGTGTAAGGGTCAAATCTCTCCAATAAGAAAAGTACTTGCACACAGACAATTCCTCTCCACCTTAATATTAGCTATAGCAGAAGACCTCTTAGGTAAGCTTGTTCTTGACAAGTATTTAAAAGACCACTGCCTGATCAAACTGCTTCAACGCCTACTTCATCATTTACATAACTCACTTCAGTACTTTTCCAGAACACAGGCCCTTTGAAAAACGTAAAAAGGTTTTCGAGTGGTTCCTCTTCCCATGCCTGAGTGTTACTGACTCAGGATTGCTTCACAACCCGCTCCAGCAGGATGTGAGAAACGCTGCCTGCACACAATCCGAGCAGGGCTGATTCACTCCCGCCAAGTCACCTCACCGGCAGGATTACTTAAGGAAAAGACGTCTCTAGACCCAAACAGTGCCTCTTGTGTCAGGACTCTCCCGGACTCATATCTTGGGGCCGAAGGCAGGAAATGCATTTTAGCCCCAGGAGCTCCGCCGACGCCCCCAATGGACTCCCCAGTCCCTCTTTCACAGCACCCAGCGGACAGTGGCCGGAGCTTGCTCCCAAGAGCGGTGGGGAGGGAAAAAAGGACTGGCCTGACTCCGCGGGGGTCCCTAGGCTGGCCCGGTTGACAGCAGCGCTCGGGGCGCCCACTTCCCTTGGGCAGGCAGCAGCGAAGCCTGAGCCGCCAAGGCGCCGGGGCGCGAGTCGGGTGGTCCCCAGCCCAGCCACCGATCTCACCTCCTGCGCCGGCGGTCCCGGTTCCTACTGAAGCGGTCGGACAGGCGCCCCAACAGTGCGGCCAGTCCGGGTCGACCAGGTAGGAGGCCCAGCAGCCGCCTCCAAAACACCGGCCCCGCCGCCGCCGCCGCCGCCATGGAGACTCGCCGCTTCCGCTTCCGGCGCGCGCGAACTTTATTGAGTCCACTAGCGCGGACACAGCGGCAGTGCGCACGCGCGGGAGTCCGGGCGGCGGGAGTCCAGGCGGCGGGAGCGAGTCCCGACTTCTTACCTTCATCTAAGCTTAGGTTCCCCTCTGAAGACACCTAGGCGAGGCTTGGCGGCCCCAAGGGAGGATGATTGCGCTCTGAGTCCTCGTGCCACGGGGCTGCCCCACTCGTCACAGTCGCAAGCTGGTCTTGATGGGTTGTGTTAGGCTTGTGTAACCTCCTCAGGGTGGTAGACCTGTACAGAGCCATGTAACTTGGTGATCGCTGACCACCAGCCTGCGCAGATCCATGGATAGTCCTCGCCAGGCTTGGAGTGGGATGCATTTTTCACCTATTAGCTGCGACACCAGCTCTAAGGCACAGGGCAGCCTCAACATATCTCTGTGAGAGGAAAGACACATCTTGCGCCCTATACACTACCGGCCCTCGTCCCTTGGCATGCACAGTTCTATGTCCAATAAGCTGGAGAAACACGTGCCTATAAACCAAAAACACTTTTTAAAAGGGCAGAGCCTGGGATGTAGCTCAGTAGTAGAGGACTTGCCTAGCACGCAGGAGGCCCTGATCCCATGGACAAAGAAAAAGGGAGGGGTGGGAAAGGAAGAGGGGAGGGGAAAACCTTGCTGTATTCTGAAGGGAAGGAGAGGTGAACTTTGCTCTGTATCCTGGCTGGCCCACATAGGCTAGGACTTGGAAACTGGCAAAGCTGTAAAATATAATCATACCCTACCCCTCCCAGGGGTGTTGTGAGGTTTAAATGATATGGTCACACTGAAAACAACATTCCTAATTCCACCAAATTATCCCAGGGAAATTAATTACACATCCTACAAGAATGTTCATGTCAGCACTTTTCATGATATCAAAAATGGAAGCAAGGGGCTGGGGATTTAGCTCAGTGGCAAAGCGCCTGCCTGGCAAGCGCAAGGTCGTGAGTTCGGTTCCGGTACCGGAGAAAAACCAAAAAAAAAAAAAAAGGAAGCAACTCCATAGAGGAGCTGGTTAAGTAAACAATATCAACAGATTAGGAATTTACACTTTCGCAGAAAATGATGTTCTAGAAGAATGTTTTATGACACTGCATATAAAAGTTAAGTTACTAGCCAGTGCCATGGTATATGCTTGTAATCCCAACACTCTGGAGATTAAGGCAGGAGGATCCCAAGTTCAAATTCAGCCTGGACTACATAGTGAGACACCGTTTTTTGTTTTGTTTTTAAAGGACACTGTGGTGTACACCTGTAATCCCAGCACTCTGCAGGAAAATTGCAAATTCAAGCCTAACCTGGGCAACTCAGTAAAGACCCTGTCTCAAAATAGAAAATAAAGCCAGGCATGGTGGTGCATGCCTGTAATCCCAGCACTCCGGAGACTGAGACAGGAGAACTGCCATGAGTTTGAGGCCAGCCTAGACTACATAGCAAGACCTTGTCTCAAAAAAAACAAAAAAATTTAAAAATAAAAAGGACTGGAACAAGCGACTGTCTGGCAAGAGCAAGGTCCTGAGTTCAATTCCCAGTACCAAAAAAAAAAAAAAAAAAAAGGGCTGGAATGCAGCCCAGGTAAAGGCCCTGATTTCAATTCCCAGTAACACACACACACACATACAAACACACACATGCACACATACAGACAAATTACTAAAGAATAGTGTAGCCAGGCATGGTGATGCACGCCTGTAATCCTAGCACTCAGGAGGCTGAAGCAGGGGGATTGTTCCGAGTTCGAGATTAGCCTGGGCTACAAAGTGAGTTCAAGGCCAGCCTGAACTGCATAGCAAGACCTTGTCTCAAAAAAAAAGACCAAAAATAAATAAAAAATTAAAAAATAAAGAATAGTGTAGAGATTATCTCATTTTTGTTAAAAATTGGAGTGAGTAGCCAGGCGTGGTGGCACATCCCTGTAATCCCAGGACTGGGGAGGATGAGGCAGGAGGATTACCTCAAATTCAAGGCCAGCCTGTACTACAAAGTAAGTTCAAGGCCAGCCTGAACTTCATAGTGAAACCCTGTCTAGAAAAACACAACAAAACAAAACAAAATTAGAGTGAGTATCCCAGCAGGGTGGCATACATCCATAATCCCAGCACTCAGGAGGTTGAGCAGTAGGATTGCTGTGAGTTCAGGAACAGCCTGGGCTACATAGTGAGTTCAAAGTCAGTCTAAACTACATAAAGACTCTGTCTCAAAAAAACCAAAATGAAAAAAAATTAAAATAAGTACAAACTGCAATATAGCACTCTTTTCTTTTCTTTCTTTCTTTTTTTTTTTTTTATACTGAGATTGGACCCAGAGAATTCAGTCTACAGCCAAGATACATTCCCCCAGCCCTTTTTTATTTTTTTATTTTGAGAGAGGTTCTGGTAAATTGCCCAGCTGGCCTAGAACTTGTGATCCTTTTGCCTCAAACTCCTACTACTGAGATTACAAATGTATACCACAACACCCGGTTAACATTGATTATTTGATGTTATTTAGGAGTTTCCAAATTGTCTAGAACAGACAAATATTTTAAATTAGTTTTAAATTTTCTTTTTAAGTAGCCAAGTGTGGTGGCACACACTTGTAATCCAGGCACTTTGGAGGCTGATGCAGGAGGATCACCATGAGTTTGAGGACAGCCTGGGCTACATAGTGAGTTCAAGGCCAACCTGAACTGCATATTTTAAGTTTATACAGCTTTACAAATACTGAGTGGAATTTGATTCAACTCTTCCTAGTTAGAAATGGTGAATCATTGAATTTCCTAACTTCCAGTAACTGAAATGAGACCGTCGTGGCATGTTCCAGTTCCGCACAGTGGCCAGCTCCTGGAACTGCAGAGTAAACCTCTCTTGAATGGGTGCGCTGTCACCCTGCATGTTGAGCACCACGTGGCCCCTCAGCGCACCCTGATCATGCTGAGCAGAGCTGGAAGCTTCTTTTTGCCTGTGATTTGTTGCTGCGTGAAGGGAGCAACATCCCCCTGGGAATTTCCAACCTATACTAAACTATAATGACAGCAATGCTGACAGCATGGTAAGTTAAATCAATAAGTATTTACATTAAGGACAAACAACAAGGACCAGCCCCCAGTGTAGCAGCACATTCCTGCAACTCCAACACTCAAGAGGCTGAGCCAGGAGAATTGCTGCAAGTTCAAAGGCAGCCTGGGCTGCGTAGTGAGACCCAATCTCAAACGAAACAGAACTGAACAGAACAAAACCCAAAAAGCAAGGAATGACTCAGGCCCTGTGACACCATCAGCCTCTAGTCTTTAAGGTTACTCTAAAACAGGCAGAGCTACAACCAAAGCAAGGTAACCCTCGGCTTGTCTGAGGACACACACATTAGAGGTTGCCAAAATTTAAATAATGACTTCCAGAGGCTGAACTTTTTTTTTTTTTCTTTTTGGCCTTTTTGAGACAGGGTCTCACTATGCAGTTCAGGCTGGCCTTGAGCTCACTTTGTAGCCCAGGCTGACCTCGAACTTGCAATGATTCTCCTGCCTCAGCCTTCTGAGTGCTGGGATTACAGGCATGCACCACCACGCCCGGTGAAGCTGAACATTTTTAAATGCTTACACTTACACGATGACAGAACATGCATTCTTTTGTTCTTGTTTGAGACAGGGTCTCATTATGTAGCTCGGGCTGGCCTTGAACTCATGGTGATCGTCCTGCCTCACTCTTCTGAGCACTGGGATTACAGGTGTGCGCCACCACAACCTCCATTCTTTTTGCCAGGAGGTCCCATCTGAGCTAGATGGCAAGAACAAGAGTCAAGACACACATAAATCAGGGGGCGGAGGGGGCCTGCCCTGGAACATTCCTGTCTCTGCCTCCCACAGCTGCACGGAGGGCTTCCAGTCCCAGGCAGGCCCTACACTCCTGATGGGGTCTCTGGATGCACATTCTGAGGACCCAGACAAGCAGGCCTACGTAGCCTCTGCGACCTGGTGACTGGGAGGCCCACCTTCCAAGTGCTGCTCTCCCTCCTGCCCCACCCACCACCTTCTCGTTAGTCCCCCCTCTCTCTCTTTCCCAAACAGGAGATGCCAGGTTGAGAAAGATGGGGCGATAGGACGGGTGACAGACACAATGTCTTCCCAAACGGAAAAGGAAACCCATTCTTTGGGAGCAGAGTTGACGTCAGGGGATGGTGGGCCACGGCTTTGCAGAGCACTCTGCTCTCCCAGGCAGGAAGCACCAGGAAATCCTGAGCCAAGGGCCTGTGTCTCACTCCATGTGAGGGCCTGTGATTCACTCCATGAACTGAAAACCATGCCAATGCCACAGAAAGACAGCTCCTCCCCTAGCGTGTTTGGGAGCAAGGGTCCTGCCCAAACATAGGGTTGCTAGCAAATGTGAGAGGGAGGAAGATGGAGTGGCTCTTGAACTTACCAGTGCAGACAGCACACCTGTAATCCAAGCACTAGGGAGGCTGAGGCAGGAGGACTGCTTCAAGTTTAAGGCCAGTGGGCTACATAGTAAGTCCAAGGCCAGTCTGAACTACATAACGAGACCCTGTCTCAAACAACAAAATAAAGGGCTGGGGATATAGCTCAGCAGCACAGCACCTGTTTGGAAAGCAAGAGGTCATGAGTTTGATTCTTGGTACCAAAAAAAAACAAAAACAAAAAATAGTCTTTGTTTTGTCTTTCTCTCCTGAGGCCTCTCATTTTGGATCAACCTGATGAATCCTGCTATTATATTCCTATTTTGAGGGGGCTTGCCCTTTTAAAATGTTTTTTTTTTTTTTTTTTAGGTAAGTTCTTGGTAAATTGCCAAGGCTGAGCTCAAACTTACAATTCTCCTGCCTCAGCCTCCTAAGTGCTGGGATTACAAACCTGTGCCACCACACCTAGCTTTCCATTACTTTTTTTTTTTTTTTTGAGACAGGGTCTCACTATGCAGTTCAGGCTGGCCTTGAGCTTACTTTGTAGCCCAGGCTAGCCTTGAACTCACAACAGTACTCCTGCCTCAGCCTCCCTAGTGCTGGGATTATAGGCATGGGCCACCATGCCCCCAGCTATAAGCACTTTTAAACTAAGAGACATAACTATATTTCTCTGGGTGCCAAGATGATGTGGGAGCAGGGGACATGAATGGGGAGCTGTTTGGAGTTGAACTAGGGTCATGGTTTGGTGGTTTGTTTGTTTCTTTGTTTG
Organism: Chinchilla lanigera; assembly: GCF_000276665.1. Lineage (NCBI taxonomy): Eukaryota > Metazoa > Chordata > Mammalia > Rodentia > Chinchillidae > Chinchilla > Chinchilla lanigera. Next base: position 4,208,574 of record NW_004955506.1, read on the forward strand.
AGACAGGATCTTGCTATGTAGTTCACACTGGTCTTGAACTCACTATGTAGCCTAGGTGGGCCTTGAACTTTTGGCCATCCTTCTGCCTCAGCTTCCCAAATGCTGGGATTACAGGCATACACCACCATGCCCAGCTTAGGGTTGTGTTTTAATAATGGCATGTGCACACACACACACACACACATACACACACACACACACACACACACACACACACACGAGTGGCACTGGGCTCAATATCTCACAAATCCCAGCCACCTGGAACGCAGAGGCAGGCAGATCAAAAGACCAGTCTGGCAACTTATTTAGAGAGAGACCCTATATCAAAATAAAATATAATAAATAGGGCGAGAAACCAGGCATTGTGACACATATCTGTAATCCCAGCACTCTGGGAGGTGGATGCAGGAGGATCAAAAGTTCAAACCCAGCCTGGACAATTTAGGACGTTAGCAAGACTGTCTCAAAATAGAAAATAAACCGGGCATTGTGGTGCATGCCTGTAATTATACATATCTGTAATCGCAGCATTCTGGGAGGCTGAGGCAGGTGGATCAAAGTGAGTTTGAGGCCAGTCTGGGGTACATAAGTGAGCTCAGGGCCAGCCTGAACTACACAGTGAGACCCTGTCTCAAAAAGACAACAAAAGAAGATAACAAAAGGGCATGGGATGTAGTTGAGTGCCAAGGCCCTGGTTTCAATTCCCCATACTAAAAACATAACGATTTTAAAAAGAGGGGTGGCTCAGTGGTGGAGTAATTGGCTAGCATGTGGGAGGCCCTGGGTTTTGATCCTCAGCACTGCAACAAATAAAAATGCAGGGTGAGGAAGAGGCTGAGCAGCCCACCCCTCACCTCCACAGCCGAGGGTCTCTGGGTTCTGGAGTTCACCGGCTGCTCTGCAGGGCCTGCAGCTCGCTGGTAGGGAACGGGGCCTTCAGGACAACAGTAGGCTGAAAACCACCTTAGGCTGCCACCTTCCTCTCCATTCCTACACAGTGCCCAGCTCACAGGCCTGACCTCACCCCTCAAACTCCTTGGGATGTTTTATTTGGCTTTTTTTTTTTTTTTTTTTTTTTTTTTTTGAGACAAGGTCTCACTTTGCAGTCTAGGCTGGACTTGAACTCATTATGTAGCCCAAGCTGGCCTCAAACTGGTGGTGATCCTCCTGCCTCAGCCAAGTGCCTAGAAACAGTTTCCTGACCCAGAGATTTTATTTTCCACCTAGGAAAGGAGTTTTTATTTTCCCTTTATTACTTACTGCAATCTAATCATGCTTGCTAGTTTAGTGTATAGGATTTTTCCCCCATCCCCACCAGAATGAAAAGCTCTAAAGCAGGCATGATGGCACATATCTGTAAAGCCAACATTCTGGGAGGCTGAGACAAGAGGATTGCAAGTTCTGATCTTCTATCAAAATAAAAAAATAAAATTGGCATTGTGGCTCACGCCTGGCATCGTGACTCATGCCTGTAATCCCAGCACTCGGGAGGCTGAGGCAAGAGGACTGCTGCAAGTTAAAGGCCAGCCTGAACTGCACAGTGAGACTCTGTCTCATAAAACCTAAATAAATAAATGAATGAATGAATAAATAAAATGTTTAGGGATGTATTTCGGCGTTAAAGTACCCCTAGGTCCATCTGCAGTGGAAAGAAAGAAAAGTAAAAAAAGAAAGAAAGAAAAGGGTAGAAAGAAAGAAAGAAAGAAAGAAAGAAAGAAAGAAAGAAAGAAAGAAAGAAAGAAAGAAAGAAAGAAAGGAAAAAGTGTAAGCCCCAGACGCTGCTCTCTGAGCTCCCAGGAGGGACCAGCTCCACACACTGTAGTTTGGTTGCCCACTCAGCAGGGTGGCAGTCCAGGCCTTTCACTGGAGCGCACCATCCTTATCCATTTGTGCTTTCCAAACACAACTGGGGCAACAGTGGCTCAGTATCCTGGGGACCTTTCTGGTCTGCCTGTTCTCATCTGGTTGCAAATATTTTTTTTTCTTTGTCTTTTTGAGACAGGGTGTCGCTATGCAGTTCAGGCTGACCTTGAGCTCACTTTATAGCCCAGGCTGGCCTCGAACTCGCAACAATTCTCCTGCCTCAGCCTCCCAAGTGCTGGGATTACAGGCGTGTGCCACCACGCCCAGCTCCTGATTGCAAATCTTGAGGCCCAGGCCCACCTTTTTTTTATTTTGTTTTGTTTTTCTTCTGGTACCAGGAATCGCACTCACAACTTTGCGCTTGCCAGGCAGGCACTGTGCTGCTGAGCTAAATCCCCAGCCCCCTCACCTTTAGGGATGGCTTGTGTGAGCCCTCTCCTCCCACCACTTCTGCCTTCTGGCTCCTGGCCTTGCTCCTCAGCTAGGCTGGCACTCTGGTCTTTCGCAGTCCATGACATCATTGTCCTTAAACCAAGATCCAACCCCAGCCCTGTCTGGCATCAGGACAATTTGTTTTTTCCAGGCAGAGCTCACCATGCTTTTCTCTCTCTCTCTCTCTCTTTCTCTCTCATTCTCATTCTCTCTCTCTCCCCTTTCACGGTTCTGGAGGGAGATGGAACCCAGGGCCTCACCATGCTAGGCAAGAGCTCTACCACTGAACCACATACCCAGCCCTTTTTATTTTATTTTGAGATAGGGTCTAAGTTGCCAAGGCTGGGCTCGAACTTGCCTCAGCCTCCCAAATTGCTGGGATTACAAGAGTGTGCCACTACACTCTTTTTCCTTTCCCTTTCTTTTTGATCACTCTCCCAAGAAAGAAAAATACCTTCTTTCTCCAGGGTCTCCTGTATGTTGGCCCCCGACCAGCATCATTCTTACTCTGGCAAAAGGCCAAATTGCTTGTTTTTTGAGACAGGGTTTCACTATGCAGTTCAGGCTGGCCTTGAGCTTACTTTGATCCTCCTGCCTCAGCCTCTAGTGCTGGGATTACAGGCATGCGCCATCACACCCAGCTGCTAGAGCAAATATTTTTACCCTGCAGACCAACCGGTTTTGATGACAGCTACTCAATTCTGTGAAAACAGCCATGAGCAATAGAAATGAACATGGCTGCCTTCCTTAGAATACTTTATTACTCACAAAAGCAGTCTGCCAACCCCCATGTACCTGGTATGTTCGCTGCCAGGCCTAGCTGGCCCTAAAAGTGGAAGAGAGAGGTCTTCAGGGACCCGGAGCCTGGGTCCTTTAGAACTGTGGGTGGCCCCAAGGAGCTGGAGCCAATCTGCTCAGCCCTGAAGCTCAAATCAGCAACCTCCCGGCGGGGTGGGAGCTGGTCAAGGCCTTCCACTTACCGTTGAAACTTTTCAATGTCGAAAATCTTGTCATCAGCAAAACAAAACACCTATTGCTCAATGGCTTCCTGACCACAGAGAAGCCCAGGACTTTCTGGCATTTGATCAACACGAAGCCAGAGCCCAAATTTCTGGAAATGCCTCCCAGGCGGAGCATCCTGGTTTGTTTCTCTGTCAATGTGAGGATAAATGCAGCTCTCAGTTTCGGGAGAATCTCAGCCTCTTGTGGTGTGGCAAGCAGCCAGTGCCACCCCAGTGAGGAGCTGCAGGCCTGGGACCCAGCAGCCCAGGACGCAGGGAGACACAGCAGCCCGAGCCCAGGCGTGTCCCAGGGAATCCCAGGCTCCTGGGCCCTGTGCCGGTGTCGGGGCTCCCCGCAAAATGCCACCCTGCCACCCCCACCCCCGACTTCTCCCTGCCCAGCCCCCCTGTGAAGCTGAAGCAGAGGCAGTGTCCTCAGGCTGGCATTGAGTCTCCCTCAGGATAAATCCGCTGGAGCCGGGGACAAATCTGACCAGAACTGTCTAATCTCTTCCTCTGGCTCTGGACTGATTTTTGCCAGTCTCCTGGAATTCAGGAAGGGCCTCAACATAAGTCCATCAAAGTCTTGCCCTTTCGCCTAAAACCAGGGGGAAGCCAGGCTGAGCCACAACCTCAGTACCAAAAGTCCTAATGGAGAAAGAAGGGGAAGGTGGGGAGCTGTAGAGTTGCCTCATCCAGGGCCCACCTAAAGCCCATGCAGGGCCAATTAGAGTGCGGACCCAAGTGCCTGATTTTCCCATAGACAGTGAGGATTCAGATGCAGGTATGAAATTTCCAAATTTTTAGCCGGGCGTGGTGGCACACGCCTGTAATCTCAGCACTCAGGAGGCTGAGGCAGGAGGATCATTGCGAGTTTGAGACCAGCCTAGGCTACAAAGTGAGCTCAAGGCCAGCCTGAATTGCACAGCGAGACCCTGTCTCAAAAAGACAAAAAAAAAAGTCCAAATTTTTAATTTCTCAATAATCTTTTTAAACCGAGTGTGGTGGCACACGCCTGTAATCCCAGCACTCTGGAGATTGAGGCAGGAAGATGGATTGCTACAAGTTTGAGGCCAGCCTGGGCTACATAGTGAGTTCAAGGCCAGGGTGAACTACCTACGTAGCAAGACCCTGTCCCCCAAATAATTAATTAAAAATTTTAAAAAATCTTTTTAAACTGGCCACGATGATTCACACCTGTAATTCCAGCTACTTGGGAGGCTGAGGCAGGAGGAGCACAAGTTCAAACCCAGCCTGGACAACTTAGCTAGAGCCTGTCTCAAAATAAAAAAAGAGGGCTGGGGATTTAGCTCAGTGGCAAAAAGCGCCTGCTTGGCTATAGCGCAAGGTCGCGAGTTCGGTTCCCGGTACCGGAGAAAAAAAACCAAACAAAAAAAAAAAAAAAAGGAAAAGGGTTGAAGATGTAGCTCACTGGTAGAGTATCTCTAAGGTTCAATCCTCAGTACAAAAAGAAGAGGGGA
>NW_004955506.1:4215985-4222144 GCF_000276665.1 Chinchilla lanigera
TTGCCAGGCAGGCACTATGCCACTGAGCTAAATCCCTGGCCTGAAAGTCACTCTTTAGACTCCCACCTCTCATCTTTGGGGACCCCAAACCCTGTTTCTACTGATCCACTCCTCCCCCATGGAGGCTGGCTTGGGACATCGGGAGCAGAGAGAGGGTCTGTCAGTTTCCCAGTGAACTTGCTCAAGAATGAGAGTGTGACAGAAGACGTGCCCTTCAAGATGCCCAAGGCCAGGGATCCTCCCCAAGGATGGGGGACCCAGGAGGACGGATGGGTCCAGGTTGTGGGTGGATCGATGACCAGGGGACACCAGGGTGCGGCAGAGCAGCTGGCTGAGAGCCCCGGGCCAGCAGCCGGCTCGGTGGTTTATGGTAGAAGCAGGAGATTGCTGCTTGTACCTGGCCTCCACCAGTCCTGGCCTCCCGGGGGATGCCATCCCAGAGACACGTCTCCCACACCGGCCGCGCCTCTGCAGCCCTCCTGGGCTGGGCTCTCCTCTGGGCCACTGCAGCTCTCAGCATGGCACTCGGCACTCATTTGCATAGCAACCCAGATGGTTCGCCACAGCCCAGCTTCCCAGAACTACCCGGCTACCCGGGGGTCTGTCTGCTCCCTAGGGCAGGGCAGGCACAGCCCAGAGGGGGCTTGTGGGCAGATAGAAACTCTTCCTACCCCAGCCCAGGACAGAGCAGGGCTTGTTGGTTTGGGGTCAGAAGAGATCACTGGCGATAACGGCTGGAAACTAATCCTCATTCCCCACCCCCGACTCAGAACGTGAACCAAAGAAGGGATTCTTCTCAGACTTACTGGGTGGGAAGACCCTCCTTCAGTCACCCCGAAGTCAGCTCCATCAGCCCTCTGTGTCCCTCAGTGGGTGGAGGAACAGCTGCCCTCCCCTTCTTAGGGGTCCTGGCACTCAGGCCAACCCAATCCCTAGAGGGCAGCAGGAACGTGAGAAGGGAGTGGGTGAGTAGGTGGGCAGAGTGTTTTCTTTCTCCTCCCTCCTCAGCAGATTTCTGGGAAATGCCAGAGGCCGGCTAGGCCTGGAATGTCAGGCTTGAAAGGACTCTTCCACTGCCGCCTGCCTCTAGACATCCGAGCCGCAAACCTTTTCATTAGCTCGAAGCCCCTCCCGGCAAAAACAAAGGCCCGCAAACTGGAATGCCGCTTCCTGGCCACAGGCCATTGTCCCTGCCTCCCCAGCCCACCCCTTGGGTTTGTCTGAAGTGGGAAAGGGACCACGAGAGCAGGATCCCCCTCAGCCCCGGTGTCCCCAAAGGGTAACAGATTCACTAGCATAGCTCAGGCACAATGACCAGTGTCAGGCCACTGGGCAGTCACACAAGGCCTAGGCCCCCTTGTGCCTTAGAAAGCCCAGGGCAGCCTGGAAGACAGCGAGGCCTTGGACTTAGCCTCTAGCAGTGCTGTGGTCTGAGGCCCGTCTTCGCATCCTCTGGTTTCAGATGCAGCCACCGGGGCCAGTCTGAGAATGGTGGCCCAGTGTTCACCGAGCCGAGCCGCTGCTTCCGGGGAGCCCCCTCGGGTGCCAGGGTTCCTTCCCATCTGCGAGGTTTGAGGAAGAGCTCAGCATCTGTCACGTGAGTGGAGGCCAAAACCACTCTGTACTTCCCCTCTATCGTGAATGATTATCTTTATGACCAAGCACCTTTGCCTGGAAATGGGATTCTGACTTCATAGAAGTTCTGTAAAGGGAGAGATTAGGAAAAGGCCGAGTCTCCTAAATCCCCTGGATGGGAAAACAGTGGGGTGGAGCAGAAAGGCCCAATCTGGATATCCGCTCTCTCTCATGGAGTCACCCAGCCGATAAGGGGAGAAGCGGCCGGTCTTTAGCTCTGGCCTGGGTCTGGCATCTCTTCTCCAGTCCCTGCCTGGAAGTGGGTTCCTGGAAACATGCCCTGAATTGGCCTGAGTGTCTCCTCCCACTTTTCCAGCATGTTTGTCTTTAGATTAGCAGGCCAATAACGTCCAGCAAGCCACCCGTGGCTTCCCAGAATCCACACCCTCCATCCCATCTGTGCAGCTGCTCCTGAGCCTTCAGGGAGAAGCCAAAGGCTACTCCAGAAGGAAGCAGGTTGTGATAGCGGAAGATGATGGAAATCGGGCACGGTGGTGCACGCCTGTAATTCCAGCACTTGGGAGGCTGAGGCAGGAGGATCACTGAGAGTTCAAGGCTGGCCCGGGCTCCAGAGTGAGTTCAAGCCAACCCTGAACTACATAGCGAGACCCTGCCTCAAAACATAAGCAAACAAAAAAAAACAAAAAAAAGAGGGAAAGCAGAAACCTACAGAGCTCCTTCCTTAAAGACTCATGGAGCACCTTCTGTGTACCAAGCTCCAGGATTACAAAGAAAATAAATCTGTGGCTGGGGATTCAGCTCAGCGGCACAGCGCCGGCCTGGCAAGCGCAAGGTCGTGAGTTCAATTCCTGGTACCAGAAAAAAACCAAAAACCAAACAAAAACAAAAAACAAAGAAAATAAATCTGTACTGCAGAGTCTGAGGCAAGAGGATCACTAGTTTGAGGCCAGCCTAGGCAGTTTAGTGAAACCCTGTCCAAAATTTAAAAATAAATAAATAAATAAAACCAGGTATTGTGGCACACATCTGCCACCCTAGCTACTTGAGAGGCTGAGGCAGTAGGATCTAAAGTTCAAGGCCAGCCTGGACAATTTAGGAAGACTCTATCTCAAGATAAAAAGGGTTGGGGGATATAGATCAGCACCCTCTGGGCTCAATCCTCAATACCATACATTAAATAAATAAATAGGCCCTAAGATGTCTCAATGACAGAGCACTCGCCTAGCACATGGGGAGCCCTGAGCAACACAGAAAGCAGGGCAGGGTGGGGGGTGGGGGGTGGGCATCTTGGTTCATGTGGAAAGGGCTACCCAAGAAGGTTCAAGTAAGTGTCCAGCGAATCTTAGAGGAAGAACTTAGGCTGGAGGGTGCGGCACCCCTCAACGCCCCACACCTGTGGAAGTCAAGCTGCTCCCAGTGGGGGGAACTGCCCGCTACTACTGTGAAGCTGACAGGTACAGACAGCCTGGGACACACTGAGCACTGGGGATTCCTCTCAAAGGCAAGGGAGCCCCAGAAGAAATTAGAAAGCTGGAGGGAAACCTGGTGGCTGGCTCAAGTGCTTGAAGACCAGCAACCAGGGGCCTCTGAAGTATCTCTTCTACCTCAGGGGCTCAGCTCCTCCAAACACCCAGTCGCCCAGACTCCTACCCGCTCTACCCAGATTCCTCAGTGCTTTCCAGACAGCAACAGTGGAGTCTAGGTGTATAGCTCAGTAACAGAGCTCTCGTGCTCAGCATGCTTGAGGCCCTGGGCTTCTTTATTTAAGGAATTAACTAATTTTTTTTTTCTTTTTTTTTTTTGTGGCAAGGTCTTGCTACATAGTCCAGGCTAGCCTTGCACTTGCTACGTACTTCAAGCTGGCCTGAAACTCAGAATCTTCCTGCCTCAGCCTCCCAAGTGTTGAGATTATAGCATTCCTCTACTCTTCAAATCCCTGCTACCTATAGGCATGGTGGTGTACACCTGTAATTCCAGCGCTGAGGAGGCTGAGGCAGGAGGGTCACTGCAAGTTCAAAGCCATCATGTGGTACACAGTGAGTTCAAGGCCAGCCTGAATTGCATAGTGAGATCCTGTCTCAAAAAACAAAACAAATTGCTGATACCCTGAGCTCCTGTGCCCACACCCCACCCACATCCTGCAGAGCACAAGGCCCCCCAGGAGCCCCATGCTGTTGTAGTAGCTTTCAATTTAGAGGAATGAGTGTCTTCAACCAGATTTGGTTTTTGTCTTTTTCTTGTTTTTTTTTTTTTTTCCAGTACCGGGAATCGAACTCATGACCTTGAGCTTGCCAAGCAGGTGCTGAGCCGCTGAGCTAAATCCCCAGCCCTCTTCAACCAGATTTGGGCTGTTTAGATTTGGACTCCTGGGCTCTAGGGCTGCCCCACCCACCTCCTAGGGTCAGAATCAAAATCTCTGCTTCATCCAGGCATTTGGCCCTGCAGGCAGGGAGGGGGGCCCACGCACCTGGCCTGTCTTCCGACAGGGCCTACCCTGTGCCTGGCAAAAGCAGGCGCTCAATGAGGGCTTGTGGAATGGATGAATGAACTTGACTTGTGTCAGAGCAATATAATTTACAAAGCACTTTCCCATCCATTAACTCAGGGCTATTCCCTGTGAGTCCTCCTTGTCCTCCGCAGGGCTCAGCATAGGAGTGTACAGTCGCTGCAGCTGAGCAATACTCCCCGGATGAGAATGAGGACTCTGACGGGAGACAGGGAGACTCCACCGCAGGAGCCAGCGAGCGCCTGGCGGACAACAATCAGGTCTCGATAGTTCACGCTCTCCCAGTGCCTGCTTTGCCAGGCTGGATTTGTGAAATGTGCTGAACCATTTCCCCTCTGCAGAGCCAGCAGCCTTCCCCTGTGTGGGTGTGGGTGTGGGTGTGGGGGGTACTGGGATTTTCTTTTTTTTTTTTGTAGTCAGGATTGAACCCAGGGACTTCACTTTGAACTACATCTCCAGCCCCTTTTAAATTTTATTTTGTATTTTGAGGCAGGGTCTCACTAAGTTGCTAAGTAGTTCCAGCCTGGGCTGGAACTTGAGATCTTCCTGCCTCAGCCTCCCAAATTGCTAGGATTACAAACTGGCACCACCATGCTATTGCTTGCTTGAGTCCAAAGGGAGAAATGAATGGAGGCTTTTCATTTCTATTATACTTTGACATGCAGATTTTTTTCCCATGCTGTTTGGGGACAGGTTGCAAAAGCTGCCATCCCTCGGAGACTAGCCCCTTGGTCAGTGCCAGTGTAACTGAGGTCAAATCAACCTTTCACCTGCCGGCCTCTCTTCACCCACAGGAGTGCTCAGACACTCACACAGAGGCAAAGTGGGTACATTTTAGGGGGTGCTAGTGCATCTGGCAGGGGAATGGGGCCCTGAAAACTGCTTTTGGAAAGTCTTTTCTGCCGGACATAGTGGTATACACCTATAATCCCAGACCTGGAGGCTGAGGCAGGAGAATGGCCAGGAGTTTGAGGCCAGCCTGGGCTACATAGTGAGTTCAGGGCCAGCCTGTACCACATAGCAAGACCCTGTCTCAAAAAAAGAGAAAGTCTCTTCCGCTGGACTCTGTATGTGCGTGTACTGGGGGAGAGGGGGTACTGGGTCTTGAATCCGTGGCCCAGGCGCTGAGCTACATTCCCAACCCATTTTATTTTTTTAAAATTTGAGACAGGGTCTCATTAAATCACTAAACTGCCTAGACTGAGCTTGAATTTTTGATCCTCTTGCTTTAGCTTCCAAGAGTGCTGGGATCACAGGCATGGGCCACCACGCCCGGCTTCCTGCTGGACTTTTATCCCCAGGTCTCGCCCCAGCCTGGGATGTGAATCTCCCTCTTGGTGGTCCCCCACTCCCTCTCCTGAGCCAGCCGATCCTGCTTGGCTCCTCGCTTTCCTGTTCCACGGTTTGGGACACGCCGCTCCAAACTCCGATCCCCTAAGAGACCCTAGGGCGCCCTCTAGCGGACACAGGTTGGGACCATCGCTCCCTCTCATTCTCACCCGCCGCACCCGGAGCGCCTGCCCGGACCCACACAGGACCCACACTACCAGGTTGGAGACCCTGATGCGCGCGTGAAATGGGTGGGTGAAGAGCGGGGGTCAGCGCACATGCCAGAGTCAGCAAAGAACCTGGCAGTGGGTTGATGGCCCGAGGCTGGACAACTGCGTCCCCTCCACCCCTGGGACTACCGGCCTCATCTCGGGACGTGTCCACAGGTGGCCGTCGCGCGTCCCCCACCTCCAGGTCCAGATCTGATCCCAGCCCCGCGGCCTGGTTACGGAACGGTTCTAGTTCCCTTTCTGACAGCCTGGGACTGTCTGTAATCGGGGCCTCGGGGCAGTCCGGTGGGGGCACCGGGGGTGTCCCCGCAGGGTCCAAGAAAAAGGGAAGGGGTGCAGGGAGACTCCGGCCCGCCCCCTAGAAACTACCCGTGCTCCGGGAGCGGCGCCCCCGCCTCTGCCAGAAACTGGCCTTCTTAGAAGGGAGGGGTGGGGGGGAAAGTGTGAATGAGAAGTTGGGGGCGGAGCGCGCGCGGGGGAGGGGCCGCTGCCAGGAAC
>NW_004955506.1:4222244-4239827 GCF_000276665.1 Chinchilla lanigera
CCCGCCGGCCGCCTTGGCCTCCTCGCGTCGCGCTTTGTCTCTGCGCGCGTCTCCGCCGGTCCTGGCCCCTGCTCGAGGCCCGCCCTCGGCAGCCCGCGGCCCCTCCCTCGCCCTCCTCGCGCAGCCTTTCATTGCTGCGAGTAGTGACTAAACATTACAAGAAGGCCAGCCGCGCAGTTCCAGGAATAGGGGGGGCGGGGCGCCACGCCGCGTATATACGCGCGCGGCGGCCTCCGCGGCGGCTCTGACTCCGACTCCCGGTGCTGTCGCCTCTGCGGCCCCGCACGTCGCCTGCCCGGCCCAGCTCCCGCCGCGGCCCCTCGTCTCTTCCCTGCCTGGTCGGCCCCGGGGACGTCGAGGCCCGAGGGACGCGCGGAAGAGGGCGCCTTTGTGGACTTCGCGACCGCCAACATCTGGGCGCTGCGCGGGCCACCGCTGGCCACCGTGCTGCCGCCTCGCCTTGGGGACCGTAGAAGGCGAAGCCCCGAGGCCGGAGACTTCGGTTCGGGACCAGGTAGGAAGGAGGGGCGCGGCGCGGGGAGGGGTGGGGTCCTCGCTTAGTCCTGGGAGCTTTTCCCGGTTTCCCCTCCCCTTCCCGGGTCCTTCCCGGCAGGGAGGGGACGAGGTAGGGGGGAGAGAGGATGGGAACCGGAGATCCCAGGTTCCCGGAATGCTCAGGCTAGAGCCCTCGGGCTTCTCCGGTCCCCTCCCTACCCCCATACCTCGGGTTTCTCCCCCCGGTCCTCGCCGCCCTGGGCCGCCGGACTGAGCGGCGCCCGGAGCGTCCTGGGGGCGCTTGCCTCGCTCCCCACTCGGGCCGCACTCCCGGAGATGCAACTTCCTTGCGCGAGTTTCCCACTTGCCGTGTCTCTCTGGTCGCGGGGAAAGGGCTGCCTGGGTCTGAGGCTGGGCGAGCTCCGCGGGGCGCCCGGGTCTGCGCAGGGAGTGCCCCGGCCGCGCGGCGGAGGCCGGAGCGCCGGGCGGGCTGGGCGCACTGGAGGGTTCCGGGCACTCACGCGGCGCGCGCCTTCCTCCCCGCAGCCCCCCGGGATGCGGTAGCGGCCGCTGTGCGGAGGCCGCGAAGCAGCTGCAGCCGCCGCCGCGCAGACCCACGCTGGCTCCGTGCGCCATGGTCACCCACAGCAAGTTTCCCGCCGCCGGGATGAGCCGCCCCCTGGACACCAGCCTGCGCCTCAAGACCTTCAGCTCCAAGAGCGAGTACCAGCTGGTGGTGAACGCAGTGCGCAAGTTGCAGGAGAGCGGTTTCTACTGGAGCGCCGTGACCGGCGGCGAGGCGAACCTGCTGCTCAGCGCCGAGCCGGCCGGCACCTTCCTCATCCGCGACAGCTCCGACCAGCGCCACTTCTTCACGCTGAGCGTCAAGACCCAGTCCGGGACAAAGAACCTGCGCATCCAGTGCGAGGGTGGCAGCTTCTCGCTGCAGAGTGACCCACGGAGCACGCAGCCCGTGCCCCGCTTCGACTGCGTGCTCAAACTGGTGCACCACTACATGCCGCCCCCCGGCGCCCCCTCTTTCTCCTCGCCGCCCACCGAGCCCTCCTCGCCCACGGAGGAACTCGAGCAGCAGCCGCCCCCAGGGAGCCCCCCCAGGAGAGCCTATTACATCTACTCGGGGGGCGAGAAGATCCCCCTGGTGTTGAGCCGGCCCCTGTCCTCCAACGTTGCCACCCTTCAGCATCTCTGTCGGAAGACCGTCAATGGCCACCTGGACTCTTACGAGAAAGTCACCCAGCTGCCGGGGCCCATCCGGGAGTTCCTGGACCAGTACGATGCCCCACTATAAAGATCAAAGGGCAGAGCTGGGGAAAGGGGCTTGAGTCCCCCTTCCTCCGTGGTACATGGCACAAGCACAAAAATCCAGCCAAGAGTCCTATAGCTCTGGGTGAGCTGGAGACGGGGTGAGGGGGGTGAACCGGCCCTTCCCTCCGGCCTCCCCCCCATGCGGAAGGGGCAGGCAGGACCTGGAATGTGTCTGAGGGAAGGGGAAATGCCACCTGGCTTCCCCTCCCCCCTGCCCCAGCTTCTGGGGCAGCCTGCTGGCCTGGTGGGACAATAGCAACAGCGACAAGTGGATTCTCCTCTTCCCTTCCTCCACTCTCCCTCTGCTTCCCAGCTGGGGAGTGTTGAACTTTGAGAACTGCCGGGAATCTTCAAACTTTCCAACGGAACTTGTGCTTTGATTTGGTTTAAACCTGAGCAGGGCGAGGGGCCTGGAATAGAGGATGGAAGAGAGAGGGTGCTTCAGGGGCCCCAGGGCTGCAGGCTGGTCCAGGAAACAGCCACTCCTACTGCCCAGCCCAGGTGAAGAGGGCAGGGTGGCTGCTCCACTCCTGGGCTGTGGGAGAAGGACAAGGGGTGACCTGAAGGGAACCATCCGGGTGCCCCAGCCCCTCCCCCATTTGAAGGAGGAAGTGGCATTTGGAGGTGGGTGGATGGGCTGGTCAGTGAGCCTCCTTGTCTTGCCCTAGCTGTATTTCCCAGCACCTGGCTGTGCAGGTGGAGGTGATGAGCCATCTTTGATCCCAGAAGATGGATTCGACTTTGTGCCTACTGACTATGTCTGGCTAGAGATTTGCCTTAAATGCTCCCTGTCCCATGGATAGGGACTGGCACATGAGGAGCCCCAGTCTGCCCATCCGGGCAGAGAGGCCTAGGGATTCTCCGGAGGGCACCCAGCCAGCCTGGCCAGAGGACGTGGGTGGGGGATGGAGACCTGCTCTTTCCAGCCCAGCACTAGGAGAATGTTACCCTGTTGGTATTGGCCAGTCCTGGGTGCCTCGTGGTCAGAGCAGAGCCACCAGGTCCCACAGCCCCTCAGCCCTGCACAGCCCTCCCTCCTCCTGGGGTAGAGGGCAGGAAGTCACCCAGGCGCCTGCCACTCCGGCTGCTCTGGCTCTGCAATAGCACTGATCAGTGACAACTTACAGGAATGTAGCAGCAAAGGAATTACCTGGAACTGTTCTTTTTTTTGGGGGGGGGCGGAACTAAACAAACATAGTTTTCTGTGGCAGGTATCAGGCAAGGTGGGGCAGCTGTGTGTTGGGGTGATTTTCTTTTCCTGTTTTTTGTTTCTTGTTTTTTAATAATGTTTACAATCTGCCTCAATCACTTTGTCTTTTATAAAGATTCCACCTCCAGTCCTCGCCCCCCAAACCCCCAGCCTTCGAGGCTGTTAGGAAATGCTTGAAGAACTCAACCAAACCCCAATCCAAGTCAAACTTTGCACATATTTATATTTATACTCAGAAAAGAAACATTTCAGTAATTTATAATAAAGAGCACTATTTTTTAATGAAAACCATGACTTGAGCCTTTTCCCCCCACACGCCTTCTCTGCCTGGATCTCTTTCTCCCTCACCCACACCCCAGCACTGGAGGAGAGGGAGGGGGCCACAGAGCAGGCTGGCTTTGCCCTGACTCCTGCACTGCTTTGCTCCCAGCCCTGTCATCGTGCCATGTGTCACTGACAAGCTAAGACAGCCACCTGGACTATTGGCAGGAGGGGTAGTTCCTGCTAGTCTGATTCAGATCTGACCAGAATATGCAAAGCAAGTTGGAAGGAAGAGCTTCAAAGGGCTTGCAGGGAGTAAGCTGAGCTGTGGTCAAAGTGGTGAGAGGCTCTAAGCTATTAGAGGCACAAGGGCTCCTTGGCAAGGGGTGTTCAAGATGGCAGCAACCCCTGACAGGTGACTGGTGACTTTGGTACTCTGGGTTCGGGGAGGCATGACATCCTGAAATCCTTGTGCGGATGGAGCCATGGGAACTAGACTTTCTGGTCATGCTCCCCACATTTCAAGCTGCCCTCCCACATTCCTAGGGTTCCCACAAGAGCCATGGACTGCATCATGCTCATCCCGGAACCAGCGCCCATGTACTTGCCCATCTCCCATACCCACACACTAAGAGACTACCCCAAGGGCTGGGACATAGCTCAGCAGCACAGCACCTGCCTAGCAAGCGCAAGGTCGTGAGTTCGATTGCCAGTTCAAAAAAAAAAAAAAAAAAGAGACTACCCAAGATGACTCCCAAGACCCCCTGGCCCCCCAAAGGCAAGGTATTTTCAGGCACGACAGCTTTGTGCCAGCAGGGGCTTGGACTGGTCACTTCGGGTGCCTAGATAGGTACTCAGTAAATATTTGTCAACTCAATGGTGGCAGCAACTCAGATTCAGGGAGGTTAAACAACCTGCCCAAGGACACAGCCCCTGGGAACGTGGGAACAACAGAGTTGGAACCCAGGACCATTGGATTTTCAAAACCCATAAGCTTCCTGCTTCCCCATCCCATGCACCGAGGAAGTGCCCACAACTTTCCCCAAGTGAGTCCCTGCCTAAAAAGCCGAACAACAACAAACCCAACACCTATAATCCTTTCCTGCTATGCTTCCTTCTCCAGCTCCCCAGACCTGGCCACTGAGATGTGAGTATTATCCCAAATCATGGGCCTGGCTCCTTATCTGACTTAGATGCCCCAAACAAAAGCCAGAGCCTCTTCCTGGCCTCCAGCAGGCGATAAGCTGCTCCAGGAATCGGTGTCCAAAAGGCAACTGAGAGAGTAAATAAACAAAGTCATTTTTCTTTCTCATTTCCTGGACTTTGGGGAAAATGACCTAAAGTGACGAGAAGGGGCCAGGCCAGGCAGGAGACCACTGAGTGGACAGAGCTCATTGGAACCATAGCAGTGGGACCTTCAACTCTGGAACTGGGACTGCAAACCTAGGTAGGGTCATGTCCCCAGAGCAGAGTTCAGGTGAGGGGGACGCAGTGGGGCCTGGCTCCCCAGGCTTCTAGTAGGAGCTCTAGGAAACCTCTGGTGGTTCTTCCTTCCGCAGCCTGCCAGGCAGCCGCCACAGAACTCCCGCTGCAGACAGCACCGCTTCTGCAGCAACAGCAGTCTCCATGGACCCCAGAGGGCACCATGTCCCTGTCCTTAACCCAGGGTGTGGTCACTTGGCCAAGATGTCCAATATCAGTAGGGCTGAACGTTGGCTTGGGGGAGATGCGGAGTCAGGACCCCTGACTCATTTCCTGCCTCCAGCTCACTCCGCTCCCCAGCCTTCCATCTGTCTCTACATCTGGTCCAAACTTTGGGATCAGCAGACAAGGCAGGCTCAGAGAAGGGAAGCAAACTGCTCGGTGGCCACACCTGCCAACCATCTCTTCCTTGCATGGCTCTGCAGGCCACTGGTTCCTTCCTCTCCTCCCTCTTCTTCCCATCCGGTACACACATCCTGTGCCTCTAATCCTGTGTGTCTAGGTCCTTCCAGGGGAAGGCACCCCTCCTCCAAGAGATTTAGTGGGGAGCCCTCTGTCCTGATTGCTGTAAGCTGGGCGCCCCTGGCTCCAAGATGCAGGAGGAGGAGCCTGCAGGGCACTTCCCGTGGCTTGCGATGGTACCCCATGGCCAACAGAAAGGCCCTGTACCCTATTACTCTGCTTCGAGCGCCTTAAGAATCCACCCCAGGAGGCCCCATCCTCTCTGGTGGTGCTGTTTTTGGGCAGGCCTCCTGATGACTTCGAGCCAAGTCCTTGGGGGGAGGGAGGGAGGCCACAGACAGGGGAGCCAGCGATGGAAAATAAGCCCGCACGAGGTGTCCTAGCCTAAAGAATGAGTAAGGACGTTTGGGAGGGGGTGCCAGGCAGTGGTCTGGGGGTGGGTGGGTTAACAGGGAGTCGAGGCAGAGCCAGAACTGCAGGCTCTGGGGACTCAGTCCCAGGATCGCGGCAGAGGGTGAGCAGAACCCAAAGCCGAGGAGCCCCTTCCCGCGCCCCGCCCCCTCCCGTTTTGGCGGCCGCCGGGCAGGCGGGCGCGTCGCTCCGAGGCCGCCCTCTGCCAGGAAGAGTCACTTCCCGGACACCGCGGGAGCCCTGGCGGAGCTATGCGAAGAATGTCCGCGCGGAGCGCTGGGGGTGGCACCTCCTGGGTCTCACCGCCCAGCGGAGCGTGCGCACCGCGGCACAGTTACGCCCCCTCCAGGGCCGCCACGCCCCTGCCACGCCCCCTCCCGTGGAGCGCCGTCGCCAAGGCAACGGGATTACAGGCGCGGGGCGCTGTTTATTCTCAGCTCAGTGCCAGGAAATTCGGCCGCGAAGCTGCCAGGCTCGCCTCCCTGGGGTGGGGGCGGAGGGAGCCCGTCATTGGTCACCGGGGGTCACTGACCCCTCCGAGAGGCTGCTCAGAAGCCTGACACTCTTCCCGGCCGCGAGTGGACCACATTTTCTTGTCCCGGCGCCGCTAAGGCCCCCACCAAGCCAGCCGATCAGTACCCCCAACTCCATCCAGGGACCCTCTCCCTGGAGCCTCAACCCATTTGTTCTTTCAGCCACTCAGCAGATATCTGTTGACACACCCTATGTGCCAGGAGCTAACCTAGGCCCAGGGCATTTAGGGTCCAAGAAGACAAGACCCTGAGGGGGACCTGGCTTTCCAGGGCTACCCAAGAATGAGGTTGGGTGGGAGAGCCAGAACAATTAACTGGTACAGATAAATATGTAAATTAAATACAGACTGCCGTTTGTGTCCCAAAGAAACACATCAAGTCACATTTTCATCACCTAGTACAGGCACAATGCTATCCCACCGTCAGGCAGGGTGACCAGGTTAGCCCGGAATGTCTAGCAAACTAGTTCAGCTGGTCATTCTATCCCCACTTCAGGACATATCCATTTTAGAGAAGAAGAAACTGAGGTCCCAAATCCAAGGATAGTTCTGTAGGGTCATATGATCGCGGGGCTAGAGAGCAGGAGGTGGGCCTGGAGGCTCTAATTTAGAAGCCAGGGCTCAGGGGCTGGGGATTTAGCTCAGCGGCACAGCGCCTGCCTGGCAAGCCCAAGGTCATGAGTTCGATTCCCGGTACTGGAAAAAACAAAACAAAACAAAAAAAAAGCCAGGGCTCTTTTCACTACACCCTTTTCTCTGCCCAGAGTACCCCACCCTTGTCCCTAATCCTGGGGACTCACCCGTGGCCAGTTCCCTGGGCTGAGGATGAAATTGCTGACCCCAGGGACCCCTTTCCCCCCTGTTCTGAATCAGGCACCTGAGGATAAACCTGGAATCTGAATAATCATCTCAGCAGGTGACTCGGAGACCACCTGCGCGTGAGACCACCTGCACCTGGCGTTGGGGATGGCAAGCTCTCTTCCTAGATGGGGAATTTCCTCCTAGTCCCTTGACTAAGCCAGAGCTAGGAAATCAGCAGGGAGGGAAGGCCAGAGTTTACTGCCTGCCAGTGCTGCAGCAAGCCTGGACAAGAGCAGCCCTTCTCTCTCTCTCTCCTTCTCTTTCTCTCTCCTGTCTCTCTCTCTCTCTCTCTCTCTCTTTCTCTCTCCTGTCTCTCTCCCTCTCTCTCTCTCTCTTTCTCTCTCTCTCTCTCTCTCTCTCTCTCTCTCTCTCTCTCCTGTCTCTCGCTCTGTCTGGGCTCTAGCCCTGGAGGCCTTGGGCCCAAGGACGGTGGGGCCAGGGTGGAGGATGGTGCTCCTTCCCCCACCACTGAGCCCTCCCAGCTGTGCTGTGCTGGGAACAGGCCAGACGTTTGTGAAATCCATGGGTGAGCCGGACCCACTGTCATGAGTACTGCCTGTGGAAGCTGATGCGGGGAGGGGGATGGGGGGCTGTTCCCAGAAGCGGGGAGAACTCTGGACTTCCCACTCCTGAGCTCTCCAGATTGCAGCACAGCCTTAAGCAATAGCAGCAGCCTGGAAGGCAGCTTTGCAGAGAAAACCAGAGGCCCCAGGCGCTTTTTTAACGAGAAGCCAGGGCTCTGAATGCTAAAGCTGCGAGCCATCTGCGCTCATATCATCTCTGCTGCAAGTCATTGCAATATTCAGGCCGAGCCTTAGGAAAACCCAGACTTCACAAGAAATGCCAGAAGGCAGTTCCTACACAAGAAAATGCATTTCCTCTCTTTCCCCCCTCCCCCAAATCTCCAGTGATACTCTTTTTCATACAGAAAACGTTTAGTATGTGTAATGTATAGGATGTGAAGGTATAGGCATGAAATGTAAACTCTAGGAGGACCTGGCCCTCCAGGAAGCTGCTGTTTTCACAGCTTTGGGGATGCACAGTGCCCTGTGACGCAGTGAGAGATGGGCGTTCGAGTGGCTGCAGGATCCTAGACTGTAAGGGGCCTCAGCAGCACATGCCAGTGCTGATGATGATACCAATGCAGGTGGATCCACCTTTCTGGCCACTCTGCCTAAAACTAGGGACTGGTGATGACCAGGATATATTCTGGACTTCAGGAGGCTCACAGTCTGAAAGAGGAACCACAGTGAAAACCAAGAAGTATCCTAAAAAGAAATGAATATGAAAATAAAACAGTTTACAGGGTACGGCTGGGGGTGCCCAGAAGGAAATGACCTACCGTGGTTTCCCAGAAGAGGGGACTGTGAGCTACAGTATTCCTTCCCCAGCCTTGGAGATTAGGCATCCTAAACATCAGGCCAGGGAGGAAACGGCCCCCGAAAAGGGAAATTTGGGGGAAATTCAAGAGGTGTGGTTTCTCCCCACAGGGCACATCCATGCCAGATTCATCTTCTAAAAATATCGCTTCTGTCATGGCACATATGCATCCCATCCCCATAGGATCACCGCTGGTTCCCCCTGGCACTCTCCCCTGGGCTGGGTTCCTAAACCCTTCAGGCTCTATCTATGTGGAAAGCTTGTCTTCAACTCCACAGCCTCCATTCCATTTTCTACTGAGAGACAGACTTCCTCCTCACTGGGTGGTCTCCTCACCTGCCCACCTCGCGTTGGTGTTACCATGTTGGATTATCCAGTGCCCAGCCAGTCCCTCCCCCTCTTTTCCAATCTTACCTCTCTGTTGAGGCTCCCTGCTGTCCTGGGTCCTTCCTTCAGCTTTCCTTGAAGCCCAGCTTCTCATCCCTTGCAAAGCGTCCGGTATGCATAGTGGGCCTCCCCACAATAGCTTGGTCACATTATTGCTTCTTTCCAAACTGGGCTGTGTACTCTCAAAGGAAGGAAACTCACTCTTGTTCAGTAATCACGTATTTATTGAATGCCCATTCTGTACTGTGTACTATATCTCCTGCTATTTTTCAGGACATCCAAAACTGGGGTGCTTTGGGGAAACCCACAAGATGCCTGAGCTGTGGCTGTATGAAAGAAGACATGCTCTTTAAATAATGAGGCCAGTGAAGTTATTAAAATATTATTTGGTCATTCACAACTTTACTTCCAGAAGTGAAGTAGTATCTTTTATTTTTAGCATCCTATGTTTGTATAAATAGCACTTCATTTTGTTTTGGTTTTGTTTTGCAGTCCTGGGGATAGAGCCCAGGGCCTCCCACATTGCAGGCAAGCGCCCTGCCACTAAGCTACATCCCCAGCCCTTAACTTTTGTTTTTGCAAAATGCATTTGAAGGGTTGAGTTTGTAGCTCAGTGGTAAAGTGCTTGCCTAGCATGTAGGAGGTCCTGGGTTCCATCTTCTACACTGCAAAAAAAAAAAAAAAAAGACAAAAAAAGAGTTCTACTCTAATAAGCTATCTCATCACATCCTTCCTACAGCCTCAGAAGTAAGTACAGCAGGTAAACTGCACTTTCCAGATGAGCAACAAAAGTGCACAGGGGTTCGGGCCTGCCTCCGATGCCAGATAAGTGGTGTTAGAAGCTCTGAAACACCTGTCCCCTGACTCCAAATCCAGCGCGCTTTCTGCCTCTACACCTGTGTGGCAGAGCCCCACTGTGCACCTGCACCCAGGACTTCTACTTAGCAGCTGCTGTGAAAGCTCTCATCTGAACCTTGGTCCAGCCTGGGAGACAGTCCCAGGTTGCCCTCTTGCCTATACTGTGAGTGATGGAGCATAGAGTCAGCTCATGTCCCAGTAGGAGTGGAAAGTTAGATGTTTTGGCTGGTTCCCAATGGATAGAGTTCCCATAGGAACTTGCAAGGCCTCTAGCCAACCCAACATCCAGGGCTGAAAGCCCCAGAGAACCCCAAATCCCTCCAAACTACCCTTTCTGGAAACTGGGGGGTGGAGGGAATGACCTGCAAGTTCCTTCCTGTTGTGGAATCCTATGAAAAGGAGGCTGGAGGGAGCAAAGTCAGCAGCCAGAGGGAGGCAGGTTGGCTTCCAAGGGTGGTCCTCTAGCCATTTGCTGCCCTTTCAGTGTCCCTTGGCACCTGGTCAATGTAGGCAAGGGGGTCTGGCAGGAAGATCACTCAGCTGGCGTTGACTAAGGTGGGGGAAGGGCAGTCAATGGCCTTGGATTATTGCCCTGCACAGCGGGGCTTCCCCAACTGGACTCCTCAGGCCATCACAGGGCCAAGGTTTAGCTGAAAACTCTACAAGGACCTTGAGCAGGCTCTAGCCAGAGCCCTGGATTGGAGGGTGAAGAGCCAAGGAGTATAGCCTGGACCGTCCCTCGGGTCCTCGTCCAGGCCTCTCCAGTCTAACAGAAAGAGTTAGAAGGTCAACCAAGGGGCCCAGCCACCACAAGAGACCTTGTGGCCACACAGGATGGGGACAGAGCTGGTCAGTCCTGAGTGGGGAAGAACAAGAAACCCACTGGGATGGACTCTGGCCGGGAGGAAAGCAGCCTGGAGAGGAGCCAATTAAAGAGTCAGACGCTGGTAGAGGGTACAGGCTTCCAGAAAGACAGATGGAGAAGTAGCCAGAGATGACTAGAACTTCCCAGGGGTGAACGAGGCTCACACAATGTTTCTGCACGCACAGTGCCACTCAGCGAATTCCGGACTCTGTGCGTAAAGGTGACAGACAGTTCTATCTCAGGACTTGCACTGTACATTATCTTCCCATGGGATTATGAGTGCCTGACTCACCCCGGGCCAGGTTCCCGCTTTGGGCAAGACAGCTAACGTAGAAAGGGCCAACCAGGACTTGAGGTGGACATCATGGCCAGGGGAGAAAGCAAGACCTCAAGGTGACCACAGTGTCAGAGGCAGGAGTTAAGCAGCTGAGTCAGCTTGTCCAGGATGTAGGTGGGACTGCTCTGCCCAGCTGCGAATGCCCTCCTTGCTGGTCTCTGGAGGGTTCTATTGGAGATAGATGAGAAACGCAAGAGAATGCTGTCAGCTTCGGTCTTCCCCTGCCCTGTGGAGACTGAGATGGGTTGCTAAGCAGTAGCCCTCTGCTTGGCCCTCACCCTGGAGGAAGAGTCCTCACCCAGTATTTATTTCACAAACACTTTTACAGCTGTGCTTCCAAGTGCCAGGCACTATTCTAAGCACTTGAAACATATTAACTCTGCATCCTCCAGGCATTAAGTACTGCTATTGTCCCCATATTTTTGTTGCTTTTTTTTTTTTTTTTGGATCAGGAATTGAACTCAGGACTTGGGCTTGCCAGGCAGGTGCTGTGCCACTGAGCTGTATCCCCTGCCCTATGTCCCTATATTTTCACTGGAGGAACTGGGAAACCATTATGTAGTAGAAGTTGCCCAAGGTCATTCAGGTGACTTGGAGTAGAGCCTGGAACCAAAACTGAGTACTTGGGCTCCAGTGTTCTTGCGTGTGGCCAGGATGCTTACTTGGCACAGCCCCAGGGAGGCCCTGGCTGTGGGCATGGGAGTCCTGAACTAGTACAGGGCAAGTGGCATGTGTCCCACATCACTGTTTGTTGGCTATGACTTCAGCCAGGTACCTATGCACTCTGCCTTGGCTCCTAATCTATCTATGCAATGTCAGTAAGACCTGCTTCATAGGCTGTTTTGAGGCTGAGACCATGGCATGAGTTCGTTCTTTCTTTCTTTCTTTCTTTCTTTCTTTCTTTCTTTCTTTCTTTCTTTCTGTCTTATAATACTGGGGATTGAACCGAGGGCCTCTACACTGAGCTACAGCCCCATCTCTTCCTTTTTTATTTTTGATATTGGGTCTCACTAAGTCACTAAATTGCTCAGGCTGGATTCCAACTTAGGATCCTCCTGCCTCAGCTTCTCAGAGTACTGAGAGTATAGGCATGCACATCTGAGAGCCCAGCATGAGTTTATTATTGTTTGAAGTGTCTTCTGGGGACCCTGCAAGATCTAACACTTCCTGTTCACCTGGCATCCAAGCTCTTACTGGGAAGAATGTGGCTTCTTCTTCAGAGATTCTGCTTAGGTCTCTGGTTTCCTGTCTGGGGTGAGGAGGAAGTTCGGGAAATGTTCCTTCCTGTTCCTTCCTTGGTCTCTCCCAAGTCTTTTTTTAAAGGCCTGATGCATTTCCTTCTTGTTCTGCCAACTGCCCCCTGTTGGATATTTGGTGGTTCTACTGGTGTCCCGGGGCTGCCATAACAGAATACCACAAACTGGGCTGATTATGACAATAGATATTTATTCTCTCACAGTATCGGAAGCCAGAAGGCCAGAAATCAAGGACCATCTCCCAAGTCTCTAGGGAAGGGTCCTTCCTTGTCCCTCCCAGCTTCTGATGGCTACCAGCAGTCCTTGGCAACCTCACTTGTAAGACACATCACCCCAGTCATGGTTCTTTCTCTCTCTCCCTCTCTCTCTGTGTCCAAATTATCCTCTTCCTAAAGGACAGTGGTCACTGGCTTAGGACATATAGTTATCCAGTATGAACTATTTTTATTTATTTATTTATTTATTGGTTTTTTGGTTTTTTTTTTTCCGGTACCAGGAATCGAACTCACGACCTTGCACTTGCCAGGCAGGCGCTGTGCCTCTGAGCTAAATCCCTAGCCCCGCTATTTTAATTTAATTACATCTATAAGGACCTTATTGCCAAATCAGTTTGCATTTATAAGTTGTATATAGACATGAACTTGAGGCATGGGGATGACACTATTCAGCCAGTAAAGTGGTTATGTGGGATCTCACATTAAGAACACTTTTTCAGTTGGGGTGTACTTCACTGGTAGAGCACTTGCTTAGAATATGCAAGACCTTTAATCCCTAGCACTGAAAAAAAATTTTTTTTCTTTCTTTATCTTCCGGGAAGAGTCTCAGAAATGTGCCTCTTCTTGCTCTTGGGCTGAAGGACAACTGGAATGTCCCTTTATTCTCTACTAAAGATGCCTTGGGCACCCTGGGGAGGATGAAAAGATGCCTGGCCAGCAGACGACCTGGCCAGCTGCATGGCTGAGGGGCAGGCGCATGGAGTCAAGAATGTCTACAGCCTGCAGGGCACGGCCTGGTGCAACACTGACAGTGTCTCACTTCCTTCGGGATGGCCCCTTCATTTCCCTGGGCAGAGCCTCAGGTTGCACAGCCTCAGAGGAGCCCTTGTAGCACCATCCTCTAGAAGGCTTAGCTGAGCTTCCTCGGGCAAGAGGGAGTGAGGTGGAGCCCTGGAACTGGGCACAGGAAACACAGACGGTGCCACACTTGCTTGGCAGTGTTACCTAGGGAAAAGCCAATGAGGTGGCCAGCAGCAAGCCAGCCCTTTCCAAAGCCTCAGAGGACCTGATAGTGAGGTGGACACATGCAAGGTGGAGGCTACATCCCTCAGGTGCTCCTGTTAAGTCCACATTAGAAGGCTGAAGAGAGCCGAGGAGAGGAGGCTGAGGGGCTTTCAACAGCAGCCTTCACCACTGCATCATTGTCCTGGCAGAGAGCTGGCGTGATGGGAAAAAAACTCCGTGTGGCCTTAGACACATGAAAGGAGATTCTCAGGATGCCAGGCCTACCAGGTCTGAAGCCCTCTCCTTGCCCACTCTGGCCCTCATCTGCAGTGCAGGATGATGGACAAACAACTGGCCTGCAGGGGCTCCCTAGGGTGCCCAGGTCTGACTTACAGTGCCTGGGAAAGGCGAGGGAGGGGATGTCAAGGAGGCAAGAGGTTATACCCTCACCTGAACCACAGGAAGGGGACCGCCCTGCCTCTGCATACCCACAGAAGCGCTTCCAGGGACAGGAAGTCAGCTGAGTACCGAGCAGAGAGTGTGCAATAGGGAGGGGGTAGACAGCAGACACCTGGCAGTCAGCTGAGCCATTGCTGTCTTTCAGGCCACACTGGTTCCCATACTCAGAAGCCCAGATGGAGTGGTGGTTGGGAGCCAGATTTCACCCCAGTTAGCATTCTTACAGCTATGAGACCCAGGCAGGCCTCTGAATCTGCTCCCCATCATGGGGATAATAACTCCCCACTTCCTGGGGTGGCAATGATGGTCCAGTGAGCAAATGCCCATATTGCTGAGCACATAGTGAGTTCTTGGTCAACAGTGGCTGCTTGGATAAACTCAGGAAAGGACTAAGTCCCTGGATGGTCTTTTCTTTTTTTTTGATTTTCTTTTGCTTGCAGATGATCTGGTATTTAAGTAGTGGCCACCTTCCAGGCAGCCCACCTGTCCACACTAACCTCCTTTGGAAATCAGCCCTAGCCCCCTGCTGTACTCCAAAGGATACACGAACTGGGCCTAGCAGGGCGAGCCGAGTTCTCCAAGTCCTCCCTACATCACAGGCCTCTTGGGTTGGCCTGCCCGACCACAGGACCATCAGGCTTTCAGCCAGGAAGTTACAGTAAATCAGGCCCGCCTTCTTTCCATGAGGTACTGCTGTTCTCC
Organism: Chinchilla lanigera; assembly: GCF_000276665.1. NCBI lineage: Eukaryota > Metazoa > Chordata > Mammalia > Rodentia > Chinchillidae > Chinchilla > Chinchilla lanigera. The sequence goes on from NW_004955506.1 coordinate 4,236,749, forward strand.
TGGTCCAGGCCTTCTTTCTCATAGAGAAGGGGCAGCAAGAGCTTCTTCCGGGCCCAGTGCTCTTAATCCCACCCCCAGGACAAGGTGGTCTTCTAGGGATTTCCAGAGGCTGCTCAGTCCTGGCGACCTCCAGCCCAAGCTGCAAAGGGCAGTGAGGCCACGGCTAGCGTCAGAAGGACAGGCTGCCCCCTCCCGCCAGGCGGCCTGCCCTTCATGTTCTTGGACTTCAGCCCAGGATCCCTGCAGGTTCTGACATCAAGTTGGACCATCCTTTTGAATGAGGCGGGTTCAAGGTAACCTGGAGGGAGGGCTCTGGCAAGGGAGTTCAAGCACACAACCCCAGGCCTGGGGGCTGGGTAGTGACACTGGCAGGCTGCAGAGTGGGGAAAGAGGTGGGGACCGGGGAGAGAGAGGACTCCATCCTGAAAGAGTGCAGGGCCCAAGACATATGAAGCTATTTTCATCATAACAACTCAGAGCGTAGATAGGACTAATCACTGGTTAGCCACTGGGGAAACGGAGGCTGGGATGGGTTAAAGAGGTTAGCAGTTGGTGGAGGGAGGTGAAGGGGTGTGGCTGTGATGGGCAGAAGGTGAGGTCAGGCACCTCGGAGACGTTCCCAGGCCTCTGTTGACTTAGCCCAAAGATACCGGAGTGCTGAGGTCAAAGCTGCCCATCTCTTGGGGTCCCAGGATTGTGAATGTGGGAGAAGAGGAAGCAGGATGCAGAATTTCAGCAAGACCCAGCAGGACCAAGGTGCAAGTGCTGGAGTGTTCCTCGGAGGTGGGGGCGGGAGCGGGGATGATTCCTCCAGTCCCCTGGCTTGGGCTCAGACAGGTGGCCCAGCAGGTGACTGCGTACCAGACAGGCTTTGCGCCTCCCTCCCCGCCGCGCCCGGGTCGGTGGTCTTGGCCGTGGCCAGCGCCGAGCGGTTGCTCCCTGCTAGGCAAAGTTTCTAGGGGCTGGGAACCCACACGCGCGCAGCCAACCGCGCCGCCAGCTGCGAATTCTTCTGGCCTTCCATCAGTGCGGCGGGCCCTACGGGCTTCCTCGCCGGCGGTGAGGTCAGCGGCGCCCCCTCCAGGCTGGCCCTGCGCCGGGGATCCCGGCCCCCAATATCCCGCCCACCCGCACGTCCTGCATCCCGCCCCTAGCTCCGGTCTGAGCCTACCCGAGCCCTCACTCCCGGGCCGGGATCCCCAGCCTGCACCCTCCCCCACTCCCCTGGCCTACGTCCTGTCCAGGTCCGCGCCGCAGGACCCATCCCACCCGGATCTCCGCGTCTGGTCCGGGCCTGCGCCCTGCAGTCCCCTCTCGGTCCCGGAGCTCGGGCCCAGTCCAGTGCGGGAGTCCCAGCTGGGGCGACCCCTCCCGCAGCCCGCCGCGCTCTGCTGGCCCCGCGGAGCCCTATTTCGGGACCTGGCGCTGCGGGCCAGGCCAGGGCAGCCCTGCCCGGAAGAGAGGCTATTCTGGGCCGGGCCGCCAGAGCAGCTGCGACCCCAGGGCTTCCCGGCAGGGTGCGTGCCCGGGACAGAGGGCACGTTGGGGCAGGGCTCCCCTCCTTCCCCAGCGCCCCACCGTCTTCCCAGGCCACGCCCTTTTTGACCAGGCCCTGGTCCTTCCTTAGTCCGGGAAGCAACACTCTGGTGCAGCGCCTTCTGCCCTTGCTCCCTGCCTGTGTCTGAGGGACACGGCTTGTGTGCCCACCGCCCCTACCCCTGTGTCCCATCTACCTGGACTTCCTGTGACTCCCCTGGCCCCACGTGTGTCCCCCCACTCCAATTCAGTGTTGAACCCCGAGTTCCCTGTTCAGCATGGGTGCCTCCATAATGGTCGTTAAGAGAAAGTTGTCTGTCACAGGGTCACATTTAGGATGGCAAATCCCAGCCCTTGGGGGTCTTTTTACATGGTGTTCTGCAAAGGTACGACGAAAGGTTCCAGCTGCCTCCTGGGGGGTGCGAACCCACCGCTGACCTCACCACTCCTATGGGTGGCCCCGGCTCCCTGCGCTCTCTAGGACACTCTTCTCCATCTGGGAAGCAGGACAGGAATAAGTGCTGTCAGCCCCCCATCAGGGATTGTGAGGAGACAGATCTATGCAACATCATCAGAATGCAAGTTGCTGCCAGGATCTAAATCAAATTGCTCCCTGTGCAGCCGAAGATTTCCCAAAGAGAGCTCCGAGCAGCGAAGCAAACATCCATTGCTGCCCATGGGCTACCAGGTGTTCTACATAGCTCATCCTCTCTCAGACTTAGTTTTTTTTTTTCTTTTTGAGACAGGGTCTCACTATGCAGTTCAGGCTGGCCTTGAGCTCACTTTGTAGCCCAGCCTGGTCTCAAACTCCCAATGATCCTCCTGCCTCAGCCTCCTGGGAGTGCTGGGATTACAGGTGTGTGCCACCATGCCTGACTGTCTCTCAGACTTGGATATCAGCACCTATCAGCCAGATCTCATTAAAATGCAGGGGATTCCCCTCCTCCTCCTCCTCTGGGCCTGCATTGGTGAGCAGTGCCAGGTGGCCTTGATTTTGCAGGGCCTTCACTGAGGAGCTGGAGGGAGGTCCTCTCCACAGTCCTGTGGTTCATCTGCTGCTTGCTCTTTCGGGAAAAACTGGAAGTAGAGAGAGAAGAGGCTGGGAAAGTGCGGAGGTCAGTGCCAGAGCAGGCTGGCCCTCGGAGAGCGTCAGGCCCCCCCTCATCCTCCATCCTGGGTAGTTTATAGCCTTCCCTGCCTTTCTTTTTCTTTCCAGTTATTGAACTAATACTTGTGAACTATGGAATGTATTTATACTAAATGTAGTATTACTTTCAAGGAAAGTAAATTCTATATGAATTAAAAATGAAAGTCTTTTTGTTTTGTTAGTATTGGGGATGGAACCTAAAGCCATCACCCTGAGCTACTTCTTTTTTTTTTTTTTTTTTTAATTTTGAAACAGGATCTCAATAAGTCACTAAATTGCCCAGGGTGGGCTCAGATAAATTTGAAATCTCCCCGTCCTAGCCTCCCTGAGTACTAGGATTATAGGTGTACACCACCATGGCCAGCAATATATGAAATTCTTTTTTTTTTTTTTTTT
>NW_004955506.1:4240807-4243704 GCF_000276665.1 Chinchilla lanigera
CACACACAAACCAGCCATGTTCTAATTTCCTGCCCGACCACTATCTGCCTGACGCTTGGGGCTGACAGTCCTGGGCGCAGCCTGGAAAGCTGGGTGGTCGCCACCACTGGAGCCAGACTAGCTGGGACCTTGGTGTCACTGGGCAGACCAACCTGCCATTGTTTTATCTAGGAAAGGAGGGCAGAGGGGCCCAGGAGGACCTACGGGTCACTCCCTGACTGTGGTAGGGGCTGGACAGTGTTGGGGAGGAGGGAGACCTTTCTTCCCCTTTCCCTATCCCCAAATCTGTTGCTCAGTTCCGGTCCTCAAGGAAAATTACAAGACTGGCTTCCTTAGCCGATGGGTATTTTCCCAGACAGGCAGATGGGTGAAAGTCAGAGGTCTCATTTCTTCCAGGGAAAGGACAGGGGCTCATCCCGGAGTAGGGGTGGGGAGAGCAGCAAGGGCAGGGCGCCCCAGGAGGGGAGCTGGGATATCTCACCCACTCTCACTTCTGCTTTTCGGGGAACAAACACGGAGCTGCCCGACTCTCCTAGTTCGCAACTTCCTCCACAGAGCCCACTGGCCATTTGCATGCATTTCGCTGAAATTCCAGATCAGAGTGTCATCTCTCCTCTCGTGGTTACCAGAGGGCTGCTGGAGCACTTTTGGGGAACCAGGGAGTGGGGGTGAGCCATGTGGAACAGAGTTGACTGCCCCAAACCTTCCCTGGGTGATTCAGTCTTATTCAATCCATAGGCGACAGCCATTTTCCTAGAATGTTGCAACAGGGGTATTAGGGTTTTTCCAGAGATTTCCACTCTCGATTACCCAACTCCAGGCCCCTCCGTAGAACTCATGGTGCTCCCCTACTGGTAAGGCTGGCTGTTTGTCCTCTGGCCTTGTCTGCTTCATTAGATACCTTCTCTAAGGACTTCCTGAGGGTGGGCCCATTGTGGGGTCCAGCTGTGCACACAGTAGGCTTTAGGCCCATGTTTTTCTTTCTTAATAGGAATTGGTTTAATGAATGGGATGGTTGGAAATAACCGGAAGATAACACAGCTTTAATTTTTTTTTTTTGTTTTTTGTTTTTTTCCGGTACCGGGAATCGAACTCACAACTTTGTGATTGCCAGGTAGGCACTGTGCCGCTGAGCTAAATCCCCAGCCCCTTTATTTTATTTTTTTTTTTTGAGACAGGGTCTCACTATGTAGTTTAGGCTCACCTCAAACTCACTGTGCAGCCCAGCCTGGCCTTGAACTCATCGTGAGTCTCCTGCCTCAATCTCTTGAGTACTGGGACTATAGGCGTACACCATCACCCCGGCTTTAAATTTCTTAAGAACAACAACAAAAAAAACCTCCCCCAAGTCCGCCCCTCCTGTATGCTTATGTTTTCTTCCTTCATGTTGGGTTAGATCATTAGATCAGAAACTCTCCAGCCCTAAATCCTCAAATTCTTGAAATTGCCCAGCCTGGCCTCAAACTTTTAATCCTTCTGCCTCAGCCTCCCAGAGAACTGGGATGACAGGGGTATACCACCATACCCTACTCTAAATCCTACAACTCTTTGCCAATAGGTTCGTGGTTCTTTGGGTATGATCAAATCCTCCTCATTTTCTCTCTCTCCTGCCTGTGATTCCTAGCTCAGCAGATCCTGCTGTATGGAACTGTGCTGCCTTTCCTAGCCATTCATTAGTAAGGGAGCCCTCAGGGGCTCGGGGCTTAGCTCAGTGGCACAGTGCCTGCCTGGCAAGCACGAGGTCGTGAGTTCGATTCCCAGTACCAGAAAAAATCCAAAAAAAAAAAAAAAAAAAAGGGTTAAGAACAGAGGGCCAGCTTTAATTAGCCCTGGGTTGGGTTTCAGGGTCGAGTGAGCCCCAGTTTTGGTGAGTTTAAGCCCATTGTCCTGCTGAGGAGTCCTGTCAGCTCTGATGTCCTGTGACTACGTCTGGGTTGGCAGAGGAGGATCTGCATGGTGTCCATTCCAGCGGTAAGTCCACTGTCTGACTCCTGGGAAAGGGATTTTACTGTGGGGACGTCTTTCACGTGGGTGATTCCCTGTGGGCCCTCATAGCTCAGGAAAGAAATGTTGGAAATTGTCTCATGGGTACCTTAGGCTTTAGGGGGAATCTTTCCAAAAAGGTCAGGGAACTCTGGCAAAACAAAACAAAACACACATACACATGCACACACACAAAAAAACCCCAAATAGCCATAAGTTCTAAGAGTGAAAATGATTGAATGGTGAACTGGGGGGCGTGCACAGATAAGACACTGGAATCACGGAAGAGTTCCACGAGAAGAGAGGCTAGTGGCCTGGCACCTTCCCAGGCGCCCAGCTCCTATTTCAAAAGGCTGAAGAGGGAGGACGCAGGAGGACCATGAGCCAGAGACAAAGTGCTAAAGAGCAGCGTGATGCTGGAGTGAACGCTGACTATTGAGTATCAGCTCCTAAGAAAAATTCTAAGACAGAAATGAATTTCCAGGTTGTGATCAAGGCTAGGAGAATGAGCCAAGGGCAGAGCCAGTCCTCGGGTGAGACAAGAAAAGGAAGGGAAATGAAGCTCATTGTTTATTTGTTTGTTTCTCAGTGTTGGAGAGTTGAACCCAGGACCCTAAGGATACTGCTACACAATGGCTCTACTGCTGAGCTGTTTCCCCGGCCCTTTAAAAAACAGTTTTATTTTGTTTTTAATTTTGAAACAGGGTTTCATTAAGTTGCACAGGCTGACCTCAAACTTATAAATCTCACCTCAGTGTCCCAAGTACCTAGGATTATACATGTGCCTTTATTGAGCACTTACTGTATAGTGGTCTGCCCCAAATACTGTCAAATTCCTCAGATCAGCAGAGCAGGGACCATGGATGTTCCTACAAGGGACCAAGTCTAGGTGCCATGTTCCTGCTGCTTTTCCA
>NW_004955506.1:4244404-4262302 GCF_000276665.1 Chinchilla lanigera
AACTCACTATGTAGTCCAGGCTGGCCTCAAACTTGCAGAGATCCTTCTGCCTCAGCCACCCAAATACTGAGATTACAGGTATGTGTCACCAGGCCTGACTTCTTGTTCTTTCTTTATTTTAAATCTATTTTGTTCATTTGGGGGGCTTAGTGACTAAAAGCAGGGAAGTGACAAGACATAATTATTACAGGGTAAAATATGTTTACCAGAGAAGCATAGGTGAGAAGTGCCCTAGCATCCAGGGGAAGAGAAAAAGACAGACTGCACCTCTGAGCACAGTCAGGGGAGGCGGCAGACATGGTCACAACTCTGTATCACAGTGTGGATAGAGGTAACAGTGGAGTTGACTGGGATGTGTCCAGGGGTGTAATAGTCCCCAGCTGATTAAGACTGTGGTACACATAACTGTGCATCTGTCCTCATGTGAAGAAATTCACAAAACATGAGCAAAGTCAAGAAAAGCAGGTGACCAAAGAGGAGTGAGGGCTGATTGCAATTTTTCTCATTTGGGGTATGTAGTTCTAGATATTTTTAGATACTTCTAGAAATAAATATCAAAATGTTTGAATTTCTGCATAGAGAGATTTAGAATGCTTGAAAATTATTTTTCAAGGCTAAGGGTATAGCTCAGTGACAGGACATTTACCTACCATGTATGAGGCCCTGGTTTCTAGCCAAACACACACATATGCACACACACATCCGTATTTTGGAGGTTTTGTTTTATTTTAAGACAGGCTATCACCGGCCCAGGCTGGCTTTAAACTCACATCCTCCTGCCTCAACCTCCCAAATGTTGGGAGTGTAAGCATGTACCATTATGCTCAGCTTATATTTTGAAAAAAAAATTTTTTTTTGGTCTTTTTGAGACAGGGTCTCGCTATGCAGTTCAAGTTGACCTTGAGCTCAGTTTGTAGCCAGGCTGGTCTCAAACTCACAACGATCCTCCTGCCTCAGCCTCCCAAGTGCTGGGATTACAGGCATGTGCCACCACGCCCGGTTTATATTTTGAAATTTTAATAAGATGAATATAAAAACATAGACTATCCTTTTCCCCAAGTTTTCCTTTTTTCTTTTTTTAATGTCAGCTTGCTATTAGCAACTTGGGCCAAAGTGACTCCTTTTTTCTTTGATGGAATTGTTTTTTTTTTCCAGTACTGGGAATCGAACTCACAACCTCACGCTTGCCATGCAGGTGCTGTGCTGCTGAGCCTTGCTGCCGCCCCTCTTTGATGGAATTGTTAGATCACAGAAATGCTTTGGATATGAAATGCCTTCATTCTATCAAAACATTTGACTTCCTGCTATAGCATTATGCAAGAAATGAAAAAGTAGCCTAGGAAACAATCAGATTACAACAAATAGAAAGATTTACTACAAACAAAACCAAAAGCTATGGATAAGTAAACAGTGCCCATGTGGAAATAAGTCTCTAGACAGAGCTCTAGAAGCATGCCTCAAGGCTTTGACGAAGTATTGTTCAACATTTTTGTCAATGACTTGAACAAAGACCACAAAAGCATGTGATCAGATTTTTAGATAAAACAAAGTTGGAGGGTAATTCCAAAAATGACGACAGGCCCAGAACAGTGGTGATAAACTTCTGGCACTGTGCCGCAGAGGCTGTTTCCATCATTGAAAGCTCCAAAAGGTTCACCATCACTGGGCTAGAACAACACAGATGAAATTGAACATGATTAAATGTAAAATCCAACAACCAGATATCCCAGATGTCCTGGAATTGGGGGAGCCCTTGGAGGAAAGATGTGAATTTCCCCCCTCTTTTAGTTTCCCTGGCAAATCTTTGCTGGGCATATTACATGTCATCTTTTGAGACAAGGCCTAACTGGAAGCAGTAATATTAGAATTGTCAGAGATCCTAGGATGGGCCCTAGCAAAGCTCCCCAAGATAGTATTATTACTGAGTTTTTCTAAGTTGTTTTAAGGAAGAGACATAATTTAGGCCTGTCTGTTCTGTAACATTACTCTGGCAAGGGAGTGAGTTAACCTGATCTAGGAGTGTGCCAGTCCAGTGTGCCTTGGTCACTCATCAAATCTTGATCAAGTGTTTGACTGAGTGTTCTATTCACTCGGGGCAACCGTCCATAGAGTTTAGGGCAAAAACCACAGCTAGCAGTGGGCAGGGAAGCAAGGGCTGGGGTAAGCAGTCTGAAAAGACACAGAAATCAAGGAGCAATTCTGTGAACAATGTCCTCAGGCTTCAGCTGTGCGTTGAGCTATCAACATCCAGAGTGACCAGAGCAGGGCTCTGAGTGCGTTGTCTCTTTAGAATGAGCTATCTGCTCTGGGTAAATTTTTAGCAGATCTAAGGCTGGATTTCTGAAACTTGTAGAAATAGTTAATATATACCTGGGTTATATATATGGGAGTTACAAGTTTGTTGTTTTTTTTTTTTTTAACTTTTCTAGAGCCTTGTGACTTGTATGCTGAATGTAATTTTTATTTAATCTAGTTTTTTAGTTACCTCTACTACAAATGTAGGCCTATTGTCGCTGCCAGTGATCAAAAGTAGGCTATATCTAGGAGTGATTTTTTTTTTTTTTTTTTTTTTTTTTTTTTTTTTTTTTTTGGCCTTTTTGAGACAAGGTTTCACTACGCAGTTCAGGCTGGCCTTGAACTCACTTTGTAGCCCAGGTAGGCCTTGAACTCACAGCAATCCTCCTGCCTCAGTCTCCCAAGTGCTGGGATTACAGTCATGCACCAACATACCCAGCAGGAGTGATTTTTTTTTTATAGCAGCACCCTACAAACTTTTATTATCTTTTCAGTACAGGTAAGGAATTGGAGGTTGGGGCCAGTGACACAGATGCTGAAGCCTAAGCAGGGGTATGGGTGCTAGCACAGCAGCTTGGGCTTGCAGAAGATACAGTGGGGGCAGGTCTGGTGGCTGGGGTTGATGTTTCAGGTCCCCAGAGGGGACTTAGGCCCTTGGACTGGACTATTTTGCGTTGTTGATGGCACATTTACAAACAGCAGCAAGAAGCAGTTTGCTGTGCAAATCATCCCTGCAGGAGAGTTTTGGCCAAAATAGTTTTGTCCAAAGTGACCACAGCACATCTAGCCTGTCAGACTTCATTTCTAACAGAGATACTTCCATCCATAGAAAAGGTATACTCAGCATCTGCCAGGCGGTCCATTTTTAAAACAGTTCATCCCAGTATAGCATGTGGCACCTGGACAGTTAGATCTTGGTCTAAGGTGAGCTTGTCAGCTTTCTTGATCAGGACAGTGGCTGTCAGAGCACAGAGGCAAAGGAGGAAGGCCGTATTTAGCAACCAAATCTGAGTATTTGCACAGGTAGGCCACTGGGCACTCCCAAGGGCTGATAGTCTGAGTAAGCATCATTGTTTTGCTGAACTCAAGGATCCAGATTTTATAGATGCCAACAGCGGTAAGAGATTTGTGGAGTTTTTTTTTGTTTGTTTTTGTTTTTGATAACCAGTTTCTGTAAGATATTGTAGCAGAGCTTTTGTGCTTTTCCAGCAGGTAGCTTGGGTGTCATAGGTCAGAAGTGCTTTTTAAAAGAAGAAACAAGTTTATGAACCTCTGGGAGGTTGAGTCCGGGTCAGTTGACTTTTGAGTTCAGAACTGGGGTCTTTGCAAAGTGGGGCTGGCTGACAGGAGCCAACTGAAAGTAGAAGGAAGCATTCTTTAGGTCCAGGCAGGTGTACCAGCAGGCTGTGGGTGACTGTAGAATGGAGGGCAACCACGGTGGCACTGACAGCTCAGAGATCTTGAACTGGCTTTACAGGCGGGCGATGTCCTCCCAGGCTATAAGCTTGTGCCTGGCAGAAGGGGTGAGAGGCAAGAGTCCCAGTTGCCCCAGTGGTGGTAACTTTTTGACAAAGGGAAATTTTGAGGACAGAGAGTTCTGTTCCATTTTCTACCAGGAAAGTCACAGTTTGCCCCTGACTTTTGCAATGATCACAGGCTCTTGGGGGCTCAATTTGATAGAGCTTGATCTGCCCTATCTATTCATGCCTGAGAGGGCACAACTCATTTGTCAGGGCTGACAGTTCAATTTTTCCTTAGTCAAAATGTGGAACTCAGAAGGAATCGTTGATAGTCGTCTCAGTGTTAGATGATGCCATCTGACCAGGGTAGGCATGTCTTGGGGTGGGGCACTGTGTGGCCAAATGCAGGTAGTGGTTAGCTGGAACCAGTTCAATTGGCTGGAAATAGACAAGTGGAGAGCAGGGAGTGAAGCTGTAGGTGTTGGCAGCAGCTGTGCTGGCTGATGAGAGTGCCAACGTGGATTTCTCAGGAGGAATGGGCCTCTTTTTCCTCTTTTTCTTTGAGATGCAGGGAGCAGTTTGGTTTCATTTTTAACTCTGTAAAATCCCTTTTGCCTGCAGTCAGGGCTATGGGTTTTGACAAATTAATTCCCCTCTCTGACTTCCTATGTGTGTGTTGTGTACCCTTGAATTATGGTGCAACAGACAAAGGGTGGTGCCCCTCAGAGGCAGACCATTCAGGTGCCCCCCTGGCTGTGCCCCTTGGAAGGACTTAGATGCAACTGAGCTAAGGAGGGTGCAAGGCCTCCATTATGCCATATGTGGATTACCACAGAATCACAGGTGAGGGCCCAATCAGCCACCACGACCAGTGCTTCCCTGTCTTGGTGCACAGACGGAGCAGCCTATTACATATGCTGTCATGTCCACTCTCTCACACATTCAACAGGCACTCAGAGGTTAAATATTCCAACCCCTTTCCCCTGAAGGTGGCCTTAGTTAACAAGAGTTGATCAAGCTCTTCTTCTGCTCAAACTGAGCAAGACTGACAGACTGACTAACTGGGGCACCCCCGGGGATCTTACCATAATCAAGCAAGCAGACAGACAGACAGATAGACATAGTGTATCCTCCTCCCTTTGGGGTCCAATGTGAGCCGCTCAAGCAGAGAGCCAGGAATCCTCCTCCAGAGCTCTGAGGGGGCTTAGAAATCTTGAGAGTGTGCCTTCCTGTTGGGACCTGGAGAGGTCCTTGCTCAGTCTGCAAGGGCCAAAACCAGTGACCAAAGAGGTTAGTACGGTCAATCTTCCTGACGTCACACCAAATGCAATGCCAAGCAGAAACACCAAAATGACACCCAGGATTTGGAGGCAGATTTATTTATGTCGACAGGCACTGATTGGGATCATTCCCAGAATAATCAAGCCCTGGTCTCTGGTGGCCTAGGGCTCATATGGGATAAGCAAGCAGGAAGTACAGAAGCGAAATGGCTTGCCAATTGGGGATAGTTTTATACAATGTGCATCACAGTGACCAGCCGTTTCTAAGAGAAAGGAGCAACTGGAACTGGAACAGAATATATTACCTGGGCAACTAAGAAACTGAAGTATACTGGTTGCGGAGGGGCATTTTCTGTTACAGTAGGACATCAGAAAGCCATCACATCCCTAGTCCTCATGAAGATGGACCACGGGAGCGGCTTCCCATCTCTGATGGCTGGCAGCAGGCACTGGGAAGGAAGGCACCAAGGTAGGTGAGGACACTGAGACCCACTTTCATGTGAAGCAGTTGATGGAGGCCAGGAGCGTCACCTAGCAGGGAGAAGACATGCTTTGAATATGATCTGTCCCCTGGAACACATACTGTACTTTAATCACTTCCTGAAGTATTTAAGAGAGGAGAAAATCTGGCTGCTACGTTTAAAGGGGGGCCTTAAGAGGGGATCAGAGTTAGATAATGTCATCCAGGTGGAACTGCCATGACTGAACCCTTGTGGCTGTGTAAGAAGACAGAGGCCAGAAGAGGTATGCCTTACACATATGCCATGTATGTCTCTGCCATGTGATGCGTGGTGCCTCTCAGAACTCTGCAGGTGAAGGCCATACCACATGAGGCATCTAGACCTTGCACTTCTAGAACCATGAGCTGAATGAACCTCTTGTCTTTATAAAGTAGTCTGCCTCCAGGATTTTGTTACAGCAATGAAAAACACTCAGACTTATAAGGAGTTTCACCAGCTAGTTGATCCTCAGGCAATGATCAATATGTCTAGCAATGGCCTCCCTCAGAAGAAAAGCAAAGAAAAGGTTCCAGGAGGCAGGCTCCACCTCAGTACAATGGAGGAAAGGTAAAATGTTGATTACTGAGAGCGCCTAGCTACCAGGTTCTCAGAGAACTACCTTGTCCAATCCTCAAAGAACCCAGCCACGGTGTATAACTGCTTCATCACACCGACCAGAGGATACAGAAACACTGGACCCCAGAGGCTCGCCATGCAGGAACCAGGGCCCAAAGGAGGCCCCAGAGAAGATCCCAGGAGCCCCAGGAGCTCCGAGACCCCAGGAGCCTTTCTTTCTGAGCTGGCTTTCTATGACGAGGAAGGGGGCAGCAACTCAGATCTGTGCTGCTGTGCCTGGGAGGAGGCAGCTGGCAGGGGCATGTGCTGGCCTCCAGAGCCCTAACTGTGGCCTGATGCCACCCTGAGACAAGGGTGTAGAAAAGGAACCGGACGGAGAGAGGGAGGAGCAGAAGGAGACACATGGGAGAGAGGAAGTGTAAAGCACAAGGGAGACCAGGGAGAGTAAGCAGGGCACTGTGGCAGCTGACAGGGAGCTGTGGATAGTAGGGGTACAGGCAAAAGAGCGACAGGAGGCCCCTGGGGTAGCATTTGCTACAGAGAGCTGGTGCTGTGTCCAGAGTCATGGGGAACAATTGGTCCTCCTTTGAGACAGGCTTGCACCCCTCACTACATGTCAGGGCTGCTTGGTGCCAGGAAGCAGCAGAAAACGAGCAAGCAAGCAAGCACCCCTCCTGGCTGAGCCATCCAGCATGGTGCATACACACTGGATAAAGGAGAATGTCCTGTACATTCCAGGTGCAGGGAGACCTGAGTTCAAACCCTGAGTTCACCACTCAGAGCTGCGTGGCCTCTGGCAAGCTCTCGGGCCTCCCTGAGCCTCATTGTCCCCTCTCTGCAATGGTGAGGGATGTATAACTCAGGGCCATCTCCCCTGTAAATGTGTGCCTCAACTGTAAAAGGAAAATCCCCAGCCCTAAGTGTTCCAGGAGGCCAGAGAAGCAAAGCTGGAGACGTCAGGCAGCACTGGAGGAAGGATGCAGTCTGGTCCTCAACTCAGTGTTCTGCACTGACTATTACAGAGATGACCAGACTGTAGAAAAGCCCCGAGTGCTGATCTATCCGTAAGGCAAACGGGAAGAGGCCTGAAGTAGGCGCCTTGGCAGGCTAGAAGCACTGGGCCCCAGGGAGCTGGCATGCGGGCATCATGCTGATGAGTGCCAACATGGCCCTGTGGCAGCCCATGGCATGGGGCAGCCAGCAGGGTCAGCCACCTTGGCAACCACTGCCAGCTCTGCACACAGTGAGGAATTCTTAAGAGATGTCCAGTGCCATGCCCATGCGTACAAACTACCAGAAAACTTTGCAGGCAGTGGGCAGAGCTGGCAGAGGCAGATTCCACCAGCCAAGAAGGTGAAGGAGATGCCCCCAGCTGCTGAGGACCCCAAGAGCAGCGCCACTGTCCCTGTGGGTGCAGAACTCCCTCTCCTAGGGGCCCTCTGGGGCCTCAGCCACTATCCCAACCTCCAGTGGGGAGGGTGCAAGCCACCCCATGAGTCACTGTGCCCACTTCCTGCCACATGGAGCCCATGGCTGAGTCATTGGCCCCCCAAAGGGAAAGACTGGCCACAGAGGCAGAAAACTGGAGCCCAGTGGTGGCGGGAGGGGGGTGCTGGCACTGTGGTGTCCTGCTCCCTCCCTTGGGGTCGAGATCCCTCCTGCAGGACCTGGGACAGTCAAGAGGCGCCCACCTAGCCAGTCCACTGGCCCAGCTCTGTGCTCACATCTTTCCCCTCAGAATAATAATTGTATCGTGTGCTTAAAAAAAAAAAAGCCAAACAAGAAATCCCGACCTTTCATTTAAAAAAAAAATCTCAGGCTTACAGAAAAATTGCAAAAATACTACAAAGAATTCCTGTATGTCCTTCATCCAAATTCCCCAGATGTGACCATCTGACCACACTTAGGTTATTTTCTCTCTCTCTCCCCACATCTTTCTCCCCTTAGACACTGGAGTGTAAATCACAGACACGATGCCTCTTTACCCTGAATAACTTCCCTGCATTCCATAAAACCAGGAGCATTTCTTATGTACTCGCAATACAGGAAGACACCTTGTATCATTCACCTGCCATGTGCCCCTTCAGAAACCCCTGGCCATATCCATCTGAGCCAGCTCTGTGGGGTGCCACCTGGCCACACCTGGCCACACCTGGCCTGGGTTTCCTGCTGCTGCAGAGCCCACCATGCGGAGGGACCCCTCTGGGCTGCTAAGTGCTGTAGGGGAACTGTGAGCAGACATCCCCTTTCTCCTGGCCTCTGTCCTCCGATCAGTTTATTTTGTTTCTTGGAAGACACCAGGAGAGAGCAGGAGATACTCAGAGGCAGGGCTGTCACTTGGCCCCGCATTAAAAAGGACTCTGTTCTCAGGGCCTGCTGTTGTGCCATCCCCTGCACATTCTCTGTGGATCTTTTCCCCTGTGACAGGAAGTCAAGTCCACAGACAATGGGGCATCGGCTCTCCTGTGGCTCTGATCCTGCATCCTGGGGACAGTCCCTCCGTTACCAACTTCCTAGTCTCCACCCAGCAAACACTGCCAACCTCTCCCATCGGTGAGGACCTGGGCACAGGTGGAGTGAGGTGACACCTGAATATTTTGGAGGGTCCGTCCCCACCTTGCTGCTGTGGGTCTTCACAGGCACCAGCTGAGCCCTAGTGAAGAGAGAGAGGCAGAGGGAGAGGGTGCTGGGACGGAGCGCAGCCCTGAGCTTCTGCCTCGGACAGAACCGGCTCTTGGCCCCCACAGCCCGGCTACTCCACGCTGCCCCTGTCCTGCTGTCCTTCTCAGAAGCTGCGCTGACAGCCCCGTCCCTGTGCGCCCAGTTGCTAGGGGGCCCAGGCTGGCACTGAGCCCACCGAGTAATCTCAACATCAATGTCCTCTGTTTCTGGAGCCACTCATGGGCTTGCCCTAAGCACTTGGTCAGTGCCTCCTCCGGTGGGGACAATTACTGTACCCTACTACCCTTTTCACAGATGATCCAATCAAGTCTCAGACAAGCCACCCAAGGTCAGCCAGGAACTGGATTTAAATTCATGGGGTGAATCCTTGTAGGACAGGTACCAGGGATTGAACACAAGGTCTTTGCACTGAGCTACATAGCCAGCCCTTTTAAAATTTTATTTATTTATTTTTAAGACAGAGCCTTGCTACATATTTAAATTTCCCAGGCTGCTGGGATACAACATGGAAATCTCCAGCCTCAGACTTCCAGAGGGCTGGAATTACAGGCATGTACCACCATACCCAGATACAGGGTAGATTCTTTCTGCCCCAGAGGCAAAGCCCACTTTGGAGGTTAACTTGGGTGTGTATAAGGTTCTTCTTTGACCATCTAGAAACGGGATAGGATAATTGATCTCTCTCTTTGACCTGCACAGGGAATTGTGGGTACAGAAGGGTGCTGGACTTGGAATGGGGTTTGGCATGTCAAGGCCCTGGGGAGTATCGCTGTTACTTGGGTCCAGTGGCCCAGGGCAGGCTCCTGCGGTGGCCTGGCTGGGGCTGGGGCTGGGCCAATCCTGTGATTGTCAGCAGCCATTCCACCAGTTTTACCCACAGGGCTGAGCCAGAGTCCCCGTCCCTGACCCTTGCCCCACACATTGTGCCTTCTCATCCCTGCCTCCAAGCAAAACTCTGGCTAACTTCCTAGCTCACCCTATCCTTTTCCCAGAAATAATCTAAGAAGCTTTAGGCTAGGTGGGAGGCTGCTTCTCCCAGGCTCCTCAGCTGGCAAACTAAAACTCTGGGTCCTAATGGGTTGGTTTGTCTTTTGAGGCGGAATCTGGTCCTTGCTGTTGATCTCCGGTAGAGTCTTGGACTAGCAACCTCTCTGGGTTTGAGCATTCTCCTAAGCATTGCAGCTAAAAGTGTCATCTTACGCAGAGACTCACTGGGAGCACGAACTACTATAAGAACATTCTGACATGGGCTCCTTTTGACAATACCTTATCTCTTATGATCCCTATACCTGTCTGACAATTCTGTTAACATCTCTGCTTCATCAAGGGGAAACAGAAATTCAGAGAGGTTAAGTATCCTACAGAAGGCAACCCAGCTAGCAAACCAGAGCCGAGGTCTACAGATGTCTGAGTGGAAGCCTGGCCCCAGAGGAACAGCAAGGGCTGGCCACATGCCCAGGGTTCCCAGCGTCCAGGGCTGCAGCCATCCAGCCCCAGGGCCAACCCCAAGAGGAGCTAGCAAGGAAACCGACCCCTCCAAATAAACAAAGCACTTCCTCCCCAGGCCCCGGCCAGAAGGAGGGGGTGCCATGAGCACACAACTGTTTATGGAGACAGATGTTTGGGATGGAAAAAGAGAGACAGCCCTCCTCCATCCCCATGGAGACAGAGGAAGTTTGCGACTTGGGCAGCAGCAACTGGAATTGAAAAAGGAGAAGGGGAAGAAGGGGAGGGAACCGGGCCTGACCCGCTGGAAATGGTTTGACATTTGCAGATGCTGGTTCCTAACAAAGAGGTGTCGCCAAGCCAACGGGCCCGCGGGCACAGGGCTGCCAATCCCAGCTGGATCTGGGACCAGGCCAGGGAGATAAAGGGGCACTTGTGGGAGGGTGAAAAATACCATGAAGAGCAAGTAAATAGGCGAATATTCACAGAAGGACTTCGAAAAGTTCGGGGGCATATTCGTGAGCCCCCTTCTCTCCTCTCTCTCCTTTCCTCTTCTCCTTCCTCCTCCCCCTCCTCCCACCCGTCCTTTACTCCTTTCCTTCTTTCCTAGAATCTCGAGTGAGTGTTTATCGCTGCCCCTGACCCTAGCCTGGGGACTCTGTCCCTAGCCTGGGGACCTTGTCCCTATCTTGCTGGGGACTCACGCAGGACTGACACCAGAGGCTGCTTCTGCCCCTAGGGGAAGCCCAGCTCTCTGAAGTTGCTGTCACAAGGAGGGATGGGACAGAGGAGAGGAACATCTGAGTCCTTGGAGCCCCTCTGCCTGCCTCTTCCTCTGCACCACTCACCCAGCAGAGCTGAAGACTGCTAATGTGGGCCCCCTGTCATCTCCCTGCCCTCAAGACTGCAATGTCCCCTGCAGATTCTGCCTCGTGGCACCCCCGTGCTGACTTCCCTGGGGACCTGCTGCCTCACCCCATCCAATCCTCAGTGCCCCCCTCTTCCTTCTCCAGCTCTGTGATGACCCTTGTCTCCTTCTGGCCTGTCTGCCTCCAGGGGACAGAGGACAGGGAAGCAAGCTGAGGGGAACTTCCCGTGCACTCCAGCCGAGGTGATGGGAATCCCTGAAGCCGGGATGTCCTGTGGGAAAGAGCTGGAAGGGAACAGTGAGTAGTAGTGACCACTCTTGGCCTGGGGTCACTGCCTGCAAGTCCAAAGGAGGGCTGCCCTGACCTCCAGCCTCAGACTCCTCCCCAGACACCCCACCATGAGAAGGCAGGCCACAGCTGGCCACATGTTTATCTACCTGGCTGCCCATGAGTGTGCCCCAATTCCCAGGCTGATGCTTGGAGCCGGAAGGTGTCAGGGCAATTGTCCTCCTCTGACATGTGGGGACAATAATTCTTGACAAAGGCTGGGCTGGAGGCTGAGTGGATGGGACTAAGCAGAGGCCATGGGTAGAGGGGACAGCTGCAGGTGGGGACCACAGACACAACGGTTCTTGGCTCAGACAGAAAGCTGGAGGAGGGGTGGGTGGCTGTGGAACTCGGGATCCAGAATCAGTCCCACCCTGCATCTGGGGTTGTTGAGGAGGCAAAAGCAGAGCCCTAGGGACCTAACCTCGCCTGGAAAAGACCCACAAAGAACCCCAGTCCGCAGAAGGAGCCACATCAGCACAGGACGGAGGTGAGACAGATGGGGGGCAGGCTGCGCTCCTCTGACCCCAACTACCTCCCTTGGAGAACTAGTGCTCCAGACAGAGGCCCAGCCACCCAGGAAGCAATGTTGATTCCTGCCCTGCCTCAGCTAGCTGGGTGACAGTGGGCAAGCCACTTGGTCTCTCTGGGTTTCCATTACCTCATCTGTAAAATGGGGCTCAGCGAGATTTGGTGGTGTATGGCTGTAACCCCACCACTCTTGGGAGGCTGAGGCTAGAGGATTGCAAGTTCAAGCTGAGTCTGGGTGCCTCAAGAACTCAGCGAGACTGTCTCAAAATAAAAACAATTTTTTTTTTTTTGTCTTTTTTGAGACAGGGTCTCGCTGTGCAGTTCAGGCTGGACTTGAGTTCACTTTGCAGCCCAGGCTGGTCTCAAACTTGCAATGATCCTCCTGCCTCAGCCTCCCAAGTGCTGGGATTACAGGCATGCGGCACAATTTTTTTTTTTTTTTTTTGGTACCAGGAATCGAACTTGGGACCTCACTCTTGCCAGGCAGGTGGTTGTGCCACTGAGCTATATCCCTGGACAGGCACAATTTTTTTTGTCTTTTTTTTTTTTGAGACAGGCTCTCTCTGTGCAGTTCAGGCTGGGTTTGAGCTCACTTTGGAGCCCAGGCTGGTCTCAAACTCACAACAATCCACCTGCCTCAGCCTCCCAAGTGCTAGGATTACAGGCAAACGCCACCACACCTGGCTCAAAATATAAAACTTTAAAAGTGTTAGAGATATAGCTCAGTGTGAAGGCCTTGCGTTCAAGGCCCAGGGCTCCCCGTCCTCCAACAAACAGTAGCTGTGCCTTGACAGGGTGGTGTGAGTCTCTGCAGGACATGTGTAGCAGTACGCGTAGGCTCACATCTGATCAACAGTTCCTGTGAACCTACTGTGCACCAGGCCCTGGCCAGGATGCCCACTAGGACAGAGGCACTGTAGGGTGTGTGATACACCCTTCATATTGTGCTCACCATCAAGGACAGGCTGCTTCTGGGGTGGCCAGGGCAGGTGGCACACTGCAGCTTGCAGCCCAGAGCCAGCCTGCTGCCTGTGCCAGCTCAGTCCACAAAGAATGATTTTTACACTTTAAATGGTTGGAAAACAAGTTATAAGGAAAAGAATATTTTATGACTCGTGAAAAATGTATGAAAACCCAGCTTCAGCATCCGAAAATCATGTTTTATTGGAACACAGGCATCCTTGTTCATAAACTGTCAGTGCAGCTCGCTCACTACAAGACTGGAAACCCACATATTTACCCCTCCCTCCACCCTCCTTTTGTAGTATTGCAGAATGAACCCAGGACCTTCCCACTGAGTTAGTTACAACCTTAGCCTTTTAGAAATTTTTTATTTTGAGACAGAGTCTCACTAAGTAGTTAAGTTGCCCACTCAGTCTGCATTCAAACTTTTGATACTCCTGCTTCAGCCTCCCAGAGTGCTGGGATTACAGGTATGCAGCACCATGCCTGGCTCTCACCTGGCCTTTTTCTGAGAAAGCTCACTGGTCCTGGGAGGGCATGTTTAAAGCCTCTCAGGAAAGACAGAGTGGAACTTTCCCAGCTTGGTAGAGCACCTGTGGCCAGAGCAGAGGTCGGGGGAGGCTGTAAAAAGGCCACCACACCTTGACACCAGAGAAGGCCCTTGTCAGTCCCACCGCAGAAGGATGAAGCTGCGGGCAGACTGGCTCTGTGGTTGCCGTCAGCCAGGTGCCACCCGCACAAGCCTCCCGCACAGGGCGGGGTAGGGACACAGAAGCCCTCTCTGCTTGTCCCAGGATAGAATGAGCTGCAGATGGAGCTCCAGGGCTTGAAAACCAGGATGAACCCTCCTGCCCAAGGAAACTGGGGAATCCTCTCCCCTCTTCTGTGGGGCTTTACTGCCCCTTCCTCTCCGCCAGGACCAAGATGAGCTGCGGGGTAGGGAGAGGTTACCAGGGGCTGCTGTTCCCAAAGTCCCCACCTCAGGCCACCCGGTAAGAATTCTCTCTACCTCTGGCTCCAGGCAGCAGAAATAGGTGGTGCTGATACAGCCAATCCAGCATGGCCTCCCACACCTGGCTGAGGGGCGCCAGTGTCACAGGTGGGCTCCACATGGTCTCTGGGAGCTGCTGCCAAGGGGGCGAGTGTGTGGTCGGGGCTTCCACAGAGGCTGGGTGGCAGGAAGCGCTCAGGGGATACCTGGGCCCCAACCATCCTGTCTTGCTGGGAAAATTGGAGTCCCATGCACCCCTGGGCTGTCCTGGGGTTGGGTGAGGCTTACGGCTCATGTCAGGCAGCAGGCCGCTTCTCCACTGCATGGTGCTCATCTGAGTACTTCCCTAGGCTGGAAGGAGGAGATGGATTCTACGGAGTAGCTGCTCCTCCTGGCCCTTCCTCACCCCACCCAGATGTGTGTAAATCCAGAGGTGAGCAGCTACCTAAGGACATCCCCTGGGATGTCTGGGACAGTAAGAACTCTAGAAACAGGCAGGATGGGGTGGAGCTCAGAGGAAAAAAGGCCCACACTCGTCCCCCTCAAGCCTCACCTGTGCGCTATTGCACAGGTGCTGGGGGTCTCTTCTCTAGGAGGCTACTGCTGGGAGGGTGGGCAGAAGATATTTGAGTGGCTACAGGCGTCAGCGGGTCTGGGGCTGGGGCAGGAGCAGGCCATGTGGAGCACACACCCGCCCCTGGCCAGGGCTCAGCACTGACTCCTCCCACCAGCGAGCCAGGTGAGCTGGCTGCCAGCCTGGGGGAGTCTGGGAGTCCAAGCTGGCACCCGGCCGCCTCCCTCCTCAGCCTCCTCGATCCCCAGCTGCAGCGGTCACCCCCTCTCCCTCTCCTGCCACTCTGGGCTGCAGGGGCCTCATTTTTCAGGGCTGAGACTCTGAACCTGGTTCCTGGCCACTTTCTCAGGCAGCCACAGTCACTCACCCAGGGCAGCACCCTTGGCTCCAGGGCCCAGACCCTCCAGTGCCTGGCTATTGCCACACTCTTCATGGACTCTTCCAGCCAAGGTCCCACCTTGGCCCTTCCTCTCAGTCCTTCTCACCTCCAAAGCTCTTAAAGCCCCTTCCCTCCCTGCCTGCAAGTCACCTGACTGGGAGACCCAAGGCCAGCCCCACCCAGACTCCCCACCCCAACTTTCCCAGTTTTGAAAACATGAAGGGTACAGTGGTCCCTGAGCCTCAGGCCCCTACCTGGTCCCCACCCACACAGCCCAGCTGTGCCACCCAGGCCTGCAGATATGCACACACACACAAACACATGCACAGTAGGGACACATGCACAGCCTCGAACCAGGTATACTCGTGTGTGCACACTCACATACACACAGGTGTGCACACGCACACACGCTCCTGCACACATGCTTCCACACATGCGCATCCACACAACGCACACAGGCTCCTGTGCACATGTGCACCATCCAGTTACTAGCACATCCCGCGCCACTTGACCAGGCTCTGCATGGTCCTTCCTGTGTCCCCAGCCCCCATCCAGGGACCAGCAGCCATGACTCTGGAGCCCCATCAGCCCCTTGAGCTCTCTCCAGGGCAGCATCCCTACCCCACCTGCAGGGTGGCTTTACTTTCCTGCTCCTAAGAACCGGCCGCTAATGTTTCAATCCATTTTTTATAGCCAAGATTAAAAAAAAAAGTCAATTGCCTATTACTGTCAGATATTGGTTAATGATCGGGGCGCGGGGGGTATCCCCACCCACAAGGCTCAGTTTCGCTGGGAAAGGGACTTTCCTCAGAAGGAACCAAGACGCCTGCTATCAGCTCTTAACGATTTGGGAAGGAAAGCTGAGCAGCTCTTTACTGTAATTCAAACAACTAAATTATTCATGGAAAGCTGCAGATGGAGATCGGACAGTGGCCGGACAGACAGAGACCCCTGCCCGGCCTGTGACCAGGCCTGGGCTGCCTCTTCTGGCTCCTGAGGGGTCTGGGAGGTAAGGGGCCCCTGGGCCCCAAGGAGAACTAGAAGAGCATGGCTTTCAGCTGGGGGATGGGCCAGGCAGTGGAAAGGCTCTGGGCCCCACCAGAGGCAGCTAGGGCTTCAGCCCTGCAGGGACCTGTCCTGATGGGAGGAGGGGTCTCACCTGCTCTGGCCAGGGGCTCCAGGGAGGCCAGGTCTCCGGGGGCCTGGGTCCCTACACTGTGTCCCTCCTGCAGCCGGACCCTCCCTTGTTGACTCTGGGGTAGGGGAAGGTAGGGAGGCAGGGAGCAAGGAGACCCCAGAGTTTGTCCTTCCAGCCCAAAACATCCAGCCTGCACTGCGTGGAAGGCCCTGCTCCAGGCCAGGGAGGGCAGGCTGGTGGGAAATGGGACTCTGGCCCTGGCCCTGTGCTTTGGCCTGGAGAGGAGCAGACAGAACTCCTAGAAGACGCAAGCTTTGGCCCAGGGTGGGGCAGGGCCAGGGCGCCGACTGCCCTCTGCTCCTCACACCTCTGAAGTTTCAAGTGCCCCTTCCCAACGTGGAGGGGTTCTGTGGGGGCAACTTTCTCTCCCTCCTTCTTCCTGCATCAGCACTTGAACCCAGCAGGTGCAAGATAATCACTAAAGGAAGGAAGGATGAAGGAGAGGGTCCAGGGGCCAGGCAAGGAGGGCAGGAAGCAGTGGATCAGAAAACACTCAGGAGAGGACCCGAGGGGAAGGAAGAGGAGGGAAACCCGGCAGGAGGAGAGGGGTGGAGGACTGGGCTTGGAAAGTGGGGCCCTGGGGGCGGCACGTGCTGACTCACCGCCTGCCTTCAATTTTCCCTGTTTCCTGGGGATTCTCATTTTATTTTCGGGAAAGCTGCCTGCTCCATGACTAATTTGTTCTTAAACAAACCAAACCCAGGCAGCAGGGAGGCTGGGGCAGGCGGGCGGGGCCTGAGTCACTCTCCGCCCTAGGGGACCACACCTCAGGGGGTGGCCTCCTGGCTCTGAGCCTGGGCCTGTCCTTCGCCCCTCCCAAAGGTCTTAGTGCTCCTAGGAAACAAGGCACTGCCTACTTCTGATGGGGACACCTTCCCCTGTAAAGGACCCAAGCCACTGAGTGAGCTGTTGGCTGTCCACTGCCTAGAACGGCACCCAGCACAGAATCAACGCTCAGCTAATGTTTGTTGAATGACTGATTTCTTTGGTTTCTCAAGTCCTTCTTGAGCCTTTCCTCTCTCCTTCCCCTCTGTTGCTTGCTGTGGGCTTCACAAGAACCCTGTGCTCTGCCACAGCAAATGGGTCAGAATCTGCACAAACCATTGCAGGACCCCGCCTGGCCCTGCAGGGAGGGTCCCTAACCACTTGGCCATTCAGTTTGGGCTGCCTGTCCCTCAATGCGCCTGTGCCCAGCCTACCCTCAGGGCCAGCTACACATCCCCAGCCATGCTCTGTCCATTCTGCAGGAGAAACTGAGGCTCGGAGAGGCACGAAGTCCCCAGGCAGACCCTTCCCTACCTTCCTGTGCCCTCTGCTACCCCACGCTGAGGGCTGAGACCAGTGTCCCAAGGCAGCTGGGCAGGATCATCTGAACACAGACAGGTGGGGGGTTTTCTCCAGCTGGGGCCTAGCCAAGACAGATAGGGAACCCAGCTCCCCAAGATGGGACCTGCGCGCGACAGCTCACCGGCACGTGCAAAGAAACACATTAAAAAACAAAAAACAAAAAACCCTCATCCTACTTAAATTTCGACTTTTATGGATCCATACTATAGACGCCCAGTAATATAGTGTCTA
The DNA here is from genome assembly GCF_000276665.1 of Chinchilla lanigera. NCBI lineage: Eukaryota > Metazoa > Chordata > Mammalia > Rodentia > Chinchillidae > Chinchilla > Chinchilla lanigera. Next base: position 4,262,054 of record NW_004955506.1, read on the forward strand.
TGGTTTATAAATAAATACATACACAGGCTCTGAAACACTTTGCTAGGAGGGAGAATGCTTGCCGCGCATACGTGCTCAATAAATGCCGCCTGACGCAGGCCGGGGGGCCGACGGGCAGGGATCTCCCGGTGGGGACACAGGCACACCAGCCCCTGCTCGGGCCCGTCCCGGCCACCTGCACCAAAGCAGGCGGGACTGCAGGCGGGGCTCCCCGCCTCCGCCCCAGGCTGGCGCAGAGCCGCCTTCCCC
>NW_004955506.1:4262636-4273793 GCF_000276665.1 Chinchilla lanigera
AGTTCCCGACAGCCGCACGGGCGCGCACAGCTGCGCGCGGAGACGCCGCTACGGCGGGTCTACACCCGCGATCGATGCGCTCCCGCGCCGCACCCCGGGGCCGCTGCCGCCTTGACGGCGCGGAGCCCTCCGGGTCACCAGCAGTCGGTCCTCCTCCAGAGCTGTGCGTGCGGGCGGGCATCGCCCCCCGCCCAGGACCCTGCTGGAGACCACCCCTCACTACCCGACCCCGAAGCCCAGGCTGTGCAGCCTAGACCGACCAGCCCTTCTCCCTCGCTAGAACTATTCTCTGCCTCTACCTACCCACTCCCGGCACTTTTTAGGGATTTGAGTGACCAGCAAACGCGCAGTCAGGAGAACTAACGGAGGCCAGAGCTAGGAGTTGCTGCAACCGGGGTGGGGCTGATTGTCGCTCTGGGTGTAGAGCCTCAGGCTCTGGGAAGGGGCTGCAGGAAGTTCCAGAGAGGGGCTCAGCCCGCTAAAGGGGCTGACAGGAGCTTCCAGCCCTGCATGGCAGCCGTCCAGCAGGTAGGGAGAGATGGAAGGAGCGATAGGAGAGAGATGTGGGGTAGGAGGCAGAGGGAGACCCCCGTACCTAGGAGGTCTGATCCATGGGGGTGACCTGCCTCTATCCATCCACCCCCAATTTAACTTCAGTTCAGCCTTTTCTTGGGCCCCAAAGCAGAAAGAGGGTGTGTGTGTGTGTGTGTGTGTGTGTGTGTGTGTGTGTGTTGCGCGCGCATGTGCGTCCCTCTTCCTGCTCTCCATGGAGGCCGGGTGCTCTGGGGTTCTGCCCCTTCCAGGGGGTTTCATGGGGAGGAGGTGGTGGAGTAAAGCAGTTGCCTTCAGGGCTGCTGGGCCCTCTTCCCTACCGCTTTCCTGGGGGTTCTTTGTTTTGGGAGGTGAAGGAAACCTGGACCCTGAGCCCACTCATCCCTTAGCCCCTGAGCTTCCTCAGACCCTGCTGGGTTTTAGGGTCCCGCTCCCTCTGGAGGTGGCAGGAGAAGGAGAGGTTCTAGGATGTCCACAGCAGACAGGGACCTTGGCATCTCTGCTGCCGGCATCCTGGGGGGATGAAGCCCACACAGGGAGCCCAGACCCCTGCAAACGCAGAGCTCCTGGGCAGCTGAGCCCTGGCGATCCAGCCAGGGCCAGGTGGGATTCGCTGAGGCCCAATCAAGGAGCGGAATCAAGGGGGCAACAGAGGCGGGGCTGGCTGGTGAGGTTTTGGGGTGTTTGGCACGGATTGTCAGAAGCCTTGTCGTGGACTTTGGGCTCACCTCAGGTGTGTGCACAGGGCGAGGTGGGAATTGCGTCTGCTGACATTGCTGGGTGCTGGCTGTGCTCCCAGAGGGGCACCTTGGGCTCAGGCCAGGCATGGGCTGGCTTCCCAGGGGCAGTCTGACCAGGTCCAGACGGCGGTGCCCTTCGCCCCAGCCATCAGAGCGATCCCTTCTTGTGCTTACTGGCCAGTGTCCCCGACAGGAACACCCAGGGGGGCAGCCTCTGGGCTAAGCCCCCGGGTCCTGGGAGGAGGGTCTGCCTGCTGGGGGTGTTGCAAGCCTGTGCTGTTGGGGACATGAGGGAGTGGCCCCGAGCCAGAACTCTGGCACTTGAAACACATTTTTTTTCCATTGAACTTTTTATTGAGAATCATAGATTCACAGGTGTAAGAACTAACGCAGAGCTGGGTATAGTGGCGCATGCCTGTAATCTCAGCATTGCACTTGGGTTCAGCACTCCACTGTGTGTTCGAGGCCAGCCTGGGCTACATAGCAACACTGTCTCAAAAAAAAAAAAGCAAAAAAACCAAAAACCTAACAGAGAGGGATGGTGCTGTGGCTCAGTGGCTGAGTGCTGGCTTGTCTTGGACAAGGCCTTGGGTTCCATCCCCAGCACTGCCAGAGAGAGAGGCAGAGAGTGTGTTCTCGGGTCTCATGCATACTTTACTCACCCCCACCCCAACATTCTTCAAAACTACAGTACAGCTGGATATGGTGTCTCACTCTGGTAATCCCAGCAGCAGGGAGGCTGAGGCAGGAAGAGTATGAGTTCAAAGCCAGCCTGGACTACATAGTGAGACCCTGTCTCAAAAAACAAAAACAAAATGAAACAAACAAAAGCCTACAGTCCAGGTTCACAGCTGGTATATCAACCTTGCTGCAGTCTGCAGCCTTATTCAGGTTTACCCAGTGCTGCTTGGGTTCACTCAGTGTGTTTAGAGGTTTAGTTTAGTTTAGTTTAGTTTAGTTTAGTTTTGTTTTGTTTTGTTTTTTTGAGTCAGGGTCTCACTGTGTAGTGGTAGTTGGCCTTGAACTTGCTTAGGTAAGCAAGGCTGGCTTTGAACTCATGGCAATCCTCCTGCCTCAGCCTCCAGAGTGCTGGGATTACAGGTGTGAAGCATGGCATGGTGTGTTTAGCTTATGTAATCCCATTACCTGGGTTGATTGCTGTGTCCACACTGCAAACCAGCTCCAGCACCTCAGGGTCCCTGCTCCCGCCCCTTGGGAATCCCACCCCCTTGCCCCAGCATCTTCCATCTTCACTCAGAAGTGCATGCGAGCAGCAAGCAGATGCAGGCTGCTCTTGCTCCATGAGCCCCACTGCCCCTGCTCTGGAAGTCTGTGGTGAGTACTTCAACCTCCCCTCTAGGGTAGGCGCCAGATGGCATCTCCCGTCCCAGCCTGGCACATCTTCCCTGCAGCTGGGGGCTGGAGGGTAGGGGAACCCTGTACACACTGGGTGAGTCTGGGAGGGAGAGAATCAAACATGGCCCCCATCAAGGGCAGAAGGGTTATAAACACCAGCTGCACCAGCACGAAGGACTCTGTAACTTTTCCTTTTTCACTGTGGTCATTTTTATCTCATTCCAATTTATTCCCTTTCTCCAGTGCTGGGGATGGAACCTAAGGCCTCACACATGCCAAACAGGTGCTCTACCACTGAGCTATACCCGCAGCCCCTTTCTCTCTTTCTTTTCCTTACTGTTCTACATAAAGTATATGAGGGCTGGGGATTTAGCTCAGCGGCACAGCACCTGCCTGGCAAGTGCGAGGTTGAGAGTTCGATTTCCAGTACCGGAAAAAAAACATAAAGTATATGACGCAGGACCACCCATGCATACAGTTGCGCAGGCTACACACTGCACAACTCCAAGGGGACACTGTTGGAAATGCTGTAATGTGAATGACGCTCGAGCATTTGTGGCCCTGGGGGCCCTGGGTATGTTGGAGGTGTCTGACTTTATCATTTATTCTGGTGAGATTTCTGACTAGAAGAGGAATAACTGATAAGACATCAAGTGTGTTCGTGTGTGTGTGTGTGTGTGTGTGTGTGTGTGTGTGTGCGCTTAATTTTTAATTTTTTTGAGACAGGTTCCCACTGTGTAGTTCAGGCTGACCTCAAACTTGCAGTAGTCCTCCTGCCTCAGCCTCCTGAGTGGGAACTATGCCCAGAAATTTAAAAAAAATTTTTTTTTATTAGTTCATGTTTATAGTACATAATGATTCCCTTCATTGTGGGAAGTTGGAACATGTACCCAACACCTTAATTCTTTTTACTTCCCCTTTCCCTCCTCTCCCTTTGGGCAAAGCCGCGTTAAGTTAGGTGGAAGCCATTCCTGAGGTTGCTGCTGTTGTGGAGGATCTGAGGCGAGGCAATGACAAACAGCTCCCGTGGTTTCTCACAGTTCTGCAGCCTGGAAGCCCAACTTCAGGGCTGCAGCAGGGTTGGTGACAGAGAGGACCACTGTCTGTGGCCGGCGTGGCAGCTTGCTGCTACCTCCTCCAGAGATGATGAAGGCAATGTCCTCACACAGCAGAGTGACAGGGGCACAAAGACGGGAGCCCAACACCGTTGGAAGCCTCTTTCCGAATGGCCTCGGTCACACTGAGAGAGGGGAGCCCTCAGGACCTCACAGCCTCCCAAAGGCCCCCTCTTCCTCCTGCTGCACCAGGCCCAGCTCTGCCCCCATTGTCTTTGCTCGGTAGGACCGTCCAGCTGCTGCTGTCACTGTGCCGGTCCATGTGGCTCAAGGGTGGGACCGAAGGGTTCCAGTGTGGTTGTGGCTCTGGGGGCCCTGGGGGCCGTGACCCAGGGCTGGTTGATCAGAACATGCATACCTGTTTAGGTCCAGACTGGGGTCAAGACCACAGCAGCCCCAGGCCAGCCCCAGTCCAAGCCCTTCCTGGAGCTGTCACTACTCCAGAGAGCCCGTTGGAGGGCAGAGGCTGGGCAGAGCCAGCCGACCTGGGAGATGGAGGAAGGGTTCTGGGTAGGGTCCGCCGCTGGTGAATCTGGAGGCTCTGCTCTCACCCTGTGTGTTTTGGTCACATGAGCAGGTAACATAACCCTCTTCTAATTGCTTATGACAGTTTTAATTGGCTTCCGGCAGTCCTGACTAATAGCTGCTAACTGACCCTGGGCATGTCGAGGGGTGCCTGGGCCTGACTGTAGCTCCTCCTAAGTTGTTGTGATGTGTAAATAATATCTGGAGCACAGGATTAGGTACTGGGAAATCAACTTTCACCCTGGCCGGTGGAGAACACAAGACAGAGACAAGAATATCACACACAGCAGGGTGCTAGAAGACCTCAGTACCCGTGATCACACCTGAGGCGGTTTCTGGGTGCCACCCCACGACATTCCCCTTTGTTGGTGCCGGTACCTTCCAGACTGACTTCCGAGCAACCGAACGAGGCAGGGGTGGTGGCTGCACCTCTCTGATGCTTACGTGCTGCAGGGCTGCTTTAGGGTCCTCGGTGTCAGAGGGATGATGAATCTTAGGGCACTGAAGGCTGGGGCCCCCTCACTGAATGGGGGTGCAGTTACCCAAGGCATTCTGCTCATTTTGGCTGCATTGACATTCACCCCAAAACTTGGTGGTTAAAGCAAGGATCACGGTTTATCATCACAGGTTCTGCAGGTCAGGAATCCAAGAGCAGCAGGCCAGGTGCTCCAGCCCAAGATCTGTCTTACAGGCTGCAGGTCCACGTCAGCTGGCTGCGTTTGCGGTGAGCTCCTCCTGGCCCATAGGACCGGCTGCTCAGGGGGTGGCTCATGTGGTGTCACTTGGGGCCTGGAGTGCTCTTCACAAAGCTTCTCTAGGCTGGCCTGGGGCTCCTCAGGAAGTAGTGAGCAGCTTTCCCCTGAGCCAAGGCAGCCAAAACACCAAGACGGGAGAGGGAGCACTCAACTCCCTCAACCCCAGATGTCACGTGGATCCCCCAGGTTCAGCATGGGACGAGCCCTCAAGGGCATGAATGCCAGGGACAGGATCTCAGAGACTGCAGCTGTGCTATGAACTGCAGTGGGTCCAGGAGGCTGGTGGGGAAGGAAGGCGGGCTTGACACCACCACGAGGCAACCACAGAGAGACCATCCCCAGAGAACACCCCCACCCCACCCCACCCTGCAGCGCCTTGTGATCAGCTCTAGTACAGAACTGAGACACCCACTTGCAATGTGGGCCTCAGAGGGGTGAGTGCGGGTCCTGACGTCCTGGGAAGGCTCAGCATTTGCCTCCTAATAGTCTGGCAAGCCTTGTCCTGGGCAGATCTCTCTCCCAGCCCCAGGCAGTAAGGCAGGATGAGCACCCTGGGACACAGGGAAGAAGAAAGAGCAGCTTCCACCACAAGGCTCCAAACAGGGCCCTGGCCCCTGGGAACTGGGGCTGCAGGGTAGGGTGGGGTGGGGCAGGGCAGGGAGGGAGCCCTGTCTGCCCAGGCCACTTGCCTTTGTGGCTGTGTCCTGGCTGGTGGCCATCTCTAACCCTCTGTCTTACCCTTGCTTGCTTGTACAAGTGAAGCTGATCTGCTGCCCCAGGTTAGAGATGGGACATTAAGGAGCCAGGAAGAAAGTTAACTCACCCACTGAGCTGCTGGCCAGCTGATCTTCTTTATTTATTTTTGCAGTACTGGGGGTTGAACCCATGGCCTTCACGCTGAGCTACATTCCCCAGCCCTTTGCTATTTTTAATTTTGAGACAAGGACTCACTTGCTCAATTGTCCAGGCTAGGCTTGAACTTGTGATCCTCCTGCCTCTGCTTCCCACAGTGCCAGCATTTACAGGTTTGCACCATCATGCCCTGATCCTGGTCCCCTCACATAAGAATGATACTGCCCAGTTGCTGCCCACCTGTGTCATCCAGGTGAGGGTGCCGAGGCTTGGAGGCGGAGTACCGGAGGACTCGGAAGGAGCTGTCCCAGCGCCCTTGGGTGATTGGTTAATCAGCTCCCAGCTCCTGCACCCAGAGCCACCCTCCGCAGCTGAGCGCAGGGCTGGAGAACAAAGAGGGGGAGAAGGCTCTGTGGAGGTCAATGTCCAGCAGGAAGTAGGGACGCCCAGGCTGAGGGCTGGCAGAGACCTGGAATCCTGCCCTAAAGTGTCCAAGATCCTCTCTGATGCCATGGCCCGGCTTGCTGGCTGCCAGCCCTCCATCCCTCAATCTGGGGAGCTGCCCAGCTTCCTGAACTTTCCTGCTGCTTCCCTGCATGGGGCTGGGCCTGGTTTCAGGGGAAGGTCCCACGGGAGGAGGAGCAGCAGGCACCTGGGAGCTGGCTGGCACTTGGATCTCTCTGCTAAAGGCCCTGGAGGGCCTCACTCCAGGTCTGAGCAGGAGGCGGGCCTGAGGCCTAAACCCAGAGAGAAGATGTCCAGGTCAGGGATGTCAGGTGCCCCATGAGAGGATTCTGGAAGGCCAGGTGGGGAGCCCTGGGGAAGGGTATGGGGTGCAGAATGGAGAGAAAGTGCAGAGCTCCCCTACTGTGCCCTGAGGAGGCTGCTCCCACTGTCCCTGCCTGGCCCCACCACCCTAAGCCCCAACATGTCTGCTTGAGCCCCTGACGGGGAGCCCCATACCCCATCTCCCAGGCTGCGGGAGACGGAGCGCCCGCCCAGTAGCTGGGACCCCAGAACAGACTTTATTTCACAGAGGCTCGGGCCAGGGTGTAGCTCAGTACTGAGGCCCTGGGTTCAATCCCAGCTCCTCCCTTCCGAAAGAATCCGCCACAGGGACTGCTGTGGATCCTGTTTCACCGGCGGAGAAATTGAGGGTTCAGTTTCCCACACTGCTAAATGCCGGGGTCAAAGTCTTGGATGTCACTAGGGCCAAGGAGTGGCAGAGCCCAGTCCCTGGGTGATGAACAGAGAGTGTGGTGCTCGTACCAGGGAACAGGAACGGGAAGAAATTCTGACACACTCCATGCCTGGTCTTCCGACCTTGAGCATTTCACACACACAATGTGATTCCATCCTCAGAGGCCCCAGGGCAGGTTGACTCCCGGAGACGAAACAGAATGGGGTGTCAGGGGCCCGGGAGTCGGTGCCCAAGGGGGACAGAGTTTCAGTTTGGGAGGATGAAAGAGTTCTGGAGATGGAGGCTGGAGACAGTTGTTCAACGATGTGAATGTGCTTAAGGTCACTCAACTGCGAACTTAAAAGTAGTTAAAATGGAAAATTTTATGTGATCTCTAGCACAAAAAAGTTCAGTAAGAGTCAGGCGTGGTGGTACACGTGCATAATTCTAGCACTCTGGGAGACTGAGGTAGGAGGATCAAAAATCTGAGTCTTCCCCAGGCAACTTAGTGACTTATTGGCTCATAAAAAATAAAAAGAGCTGGGTATGTAGTTCAGCATGGAAGCTCTGAGCTTAATCCCCAGCACCACAAATATAAATAAATGGAGAAGTAAATAAATAAATGGTTAAATAAACACCTCTCGTCGCTAGCCTTGGTGTCCATGGTGTGCTCACCAAAGCATGTGGGACAAGCTGCTGGGGTCCAGCCTTCGCCCTTTGCTGCCCCGTGGTTCCTGGCCTGCACGGGGAGAGGAACATGGATATGAGGCAGACAACAGCCTGGACCGTGAGGCCTGTGATCCAGGAGCTTTGAGAAAGGTCTGGGACGGTGAGGGCCTTCTGACCTCTTCTCCAACACCCCAGCAGTCACCAGGAGCCGGTCAGTCGTGGCCCTGGGGGCACCCCACCCCCTCTGCACTCTCCCACCAGTAGGAGAGACTCCACAAAGCCAGCCTATGACCCTGGCTCCACAGGGCCACCAACATGTACACACACGTGCACACACATGCATGCACACACGTGCATGCACACGGCTCACCTGAGCCCCAAGATGACTCCCCTTGTATCAGCATCCTCTGGACCCCCATCCTAGCTCCTGATCCAGGCAACAGCTCAAGTGACCCCAGGCCCAGGGCAGGCCAGCCTGGGACCTACCCCAGAGCCTGCTTGGAAATAGGAGTCTGAGGAATGCAGCGGGCAGCATGACAGAGTGACAGACAGGGCCGCCCAGCTTCCAGGAAGGGCCTGCCCCGCCCTGACCTCGCCCACTGCCCCAAGCCACAGCCAATAGATGGCCTTCCTGGGCTCCAGGTCCCCAGCACTGCCCTGCTTCGAACAGCTGCGGCCCAGCTCTCAGGGTCACCACCCCTGCCCCCAGCGACAACAGGATGGCAGGGAACTGGATCTCTGTCCTCCTAGGGACTTGCCGGGAAGGTGTATCCTCGGCTTCCCTTCCTGGAAGCCCACTGGCTCCTGTCCCGTAGGCCCAGCCCCAGGGCCTAGGCTCAGCACCCCAGCATCCATTCCCCAGGATGGGAGCCGCCGGCCCAGGAAGCTCTGCAGGGCCAGCGGGACCCGGACTCCAGCCTGAGCCCTAAGCACAGTGGGACTGTGCAGACCCCTGGCCACCTGCCCTGCCCTGCCCTGGGGTGGTCCTGTGCCAGGCATGGGCTCAAGGTGTTCCCTTTTCGCTAGAGGTACAGACCAAGTCCCAATGGGTACAGAGTTACAAACATGACTTGCCCAGGACAGAAGGACTGAGAAGGGCTCAGGGCCCCAGGGGCAAGAGATGGCTGCAACCTAAAGGAGCATGCCCACCCTCAGGGCTCTCCCAGAAAAGGCCGGGCTGAGTCAGCCACAGGGTGGGAGAGGACCGGCAGGTGGGGAGCTGGGGTGGCCCTGGGGCCTCGCCTGGTTGGAAATGAGCAACACCAGCCCAGGGTGAGGGTGATGGAGCAGCCCGACACCCTGAAGTGAGGTGGGTCAGCCTGGCTGACCTCATTTCCTGGCAGAGAGGAGAAGCTTAGCCTGCACCTATGTGTCATATCAAGTTGGTGGGTCACTCACCATGGAACCACGGAGTCCCGGAGAAGAGGGCTGGGGATGACACAGAAGTCGTGCTGCTCACTGCCCAGGGCGTCTACCTCAGGGGGTGGGAAAAGGAGGCAGGCAAGAAGGAGAGCAGGAGTGGTGGTAGTGCACACCCATAATCCGAGCACTTTTGGAGGCTGAGGCAGGAGGATCACAAGTTTAAAATCAACCTGGGGCATCTTAATGGCTCACGACTTAACAATTTCTATCCTTTAAAAAAGGGCTGGAGAGGTAGCTCAGTGCAAAGGCCCTGGGGTTCAGTCCCCAGTACTGAGAAATAGTGGAAAGGAGAAGAGGGGTAATGAACGCTCAGCATACCATGGCATGGGCCATGCACAGGAAGAGTCAGCAGAGAACAGGCGGAGGAGGGCACAGGGAGGAGACGCTGTGAAGGGCGCCTGCGTGCATGAACGCATTGCCAGTAGCAGACACTCGGCAGGAACACAGTGGTGGGAACAGAAGGAAGGTAAGAGGTGGGAAAGGATGGGAGGAGCAGAACTGTCACACTTGTGATTTCTTTTCTTTCTTTTTAGAGCTTGTGGGGTTTTTTGCTGTTGTTTGTTTGTTTGTTTGTTTTGTACTGGGAATCGAACTCATGACCTCACACTTGCCAGGCAGGCTCTCGTGCCACTGAGCAGTTTGTGCTTGTTTTTGAGGCAGGGTCTCACTATCTAGTTCAGGCTGTCTCAGAACTCACTATATATCCCAGGCTGACCTCAAAATCGCAGCAATCCTCCTGCCTCAGCCTCCTGAGTGCTGGGGTTACAGCCATGCACCACCAGGCCTGGCCATACCTGTTATTTCAACTTCAAGGAACAAAACCGAGACTTAAACCATAAACATATTCGTTTATGTTTAAAAAAAATTTTTTTTTCAGAAGTTAGGTTGTTGACAAATGCCCAAGTTTTTCTCTGTCCTCTGTGCCACCAATTTAGGATGGGTGGTCCTAGGATTTGCCTAGGATTTTCTTAGTTTTAGTGCTGAAAGTCCTACCTCCAGGGAAATCAGATCTGAATGTTTGCTCCTCATGGGCACAAAACAGCTGCCATAGCTCCAGGTATCAGCCCTCACACAACAGGGCCCTGAATAAGAGGCAACAGGGTATAAGAAAACAGATTCCGTCTTCAACTTCTCAGAAGCACTCCATAGACTATATCACAGTCACTCTAGACAAGTGATGGCAAACCTTTTATAGCTTTCAGGGATATAAGCAGCCTGCTGCAGCACATGAACCATAGAGCAATTTCAGAACAGCAGGGGTTTAGCATGACTGCTTAGACCTGTCTGCTCAGCTCCAGGGGTCAGGGCTCTGTTAGCGGAGCTAGGCTGGGAAAGCTGCACTGTGGGGGTTGAGGCTGCTGAGGCTGTGGGGGAAGGCAGGCCTGCTCCTCATCCCAGCTCTGCCCCTTGAGCTGCACGGTGAATATAGCCTGAGCCTGAACAAGGCGTGAGAGCAGCTGCCCTCACAGAATCCTTGGGAAGAAAAGCACTGAGCTCTGGGGTGCAGTGGAGTACGCCTGCAATCTCTGTAGCTTTCGGGCAGTGGTGGCGCACACCTGGAATCCCAGCACTCAAGAGGCTGTGGCAGGAGGATCGTTGCAAGTTTGAGACTAGCCTGGGCTACAAAGTGAGCTCAAGGCCAGCCTGAACTGCATAACAAGACCCTGTCTCAAGAAGACAAGAGAAAAATATCTTTGCTGGGTGTGGTGGCACAAGCCTGTAATCCCGGCACTTGGGAGGCTGAGGCAGGAGGATCATTGAGAGTTCAAAACCAGCCTGGGCTACAAAGTGAGCTCGAAGCCAGCCTGAACTGCATAGCAAGACGTTGTCTCAAAAAAAGAAAAAAGCAAAACAAAACAAACAAACAAACAAAAATTGCTGCTGCTCAAAAAGCTGAAGCAGAAGGATCATAAGTTCGAGACCAGACAGGGAAATTTACTTTTATTTTATTTTTTAATCTTTATTTATATTTATTTATTTTGTCTTTTTGA
>NW_004955506.1:4274351-4347191 GCF_000276665.1 Chinchilla lanigera
GAAAAAGAAAAGCACTGAGTGCGTTATTTGGCAAAGAAACAGGACGGTGGATAGTGCTGATGGTGGGGTAGACCAGCCATGCACCGTTTTTAGTTCAGCTTGGAGAGAGCCAGTGAGTGGTCCATTGCTGATCCCTGCCCTCCGGCCCTCTTCTCCCACCTGGGAGAGAGCTAGAAGGTGGGTCGGCTGGGGCCTTCTTCAGGACTCTCAGATTTGCTGCACTAAATCTTTCTTTGTTCCTATGAAATTCTTTTCCTTTGTTTAGGATTCTTCCTTTGGGGTGCTTTCCCAGAGGGACAAAATGGGCTCAAAGAATTTGACTTTGAACTGATACCTTACCTTAAAAATGATACATGCAACACATATTCTTTGTAGAAAGGCGTAAAATGAAAACCAGTATAAAAAAGAAAAGAAAAAAAAAAAGCCAGTCGTGGAGCCGTAATTCCAGGCTTCAGCAGATGGAGATAGAATTTGTGGATTCAAGGCCAACCTGAGCAACTTAGTGAGACCCTGTCTCAAAAAACCAAAGACAACAACAGAACCGAACAGCATGAAAAAAGAAACTTGAAAATCACCTGTTGACTCTGCCGTTTGAAAAAAATAAATCATCTCTATTTTGATGCTAGGAATTGGAGCTAGAACCACGTGCTGAAAAAATAAATCACTTTTAGCCAAGTGTGGTTGGACAGGTTTGTAATCCCAGCACTCTGAGAGGCTCAGGCGGGAGGATTCCAAGATCCAGCCCAGCCTGGGCAATTTACCAACAGCCTATTTCAAAGTTAAAAAAAACTAAGAAATAAAAAAGACGTGGGGATATAGCTCCCTCATATAGGCCCTGGGTTTAATCTCCAGTACCACAAAACGAACAAGCAAACCAAAGTCACTTTTAAGCATGGGCATATTGCCTATTTTTGGAAAATGCTGTGCCACCTGCCCTGAGGGAGGCCCCAGCCGTGCTATGAAGAGTGCACAGGGGGGCAGTGCTCACTCTCCAGTGAGTGCCAGAGGTGCAGAGGACATGGCTAGGAGAGCAGTGAGGGTGTGAGACGCAGGCCAGAGAGCCAAGGGCTGAGGAGGCACACGCAGAACAGATCACACTCACACGGTGCTTAAGGGGACACCTGGATGGGGCAAGAAGAGGGGATGTGATCAGGACAGAGGGACATCGTGAGCTGGGGATGGGCCCAGGAGGCGACGTGCATGGGCCCCAGAGTGAGGGGCCATTCCTCGGAGCCCCAGTAACAAATGCTGGGGAAGAGCTTGGGTCGTCCACTCCGCACTCCTCCCAAATCTGGAACCCTCAGATAAACAGACCAGTTAGTCAGCTTTCTGGTCACTGAGACACAATACATGACACGCAAACGTCCAGGGGGAGAGGTTTACTTTGGCTCACAGCCTCAGGGGAGTCTGTCAGTGGTCACCTGGCTCCAAGGCGGAGACATCACGGCAGAAGAGCACGGTGGAGCAAAGCTGCTTCGTTCACGGTGGCTGGGAAGAGAGCAGGAGAACAGTGCCAGAGAGCCAGAGAGAAAGGGGCCAGGGGCCAGACACAGACCCTAACGATAGGCCTTCGTGACCTACCCAGACACACCCGGAAGAGCGTTCCGCCGTCCCTGGGGTTGCTCCACCTTAACCCGCACCATAACCAAGTGCTGGACCGGACTGGTGTCTCCAGATGTGCTCCCGCTGCTGTGCAGAGGGTGCTACACACACTCCAAGGTGGGCGAGGTAGAGAATGTCCACATTCCCCTGGAAGACATAGGGGATGGACTTTATGCTGATTGGACATGGGGTACCAGCGAAGGGAGGGGTCACCAAAAGGGACACAGTTTAGGGTCTGAGCAACTGTCCGGGTAGGTTTGTTTACTGAGCCAGGAAGATCGTGACAGGAGGGAGCATGATTCAAGTGGTGGCACCAGCGGAGCTGGACGCAGCTGAATGCAAAGGTCATGTTGGGCAAGTTCAAGGTCAACACTGCTTGAGCAACCTGAGCACCACACCACGTACAGGGAACCCGATGTTTTAAAAGATCTTTTAATCAAAATATACCTCCACAAAAGTGTGGAAATCCTAGGTTTGCAGTTGGGCCAGTTTTGAAACCGAATGAGCCTGCGTCACTGGCCGCAAGGTCAGGAGAGTACATCACCCTGGCACCCCGGAGGCCCCTGAGGGACCTTCTCAGGGATACTAACAACCGGTACCTGATGTCCAGCCCTGTGAGTGCGTTCTCCTGCTTTTGAACTTTTTATACCAGTGGAATTGAGACTGAGGAGAGAAGGGCCCGGCATTTCCAATAGGTAACTTTTATTTATTTTTTGCTTCCCTGGCTCATTGCAGCTGGCCAGCAGCTACATCAGCCGCCCTAAGGCTGCTCCAGAAGATACCCGCTTTGGCAGCAGCCGGCTTTGTTCTGGGATATTTTTACCTATTTGTGATTTGTATCTCACGTAGAGCAGGCTGAGCTGATACCCTTAGAGCTGGTAACTCCAAAGGCTGCGGGTGCAGAGAGCAGCCAGCAGCCAGGGCTGGGAACCGAAGGCAGCTAGCAGGGTAGAGAGGCTGAGAATAATGGAGAATTTCTGGAAGCCACCGTCTCTGGTGGCCAGAAGAGTTCCCGAGAGCGACGGGGAGCCACTGACTCTGGCTGTCAAGAGAGTAGCAGAGGGCTGCTAATGCTAACGGCTGATAGCTGCTGGCATTCGAAGCTCAGGGCTGTTAGGATGAAAAGAGCTACACTTTGCCTATTTGGGACGTCTGTACACATTGAGCAAAAGAACCTGGAGCCAGCGGGTAACATCTTGGCAACAGGACACAGAAGTATCACACCCAGCAGAGCCCGTGGAACTAGTCTGTGTATGATCGCTATCATATATGGGCTGTGCCCCATGCGAGCCAGTGACAGAATCACACAGCACACTCTTGTGCCTGGCTGCCTTTGCTCGGTGCTATGCTGGAGAGCCTGCCACATGACATGACACCTGCAGCTATAGTTTGTTCTCACCACCGTCTGTGCCAAGACACACTCACCCATTCTTCTCTTTGTCATGGACTGTCTTGGTTACTTTTCTCTCGTTGCTGGGACAAAATACCTAACGCCCAAAATTAAGGAAGGAAAGGTTTATTTCGCTTACAGTTCGTGGAGGTTTCAGTCTGTACTTGGCAGATTATGAGGCAGAGTGGCACGTGGCACAGGGCTACAGCGCAGGGTGGCAGAACACAGCTAAAGCAACAACCACAAAAGCCAGGAATGGCCTCAAGCACTCTTTTCCTCTCCCTTACATATGCAAACTATCCACCCCAGGGCGGGTGCAGCTCTCACACCCCAAATCAATCAAACTTTAAAAGCCTGCCCCTTGGCCGCATGAGGCTTTGGGGGAACACCCAGACATAAATCCTAACATGGACTTTTGGGCCATTTCCACTGTGGGCTGAATTCAAAGGTGCTGCAGTGGACATCCTCACAGCGAAGATGTCTTTTGGTGAATATACATAGTTTCTGCTGGGTATGACCCCAGGAATGGAATCACTGCATCACAGGCTGTGAAAGTGTCCTGCTATTGTGTTCCCGTTATGCCCTGGGCCTGTATGGGAGTTACAGTTGCTCTGTGTCTCTGACAACATTTGGTATCTCCTGCCCTTTCATTTCTGCAGGCTGGTGGGTGGGCCGCGGTATCCTCTCCTGGTTTCAGCTCAGGAGCAATGTTCCAGCTTCCTGACCATTTGCCATTTGGAATCTTCTTCTGCGAAGTGCCTGTTCCAGGATTTTTCCCTTTTCTTTTGGATCCTCTGCCTGTGCTTGATGTTATTTAGGTGTCCCTGTTACCCTCTCACTCTGGGTTCTTTGTGTGGTCTTCTCCACTGGGTGGCTTGTCCTTTTCTCTCTTCCCAGCCAGGTCAGTGCCAAGGGGATGGCTCAAGGGACTTCAGTGCCACTTACAAAGCCCTACCAGGCTTCCCCAAGGACATGGCCTGTAGCACACAGCGCCCTTGCCAGGCCAGCAGGTGGGGGACACATCCCAACTCCAGCTCCCCTGCAAAGTCACCTTGTAAGCTCTTTATAGAAGTCCTATAGAGGTTCATAACTGGCACCAAGGCCAGCAAGGCCAGCGTCAGCCTGGAGTGTGTCCTAGGGAGAAGCTCACCAGGAATGGGGAAGCGTCGGCCAGTGTCCTGAAGCCGCTTTGTCACAGAGAGGACAGGGGCTGGGTCAAAGTGTCCTTGGAGCCCTGTTCTTACCTGCTCCTGCTCCAGTAGCCAGTACCGAGGAACAGCCCTGCTTCCCCACGTGACAGGAAGTGCTGGGGCCATGTGCAGCTCTGTCATTGCTTGACCGCCACCAGAGGCCAGAACGCAGGCCAGGCGTGATGCCTGCAACCATCAAGGGCCCCAGGTGACCAGCTGGTCCCAGGCTTTGGCTGCCCACCCACTGCTGGACAGACAGCTCCATAGGCAGAGTGGTCTGCCTACCAGCCTAGGTTGCCACATCAAGGTGCAGGGAGGCTGCAGGGACCCACTTGCCCCTAGCTCCACACTGGAGCAGCTGGGCCTCGCTGGAAAGATCCCAGGTCTGCTGCCTGGGTTTCCTCACACATCCAGCCCCTGATTCAGGTCCCCGGAATCCTGCCCATCTCACATCACTTCCCTCACCAGTGTGCCCCCTGGGGACCGTGCCACCCCTGCAGAGTCCTCTCTGTCCTTGCACCTCTCTGCCCTCTTCACACTGCCCCCCACCCCCGCCAGCACAAACGGAATCATCTCCCCGCCTCTGGCCACGAAAGTTGTGCCTCCCCCTCCCCCTGGCCCTGCTCACCCCACACCAGGCCAGCAGGTGGGGGACGCGTCACCCAGGTGCTGGCTCCTCCTCAGCGCGGTCCTCCCCTCTCCCTTCTCAGGGCCACTGCTGCCTTCCCCCGAGGCACCCCTGGACCCCTTGGTGGCATTACCACAGCACAGGGCAGCCACACTGGACAGTTCTCCTTCCCAAGCCCTTCCGGGCCCATGCAGCCCTCTGCTCACAGCTGCCATCACGCCCTGCTGCCCTTGGTAGCAAAACTCCTCGACGGAGGCCTCTGTCTTCACTGTCCTCCTCCTGCTGCTCACTGTCACCTCACACACTCTCCGGGGTCCTGGGCGGCTCAGCAGCCCTGCCTTGCCTCTGCCTGGGCTGCTCTGCACCTGCCCACAGCTCATTTGGGCTTTGTTCGTCCAAGGTTGTCTCCTCGGAGACACTAGCCCTGACCACCAGAAATAGTACAGCTCCCACATCCTCTCCCCGACTTCCTCATCTACAGACCCCACACTGCTGCGCAGCGGGGCAGGCTGGGTCTTGCTCAGTGTGTCTTTACTGCATCCAGAATGATGACCAGCACATGCCAGGGGCACAGAGGATACTTTGGGGATGCGTGGACAAGTGAAGGGAACTGAGAGAAGGACTCCCTTGCCCCTGGAGTATGGCCAGGAACACACATTCCCTAGCGCTTGGAGAAACAAGACAATTTTCCCCACTTCCGGATCCCCTGCAGATGAAGTAAGAGGGACATCACTGAATTCAACACCGTCCATTAAACAAACAAACAAACAAACAAACAAACAAAAAAAACAAAAAAACTATCCATCATTATTGGGAACCAACCAGTGGCAAGACCAACCCAGAAAGGCACTTCAAATAGCATTGAAGTGGATATGGAGGCACACATCTGTAACCCCGGCACTCTAGCAGGCTGAGGCAGGAGGATTCCGAGTTTGAGTCCAGCATGGACAATTTAGCAACTTAGTGAAATCTTGTCTCAAGGTCTGGGCGTGAAGGTCAGTGCAAAAGCCTTGGGTTCAGCGTTCAGTAATACATACATACATACAGACACACACACGCACCTCACCACATACCTAATGCATTTGAACAGCACTACTAATAACAGATATTAACATATTTGTAGTACTAAAAGAGAAATACATTGCTAAATGTTTATATAGAATGATCCTGTGACAGTTGGTTTCATGGGTCAACTTGACTGGATTAGATTAAACTGGTGAATTTTTGTTCTGGTTTGTTTTGTTGTTTTGTCTTTTTTGAGGCTGGGTCTATGTAGCCCAGGTTGTCCTCAAACTCAGCAATCCTCCTGCCTTGGCCTCCTGCATGTTGAGATTGTGTCACCACACTCAGCTAACTGGTGGACTTTTTAGCGAGGCATACTGCTTTCCATAATGTGGGTGGAGCCTCATCTTCTCCCCAGGCAGAAAAGAACCCTGCGCCTTGGTGCTTGCACCAGCTCATCCTCAGGACTCAGCCTGCTGGTCTGCCCTGTACCTTTTGGACTTGCTGGTCTCTATACTGGTGGGAGCCAATTCCTTGGCATAAATCTCTCTACCTTTAGAGACGCAGCAATCTACTTGTCTATCTACCTATTTGGTTCTATTCTATTTCTCTAGAGAACTGTTGAGAATATGGTTGAGAATTTGGTTTTGTTTCTCTTTAAGCAGCATAGAAGTTAAAACCGATTCTAGGCGAATGTCTGGAAGGCAGCAGAGCCGTCATCTGGTGTCCTGGGTGACCCACACCACGGGTGGTGGCCCCGGGCTGCTGAACCCCAGGGAGGAAGCAGAGAGGAACAGAGGCTTGGCGGGGGAGAAGGTTTCACTTTCCACATTACCTATTTTTGTAGTGTTTCCATTTTAAAAATAATGAGCAAGTGTTTCTTTTTAAAATGGAAAACAAAACGGAATTCTCTAGTCCTAAGCAGATGACTTTTACGCAGAGCACCCAGCTTAACACCACTGTGGCCACTCTGTCGTGATACCCAAGTACTGATCCCTGAAGGGCCGGCAGCAGGGGCTGCAGCCAGGGGGACCCCTGCTTCCCTGGGCCGCTTGTGGGATGCCTGTGATCGGGGTGGACTGAGGGGAGGCGGAGAGAATATCACGTTAATATTATCCCTTAGTTATTGCGGGCTGATCAGACCCACAGTCTCCCAAACGAGTGGACAGTGAAGGCTTAAATTAATGAGAAAAGTGAAATGATTTCAGGGTTCTGGGAGGAGGATCTTCACCCTCTCACAGAGTTCAAGATTCTGGGTTTTTAGACCAAGAATTTCCCTGGGCAGCTGTATTTATTAGGTTTTCAAATAAAGAAGGGGACACTGAAGAAAATGCAGGAATCGGGGCAGGATTTGAGAATTCCGTTGTTAGGGACTTTTCCAAGTAATACATTATGTTAATTTAGAAGAACTATATTATCTCCAAGAAGGTTTGGTTTTTTTCCCCGTACTGGGAATCGAACTCACGACCTTGCACTTGCCAGGCAGGCGCTGTGCCGCTGAGCTAAATCCCCAGCCCTATTACTGTTGTTTTTGCTGCCATCATCATCACTCAGTTGCCCAGGCTAGATTCAAACTTGCAATCCTTCTGCCTCAGCCTCTCAGATGCTGGGATTATAGGTATGTGTTGCAACATTCCACCAGCATTCTCTCTCTCTCTTTTTTTTTTTCCAGTTTAAATGCACTTTATTTTTAGACAACCTACATGAGGTGTTTTTTCCCTAAAAAACAATGCCTCCACTCCAAATAAAACACAGTCAAAATAAACGAAGTGTTCAAGATGACATCAATCCCATTTGTCTGAAATCCTGGTGTGTGGATGCCAAGCAGCAGCCAGTTATGACAAGTGATAGATCCAAGGTAACCACCAAATCCATTAACATTTTTCCATTTCTAAACCATCCTTGAAGAAAATCCTAAATGGGGTCACACCATCCTCACGGTAGTCCAGGAGAGCAACCATGCCATCTGGATTCATGTTTGCACCAATAAAGAACTGATAGTTTTTGAAATTAGCAAAGATGTGCTTGATCTGTTCTGTAGCCCCTGTCATAAATGATTTTACTCTTTCTGGTCTTTGGTCTTCAAGTTTGCCTTTGATTGATTTCATGTAGTTTTTTTTTTTTTTTTTTTGTCTTTTTGAGACAAGGTCTCACTATGCAGTTCAGGCTGGCCTTGAGCTCACTTTGTAGCCCAGGCTGGTCTCGAACTCTCAACGATCCTCCTGCCTCAGCCTTCCCAGTGCTGGGATTACAGGCGTGCATCACCACACCCAGCTTCTCATGTAGTCTTTGATGTACCTCTTCTAGGCCTCTTTTGTGAAGCTGGTTTCCTGTAAATGGTGGTTCATGACAATGTCCACACCAGTGACCACTGTGCTTTTGGTGCCCTCGCCCTCCGGGCCCTCAGCGGAGGCGTTCCTACCAATGAGCGAGTCATCGATGTTACCCTCTGTTCCACTGACCATCTCGCCCTCCGCCTCCAGGCACAGCCCATCCGCGATCTCCCGGATCTTGTAAATGTCGGAGAACATCTCATCGTGGCTGATGAGGTCCTGGTAGATAATCGTGGTGGTGGCTGAGGGAGACGGCAGCCATGCAAACTTAGCAGGAGCCGGGAGCTCAGAGCCGGCGCGGTGCAGCCGTAGCGGCGCTCTGGGGGAGGGGGGAGCGGGCGGAAAAGAGCATTCTCTTTATAAATTTAATTTTAATATCAAAATACTAACAACCACTTTCACTCAGAGCTATGTGCAATTAGCACATATATTTAAAATATTGATTAAACTGGGCATGGTGGTGCACGCCTGTAATCCCAGCACTTGGGAGACTGAGGCAAGAGGATTGTTGTGAATAGAGACCAGTCTGGGCTACAAAGTGAGCTCAAGGACAGCGTGAACTACATAGACAACAATCTCAAAAAGACAACAACAACAAAGATATTGATTTTCCTTCAGCATTTAGGAGTACTACCTCCTCCTGCCTCTTTCCTCCTTCTCCTCTCCTTCTTCTTCTCCTTCCCCTTCTTCCCCTTCCCTCTCCCCTTCTTCCTCTTCCCCTTCTTCCTCTTTTTCTTCTTCTTCTTTTTTTGTTTTTTTCCAGTACCGGGAATTGAACTCACGACCTTGCACTTGCCAGGCAGGCGCTGTGCTGCTGAACTAAATCCCCAGCCCTCGCCACGGCAGCCCTCCCCCTCCCTTTCCCCCTCCCGCCTCCTCCTCTTCTTCCTCAGCCTTGATGCTACCAAGTTCCCTTGAGGCCCTGGCAGGGCCTCCTGCAGATCAATACACAGGTTCTTTCTAAACTCTTAAGCCACTCTTGTAAATCTAATGAATCAAACTTATAAAGGCCACGACTCCAGGTCTCCTGGTCATTTCAAATCCCATGAAAGGAAAGAGAGAGACAGAAAGCAGCCTTCATTTTGTGAATGGTTGCAGTATGTGACATGGAGAACACAAACTCCTATGGTGCTTAGATTTCTCACAAACTATTTGTGCAAGCCCGGGGGTGAGTAATGGTCACTAGTCAGGCAGTCAAGTGCCTAGAATTATTTGTTTGGTGTGTTGATCTGGGATGCCAGGCCTAGACCCCACAATGGGCCTATTTCTGGGATATTCTCCCCATTTTAATAAGTGAGAATCCTTCTGTGGTCAGTGGCTCTCTTAGTCTATTTTCTGTTGTTGTAACAGAACACCGGGGCTGAGTGATTTAGAAAGAATCTAAGTTTACATCTCTCAGGCTTCTGAAGGTTAGAAGTCCCAGAGCATTATGCTGGAATCTGGTGAGGACCTTCTCACTGAAGCACTGTGGAGCAGAGGGAGAGAGAGAGAGAGACAGGTACCAGGTCAGGTCCCTCTTCTCTGCTAAGGTCCCCGATGTCATCCCAGGGCCACCCTCCTGATTCCTCTAATCCCAGTTACCTTCAAAGGCCCCTTACAAATACAGTGGATGTATGAAGTTGGGAATTCGTTAACTTTTGGGGGCACATTCAAACTGCAACAGTAGCTGAGGTCAATGAGTGGGAGCCCAGGCTTGCTGTGGGACTGGGAATGACACGCACCTCACACCTGCGACCACATGCCTGGGACCATAGCATGGGGGCAGGAGGAGAGGCCGTGCATGCTGCCTGCAGCCGCTCTCCCATGGTGATCAGATTCCTCCTCTGCCTCATTCACCAACATCTACTGTCATCAACTGACCCCCTCCAGGTCTCCCACCCAGAGAGCATTCTAGGGACCTCTCCAGCCCTCCTTTGGGACACCTTTACCTTATAGCTATTTTGGGGGATATTTTGCAAGGGAGAACAATATAATACAGGACACATATTTTATATGGTTACTTATAATAGTCACCCAAGAATCTTATACAAGAGAGCGCAGGAAATCTGTCCACACACTATAGGCCAGGAATCCAGCTGAGGGCCTAGATCCCGTGATAATGTCCTGCATGAGTCCTGTGGAAGACTAGCGCTCATAATAATGCCTCCCACGAGTCCACCTGGAGGCCCAGAGCCCACAGCAATATCTCATGCAGGCCTGTTTCACAGATCTGCGCTGGAAAGGCCCAAAGGTCAGTGGTAGAATCTAGAAAGTCTGTGACAGTGGGATGAAGGATCTGTGCTAGCAGACTGAGGCATCTGCACTGAAACCAGGAAGCGATGCTCAAAGTAAGAACCAGAGCTCCCCTAAAAGGTACCACAGCCATCCTCAGCAACAGTGAGGTCCCGAGCTCCTCCGGTGATCAAGATGGCCGAGTTCCCATGAGAGAAGCCAACGCAGCAAGCTTCTCCAGGAAATCCGTAGTGCACCATCTTCCCCTCTGGAGCCAGGAAGCAATGCTCAAAGTGAGGACCAGAGCTCCCCTAAAGTGAACCAGAGCCATTCTCAGTGCCAACGAGGTCCTGAGCTCCTCGGAGAATGAAAACAGCCAAGTTCATCAGGAAAGCCAGCATGATGAGCTCCTCCAAAACAACCAACAGCTCCTCACAACTTCTACCAGCTCCCAACAGCTTCTCTCAGCTCCCAACAGCCTTACTTCTTCTTCTCTAGTTCTGCCTCTTATGCTGCTGGCAACAGTCCTCAGGTGGGCCTCCCACACCCAGCACCACGTTTACTCGGTTCAGCTGGGGGTTATAAGCTGACTGCCAGTGGTCAATCCACTATGCCTGGGGATCAGGCCAAGGGCAAGCAGGAGTAGTGCACACACACCACTAGACCCCTGGAAGAAGGACTTGGGGTGGCTCTGCTGGGAGGTGACCACAGAATGCCCTGGAGCTGCGGCTTTGGACACACTGGCTTGGGAGGAACAGGTCCAAGGTAGACTTGTTAGAAAGGAAGATATGGGCTCACTCTTACGGCTCCCCACAGGAGGGATGCTCCAGAATCAGGGGATGCCCAGTAGTGGATTCCGACTGCTGGAGAAAGAAGAGACTGAACTGAGTGGTGTGGGGCCCTGCACACGCCAGGATGCTTGGACTGCAACTGAACCAAAGGCCAACCAATGCCACTCACAGACAGAGGGGCTCAAAGGCTCAGAAACCAAGTGGCCTGGGGTCCTGGGGAGGGTCCCTAGCTGCCTCCATCCTGAGTGCTTCTGTCTCATGGTCTCGGAGTTTCCAAGCCCAAGTCTAGCAGAGAAAGAGCCACTGCTGGTGAAGAAAAGCCCTGGATTTACACTGCATGGGCGCCGCTGGGCTGATGGGGGACTGTGGCCTCAGGGTGAGCATCCAGATGGCTTCAAGCAGTCCAGGCTGTCTGTGGCTGGGCTCGGTCACAAGAGGAGCAGGAGAGGAGAGGAGAGGGAAGGAGCAAATGGCTCCTATGAGGTGGCCTCGGGAGGAGAAGCTCCCAGCATGGCAGCATGGGATGTTAAATAAGTGGTTGTTCAAAGAATAAAGAATAGAAAGAAGTTAGAATGGAAGGAAGGGGAGGAACAAGAGAGGGCAGGAGGGGCAAACCCGAGGCAGAGAGCAGGTGCCCAGCTCTGGGGATTGGGAGGTGACAGAGGGCACAGCGCAGGCATTCGGCCCCCTGAGAGGTGGAAGTCAAGCTGGGCATGGTGCACACACCTGTAACCCCAGCTCTGGGAAGCCAAGGCCGGAGGGTCTCAAGTTTGAGCCCAGCTTGGGTTACTTAGCAAAACTCTGCCGAGAAAAAAAAAAAATGTGGGCGGGTAGCAACAAGGAAAACGACTCTTCTGACAGCAGCTCTTGTTCTTGTTCTGCTCTGGAAGGCAGAAGCTCAGTCGAAGAAGGCGACTGAGGTAGGGATGTAGGTTCGGGATAGGCGGCTACCTGGCCCGCCTCCAGGAGAAGTGGGCGGGGCCAGGTGTGCAGGGCAGGTGGGCGGGGCCTCCAGAGCTGGGACGTGCGCTCCTCCGATGCTCCTCCGATGTTCCTCGCTGCCTTGGCAAACATTGCTGGCCTGGAGGTGAAGTCTCCAAACAGCGAAAACTGGGGTGGGAAACACAACCGCTCGGGCTGCAGGGAGAGTGGACAGGAGCAGGGAGGGAAGGACCAGCCCCCATCTGTCCTGTCCAGTGACTGTCACAGGCAGTTGTTGGGTGTCTTCTGACAGTGTCCCTGTCTGGGGCTTCCCTTCAGTGGGCTCTGAAGGGACCTTGCCAGGGTGAGCCTGAAGAGGTCCAGCGAGGCGCCTGCTCTGCTGGCCAGGACACAGCCTGTTCCCAGAATGCGCCTGCCCGGGAGGTCATTCACCCCAGCTGGGCACATGGGCCAGTCCAGGGCTGGGAATCAAGGACAAGGATGAGAGGTGCAGGCTGAAGGTCACACGTCCCCTGCTTGGGTCACCTGAGATGTCCGTGTAATGTAGAGCCGCTGTGCCCGAGCGGGAGCAGGGCATAGAGGCTTCTGCACTGAAGTGGGAGGACTCCTTGCCAGTGGGGCCTCCCTCGGGTGGAGGCTCAGGTGAGTGTGCCCAGGACAGCTGGGCATGTGGGAGGTGCCGAAGCTTCGCAGATGGCGGTGCCAAGCAGCCTTGGGGGAGCCCTGCTTTGGGGATCTGTTAACCCCCCTGTGGCTGGGGCCCTGTGACTGTGGAATGCAGAAGTCTTCACCCTTTGACCCCATCTTAAGAGCAGAAATTGACCCAGAGGCCCAGAGGGCTGGGGCCCAAGACAGGAGGCTCTGTACCCCTTGCAGAGAGCAGCTCTGCGGCTCAGGGTGGGTGTCCCCCGTGTATCCAGCCTGCAGCATCACCCTTCCTCCACGCTCTTCTTCCTCCTTGCCTGCTACAACTGGGGATGACGGCCCTGCAGGGAGAAGTGGCAGCGAACACACAAGGCCCTTTACTGGAAAAAGATTTAGCATTTCAAGATGCAGCAGGGGCTCCTTCTGGGCACAGGGACCTGTAGGCCACTATGAGTCACCTGTAGGCCACTATGAGTCACCTAGCCCTGAAGCAGGGGGAGGAGAAGAATGGTGAATGGAGAGAGGAACAACTATAATGCCATCCTTGGCACACACATGATATATACAAAGGCCCTGTGGCCACGTGCCAAACTCCTATCATAGTCTGCTTTCCCTTACATATCGTGTTACAGTTAAATGGCAAGTGAGTGACATTAGTTCCATCTTACAGAGGAGGAAGTGGTGTCACCGAAGATGCTCCCCCGGCAGGGGACAGAGCTGGAATCTAGAGCTCAGCTGCTAGGCTCTAAAAGCTGGCTCAGTCATCTGGCTTTGCCATGAGGCAGCTTCTGTCCTAGGAACCAGGCTCCTTAACCTGTGCATCCCTCCCCAGCACCCCCTTCCTGGGTTCAAATCCCAGCTCTGGCCTTTCAGGCTCTCTGGGTCTTAGTTTCCTCACCTGCAATACAGATACCTTGTTCATAGGCACTACATTTATAGGGTTCTCTTCTAAGCACAGAATGCTTAGAGGAGCACCCCAAAAAGCCCCTAATCGTGCCCTCCATGGACCCCACTGTGGTTCATATCTGTTGCTCTCTGGGTGACACCCCCAAGTCAAGTCTCCCCCACCGCAGGAAAACCCACCGCCTCCCTCTTGCAGGAAGTGAGGCTGTAGGGAAGCTGACCTTCTCTGTCCTGTGGGAAGCCAGGCTGCAGGGAGTGTAAGCAC
Source organism: Chinchilla lanigera (assembly GCF_000276665.1). Lineage (NCBI taxonomy): Eukaryota > Metazoa > Chordata > Mammalia > Rodentia > Chinchillidae > Chinchilla > Chinchilla lanigera. The sequence goes on from NW_004955506.1 coordinate 4,288,254, forward strand.
GGCTAAGGCCATGGCCCACACCCTCCTCTGCTCGGCGGGTACACGCGCACGCGCCCACCCCTCAGCGGGCTCGCACAACTGCACTTGGCCACCTTAGCCCAGAGCGGGCTGGGCCGCCAAGGTCTCCCTCTAGCGGCCCAGGTGCAGAGCTGCTCCCCAGCCTAGCGTCTGCCCTGGGCTGGCCGCCACGGGAAACTCTCTGCCTCCCCTGGGCTGCAGGACGATCCTGATGGGTCTCTGCTCCCCGACACCCCCGCTCTCCACGGGGCCTGGACCTCGCCTTTGCTCCTTCACTCTCGGGGTGGCAGGAGCTGAGCGTTCTCAGGCAGCAGCCCAAACCAGAGGCTTGACCACAGAAGAGCATAGAGCTTGAGATGTCAGGGGGACTCAGGCTGGAGCCCGTAAAACAGGTCACCGGGCTCTTACAGAGCTGACCGGGCCAGCAGAGCAGGGGAAAGAAGACTCCTGTAGCCCGAGATGGCCGGGAGAAGGAGAGGAAGGCAGGACAGCGGCAGGGCTCGGCACTTCCTGAGTCGGGAGGATGCCGGCTGGAGGAATTCTCACCACAGAGAATGAATGAATGGGGCAGTGAGTGGAGGGCAGGAGAGCCCTGGTACCTTTCTGTGTGTGTGATGCTGGGGATGGAACCCAGGGCTTTGTACATGCTCGACAAGCGCTCTGGCACCGACCTACATTCTCAGCCCTGTTTATTTTATTTTGAGAGGAGATCTAGCTAAGTTACCCACGCGGGCCTCAGTCCTTCAGTCCTCCTGCCTCAGCCTCCTGAGTAGCTGGGATTACAAATATGTGCCACCGCACCAGGCTGACGCTGCTTAGCAGCATATTCTGAGCTGCCCTTCTACCACCGATGGTGGGGACTCTGCTGGGGGGAGCCCCAGCGGTCCCGAGAGGGGCAGGTCTGGGAACTTCCTGCCCTCCCTGGAGAGTCCCCAGTCACCTTGCAGGAGAAGCACCCCAGATTCTGGGGGGTTGCGGGTCATCCTCAGGGACAGGGGACAGTAAGGATGGGCTTAGAGGGACCCAGGGGTGTGAGCAAGGACCCCGGAACCCCAGCCACCCACTTGCTCTGGACATGTGGTTCCGCTCAGGACCGATGCTGGGTAGGGGATGGGGTGACGTGGGCAGGCCCACCTGTGCCCTCAGCGGCCACACGACCCTCTGTGTCTGCATCACCCGTGGGCACAGGATCCCTGAGAGCTGTTTTCTTTTTTTTTTTAAATCATGGTAAAGTACATATATCATCATATCTGACATTTCTTATTTCTTTTTTTTTTTTTTGGTACCGGAAATTGAACTCAGGACCTTGTGCTTACCAGGCAGGCACTTGTGCCACTGAACTATATCCCTGGACTTCATATCTGCCATTTTAACCATTTGTTAAGTTTCAATCTGTGGCATGCTGTGCCGTTGCATTGTACAACCACAGCCACCATCTGTCTCAAGAAACTTTTTATCTCCCTGACTGGAAATTCTGTCCCTACCCATTGTCACTCCTGACTTCCCTTCTCCTGGCTCCTGACCATCCCCCATTCCTTCTGTGTCTGAACCCAAGGACTCTGGGTATGTCTGGTCACCCTTTAGGCTGTGTTTTTCATTGAGTGTCATATCTTTAAGGTGCACTCAGGTGGTGGCATGGTCCAGGATGTCCCTCTTTTTCAGGGCTAGATAATATTCCACTGTATAGACAGACCACCCCACTTAGCCATGCTTTCACAGATGGAGCTTAGTCATTTAACTCTTGCGAATACTGCTACTGTGAATTTGGCTGTATGAACATTTCTTTAAATCCTTACTTTTAATCCTTTTGGGAGGAATATCTAGGTGTGGAATTGCTGGGTCAAATGACAGTTCTATGTTTCTTTTTAAAATTTATTCATTTGTCTATTTTTACTTTTATTAGTACACATTTGCAGTGCATAATGATTACATTCACTGTAAGGAATTGGTACATGTACATAACACATTTTGATTCTTTTTTTCTCCCCTCTTCTCCACCCCCTTTTTATCTTTCCAGCATCAGATTCAGTTTTATTTACTTATTTATTTTGAGAAAGGGTCTTCCTATGTATTCCAGGTTGGCCTTAAAATCACTCTGTAGCCCAGACTAGTCTTGAATTTGTGGTTATCCTCCTGCCTCAGCCTCCTCAGTGCTGGGATTACGGGTCTCTTTGTCTCAGCTGGCAATTCCATTTTTAATTCCTTGAACAACCACCAAACTTCCACAGCATCTGCAGTGTGGGGCTCCTTGTAATTTATTTATTTGTTTGTTTGGGGTTTTTTTTTGTTTTGTTTTTTTGTTTTTCTTCCAGTACCAGGAATCAAACTCACGACCTTGTGCTTGCCAGGCAGACGCTGTGCCGCTGAGCTAAATCCCCAGCCCCTGATTTATTTATTTGGTTGGTTTTTGTAGTGCTGGGGATAGAACTCAGCATGAACAGATCAGCCCTCTACCACCGCACACCACTGTCTCAGTCTTGGGCTGGGGATATAGCTCAGCAGCACAAGTGCCTTCCTGGCAAGCACAAGGTCCTGAGTTCGATTCCCTGTACCAAAAAAAAACCCAAAAAAAAAAAAACCATTGTCTCAGTCTTGCCATCTTTAAAACACATCCACCAACCTCTGTGACAGGCTGACAAAGAGGTGGTTTGTTATGGTGCTGGGCACCAGCCACCCCTGTTCCTCACCCCTGCCTCAGTGGGCACCTGTCTGCCCAGACCTTTCCCTTAGCGTGCTTTCCTTCTCTCCTCCCTTGGCACTTGGCTCCTCACTTCTGCTGTGTGACACGCACCAGGAAGGGCCTCAGGCTTCTGCTCAAATCCTGCCTTCATGGAGCCCCATTGAAACCCGGCTGAGAGAGTCAGGAAAGCGATGGGGTGGTGGTGCCCATGTGTGACTCCCTCCCTGGGCACTAGCAAGAGGCGCCTGCCTCCGCAGTAGAGCTGCAGCCCCGGGGCCCTGGGTACGGGGAGTACCGAGTGGGCACCCAGGCCTGTGGCCCCCAAATGCCAGACACTTTCAGCTGAGCTTAAATCATCCTCCCCTGCGGCCACCCAATCATCCCCAGGCCCCACACTGGGTTACAGGGTGCCCAGAACCCAGAGCGCAGTAGCTCAGGTACGAAGTAACATCCCGCATGATCACTAGGGAATCTGGGTTCCTGTCACGCCAAGGGCACATTTCATTCTTGTTTCTCTGTCAATATGTTATAGTTTGAGAAATGTGGATGGCCCAGTGGCCCACAAGAAGTGGTATCTCTTTGGACCTTGTCAGGGGACAATGGCTTAGCTTGGACACTGGCCCCCAGGCCTGGCCCATGTCCTGCCTTCAGGGAATGTGTGATCCAAGAGAGCGGACTTGCCCAACATCCCTGCCCCAGCCGGCCGGGTCTGTCAAAACAAAATACCATAGGAACAAACAATGGCCATTTGTTTCTCACAATTTTGGAGGCCGGAAGTCCAAGGTCAGGGGACCGGCCTGGCTGGGTTCTCATGGGGGACCCACCTTCTTGTGGCAGGGAGAGAGAGTGAGGGCTCAGTGTCTCTTCCTGTGAAGCCAGGAGTCCCGGCAGAGGCCCCACCCTCCTGACCTTCTCTGTTCCCAGTCACGCCCTCACCCCCACTTCCCAGGACTGTGTCCCGAGGGTTAATTCCACATACAAATTCCAAGTACCCAGTTCAGCTCCTAGCCTCAGAGCTGGGAGCAGACAAGCCCAAGCAAGCCTGGGGTCCTTTTCATCTCTCCACCGTTCACGGAGCACCTACCACATCTCTCACAGAGTTGTGGTGTAGACTAGTGGTCAAAGAGATAGCCGTGGGTTCAAATCCCAGCTCAGCCCTTCCCAGCTCTGCCCCAGCCGTGGGCAAGACTCAGCTTGTCTGAGCCTCCACGCAGCAACTGCCGCGTCCCCAACAGTGAAAGGTAAGTAGCTGGACCATGCGCAGCACAGAGGATGGTTTCTTCTAGCTGCGTCACAGCCTTCGCTTCCTGGTCCCCCTCCAAAAAATGGGGGGAGTGTAGGCAAAGGCGGCTGTGCTGGTAGGAGAGTGGAGGGAGGAGTATGGGCTCTGCCCAGGGTGCCCTCACCAGGGCACGTCCCTGCCCCCCCTCCTCAGCGGGATACAGCAGCCTGGAGTGGCGGCTGGACACCAAGGGGAAGGGTAGGGCTGCAGGAGCCGGTCTTCCTTCCGCCACAGCTGCTTTGCTGAGATACAGTTCACACAGGTACACGACCACACAGCTCGCAGGCATCGTTGGAGCTGTGTGGCCCCCACGGTCGTCAACTGTGGACCGTGCTCATCTCAAAAGCCTTCGGGACTGGCTTCTTTCCCTAGCTTCACCCAGCACTGGGGATTGAACCCAGGGCCTTTGTATTGAGCTATATCCCCAACCTTTTATTTATTTATTTTTTAGAAACAAGGTCACACCAAGTTGCTCAGGCTGGGCTCAAGCTTGTGATCCTCCTGCCTCAGCCCCACAGGGTGCTGGGATGACAGGTGTATGGCACCATGTCCAGCTCCTCCTTGTTCCTTCTTTTGGCCAGTACTATTCCACGGATACAGTGCCCTGTTTTACACATGGTGTGATGGACAAGCCTGTTTTCTCCCTTTGGGGCTGACTTGTATCCTGTCATTTTTTGTTGTTGTTTGGCTTTTGGTTTTGTTTCATTGAGACAGAGTCTTGCTATGCAATTCAGGCTGGCCTCAAACTCCTAGCGATCCTCCTGCCTCAGCCTCCTGAGTGCTGGGATCATAGGCCTACGCCACCATGCCTGGCTGGGTTGGGTCCCTGTCTTGATGACAGCCGTGATGTTCTAACGGTGGGTTGACTCCTCCTGCAAAGATGCTGGGTATCCCTTGGAACTTGTGAAGAGGACACTGTTTGGAAAAGGGGTATTTGCAGGTGTAATAAAGTTTAAGGATTTTGAAATGAGAACATGCTAGGTCAAGACAGGCCCTAAAGCCAATAATGAGGTCCCTTTAAGGGACGGAAGAGATGACAGACACAGAAGGGTAGACCCATGGGCACAGAAGCAGCCATTACAGCACTGTGGCCATGATCAAGTGACATCCAGGACCACTAGAAGCCGGAAGAGGCAAGGAGGATCCTCCCTTGCAGCTTTTGGAAGGAGGAGGCCCGGCAACACCCGGATGTCCAACTTCCGGTGGGCAGGACTTTGAGAAACTCCTTTTCTGTTGTTTTGAGCCACCCACTCTGAGGCATTTGTCCTGGCAGCCCCAGGAGGTGAGCACAGGGACACACAGGGAAAGCCCAGCATCTGCAACCCTTGTCTCCCAGTGCTTGAGTGCCACCTTCCAACCTGCTCCCCTGCGTTCCCCTTCCCAGGCCACAGCGCCTCTGAAGCATGAGGTCATTTGTTCCCCTGCCAGGGGAACCTCGCTTCATTCTTCAGAAGCTGCCCACCTGGAAACCCTGGCTGCTAGGCTAGCCCCCCACCCCCACCCCGCCCTGGCCCCGTCGGGATGGAAACAGTGAGCCCCTGCTTTTTCCGAGAAAGATGCTGAGCGTGTTTACAGGCACTCGTATTGTGTCCATTATTTACGGTCAGTTGTAGGGACATAAAATTGCAACTGTATTGTTGGAAGTCAATTTTATTTCCATGGCTTTCAAACACAAACAAAAATAATAATCGCGTTAGGAGCTGGATATTGCCACAGTTCTGTAGATTATAAATTTTACTGCTGTGATGACTACAATACTGAGGGCCCGTGGCCACAAATTACTGATGGTTTCAAAACACAAATTGCTGCACATCAATGGGGCACAGGCTCCACCTAAAGAGTATAAATGGGTGTGTGGGTGGCTACAAACACCTGGGAATGCTTGACCTGCAGCAGGATTAGTGGAATCCACTGTGACTCTGATGAAGACACAGATTTAAGAAAAAAAATTACCTTTGTAATTTTTTCTTTTTGATGTCTCACTATGTTGTTCAGGTTGGCCTTGAACTCACTGTGTAGCCCAGGCTGGCCTCGAATGTGGAGTGATCCTGCTACCTCAGCCTCCAAGGTGCTGGGATTATATGCGTGCACCACCACACCTGAGACTTTTTTCTTCTGGTTCCAGAGATGGTACCCAGGGCTTCTCATATGCTAAGCAAGCACTCCATCAGCCCAGCCCTTGCAGTTGCATTTTTGATCACCTTGCTGCCAAGATAGTTTGCTAGAGCAATTGTAAAATGGTAAGATATGGAAAAAGCAGCAGTCATGTGAGGTTGAGGAAAAATGGGACAATAAAGATGTAAGTTGATCTGTGAGAAACCTACAGCTGGGGCAGGAAAACAGTGCTTACAGACCTGACACTAAGGAAGGCTGAGGTAGGATGCTCAGGTACATCTGAATTTCAGATGGGTAATAATGATTTCTTGGTGGGATATACTTATACTAAAAATGTAATTGTTTGCTTACCTGAAATTCACATTTAACTAGCTGAATTGGCTTTATTTGTTTTATTAAATTTTGCTGCTGGGGGCGGGTGTGGCGGCACACGCTTATCATCCCAGCACTCAGGAGGCTGAGGCAGGAGAATCATTGCGAGTTTGAGGCCAGCCTGAGCTACAAAGTGAGCTCAAGGCCAGCCTGAATTGCATAGTGAGACCCTGTCTCAAAAAGACAAAAAAAAAAAAAAAAATTGCTGCTGGGTATGGTGGTGCACAACTGTAATACCAGCACTCTGGAAGGCTGAAGCAGGAGGATCACAAGTTCAAGTTCAGCCTGGGCTACTTAGCTACTTACTGAAATCCTCCCAAAATAAAAAAATTTAAAAAGGGGCTGAGGCTGTAACTCAGTGTGAGGGTCCTAGGCTCAGTCTCCAGTACTATATGCGCAAAAAGTAGGATGAGCAGGGAGGGGTAAATATTTCAGTCTCCAGTCTTGTAGTGAGCGAGCTGCCACTGACAGTTCGCAACCAAGGGTGTCTGTGTTCCAATAAAGCATTATTTACAGATGCTGAAGCTGGGATTTCATACATTTTTCACGTGTCATGAAATGGTGTTTTCCTTCTGATTTGTTTTCCAACCATTTAAAGATGTAAAACTCATTCTTTGTGGGCTGAGCCGGCACCGGCAGCAGGCTGGGTCTGGGCTGCGGACTGCAGTGTGCCACCTGCCCTGGCCACCCCAGGCCACCCCAGGTCACCCCAGAGGCAGCCTATCCCTGACAGTGAGCGCCCAGCATGCAGCTCAATGCAAAGGCCTGAGGTTCAATCCCTGGTACAGAAAAAAATAGCAACCTGTGACAAGCCCAAGGGACAAGAGTGAATCTCCAGCCCCCAGAAGTGACCTCCGAAGGCAAAGGCATTAGAGCGGTACCCTGGGGCGCATCTGGTGACTCAGGCCATTAGACCTCCACTTTCTTTAGTTTGTTAGTGTTTAGTATAACTGTGTCCCTGATTGTGTTAGTTAGCGCTCCATTACTTTGTTTGAGACAGGGTCTTGCTACGTAGTTCAGGCAGACCTTAAACTCACTGTGTAGTCCAGTGCTATGGTTGGTACATTGTGTCCACTTGGGGAGTCTAGAGGTTTAGCTAAGTGACTCAGTAGTTCTACATCCTGGGGTGCAAAGGACATGCCCTTCCTGCTCTAGGATGTTTTTCATTGTGTCAGTGTGAGAAGTTTAGAAGGTTAGCTATGTGAGTGCCACCCCCTGGGTGGGGGTAGCCTTCTTACGAAGTAAGGGAGGGAAAGAGGCTTCCACGCACTGCCACTCCCCCCTTTGCTCTTGTTGCTTTGCTATCTTCTGCCTTGGAGCCAGCCAAGTATGGACTGAAACCTCCACAAACTGTGAGCTAAATAAACCTTTCCTTCCTTCATTTTGGGTGTTGGGTATTTTGTCTCAGCAACGAGAGAAAAGTAACCAAGACATCCAGGCTGGGTTCGAACTCACAGCAATCCTCCTGCTTCAGCCTCCTGAGTGCTGGGATTACAGGCGTGTGCCACGACACTGGCAACTCTCCACTGCTGTGACAAACAGCTGGGACAATCAACTTGCAGAGAGAATAGGTTGATTTGGGCTCACAGATGGGTCAAGGGCAGGATGAAGTTAGGGGGGCTCCGGGAGTAAGTGTGAGCCCAGGAGGCCCCATGGGCGAGCTCAAGGTGACTGTTTCCATAAACAGCCCCTCATCCCTGTCCCTGCGAAGCAGGTGTCGCTTACTTTTTGTGGTGGCCACGGGTTCTGCATCTGTAGAGGGTCTCACTGAACCGTGGACAAGAGCCAAACAAGCCCCAAAGCTGTGCGGCACCCACGGGCCCTTGCTGTTCCTCCCTTCAGCCCCTCCCTTTGAGGGGGCAGCGGGCTCCTAGCCTTAGACGCAAAACCTGCAGGTCTTTGTTTCCCTTCATGCACGTAAGATGGAGGTGGCAGTATTCCCAAAGTCCACCCCAGAGCCAGCCACGTCTCAGCACCTCCACTGCCACCCGGGTCGAAGCCCCTTCTGCCTGGAGACTGTCCCACTCCGTGGTCTCCTAGTCCCCACCTCGACACCCGCGGTGCCAGGGTGACCCCTGGGCCCTCTCTACCCCATCTCTCCTGCTCTCCACCCCACCCCACCCCAAACCCTGCGGGGCCATTGCACTTTCTTCCCTTCCCCTCAGCTGGAATGCAGGGGAAGTTTCTGGAACATTCACTCTGCCAGTCTCCTGAGGGCAGGGCCTCTCTTCTGGAGGACTCATCCCCATCACCCTGCTGCTTCCAGGGTCTGCCCGGCCACTCCGGTTTCCTCCTCCCTTCTCACCTCCTCCCCAGGAACCTTTGCCTCTCTGCAGGCAGGAGCTCCATCCCCACAGGGTGGGCGCTTCCTTCCGCTGTGTAGCCTGGCTCACCCAAGGCTCCAACAGAATCTTTGCCAAACAAACACAAGAAAGAATGAGTGACAGGAGCCAGCTGCTCTGACACCAGCCATCCTGGCATCTAAGCGTGGCTCTCTTGGCCTACTGTGCAGCCAGAGCCACCCAAAGGTGGTGCATCCCCTTTGCCTATTCTACCCCCAACCACAAGGATGGCTCCCAGGGCAGCTGACACCCACCTCCCTCCTCAGGGCCCCTCACCCCCTGCCTTGGTGCTGCTACTGCTGCTGCTGCCCACAGAGATGCTGGGGACAACAGGGTCTGAGTGATCTTCTCCCTGGTTGGGACGGGCCTCATCTACATGTAATTTTCGTGATGCTTTTGCATAAAGACATTTCCAGGTTGCTCTCAAGTCTCACCTGCAGTCCCCCCCAGTCCCCTCCTCTGGCTTGCATGGGCCCAGGGAAATCAGATGAGGCTCTTTCTGCATCCCCAGTCAGAGGGCCCGGAGCCGGGAGGTCCTGGGGAGACGCCTTGGTGGGCCTGGGAATGGAGTAGAGGAGTGATTGTGCCCTGAGCCTCCCACACTGATGTCATTCCTGGGACTTCAGAGACTGGCTGAGGCAGGTCCAGAGTGGAGATCTGGGCGCAGAGCATGGGGCAGGGTCTCTGTTCCCAGCTGCGTTGCTCATTGTTTTGGAGAAAGCTTGGGCCACCCTTGGGCCACATCATCCCATCCTAATCAAAGCCCTCCCCCAGCCCAGGCCCATGCTCCCCACACCTGAATGACTGTGGAAGGGGACAAGTGCTACCCTCGCCCCAGAGTGAGCCCTGCACTCAGAGGGGAGTGAGACGGAGCTGGGGAAGAAGAGAGATATCACTATAGTGGCCGGGATGGCTCAGTCCTGAAGCTCTGGACACATGCCTGCGAAGCGTGCACCCCGTCACACCAGCAGACCCAGTGAAAGGGGCCTCCCAAGGCCACCCAGGAGGTGGGGAGCAAGGATGGGGCGGCTGCAGGACACCCCATGTGCACAGCCAGGAAGGTGTCTGGGCTGGCAGCCAGGTTAGGAGGGGGGCACTCATGTCTCCGGCCCCTCAGCAGCTGTGCCCAGCCTCCCCAGAGCCCCACTGGCCTGTGCATCTCTTCCCAGGTGTCACTAGGAGGGGCTCCAGCGATTCTGTGCCTTCCGGGCTTGAGTTCTCCATCTCGGAGGAATAGTGAAGGCACAGACTGCAGGAGAAGGGGCACAAGGGGCAGAGAAGCGGACGGGAAAGGAGGCAGGGAGAGAGCAGGTGGGAGGCCCAGAGGGGCTGGGCCGCCTGCAGGCAGAAGCTGGCACCCGGGGCAGCGCCTCCCCCGCCCCTCATTCTGTCTTTACTGGAAGTGAGGAAACCTCCTGGGGTCTCGCAGAGCCGCCTGCTGGGAAGTCCCTTCCCAGGTGGCCCCTCCACAGTCCCACAGACACAGCTGTGCCAGAAGCCCCAGCCTGGGCCCCCACAGGGCCCTGCCCCAGGTGGTCTCCAGGCCCCGAGGCCCTGAGGCCCTGGGGGTGGTAGGGGGTATTAGTGCCTGCTGGCTGGCTCTGCCCCCTGCCTCAGGGCCTCTGTCTCAGGGTTTCCTGGGGGGAGGGTGCCTCACAGGCCCACACCCAGTAGGCAGGTGGGGGGCACTGGGGGGGGGACTTCCCTCTCCACCCTCTTCCCAGAAGGGAGGAAGCTTATTTAAAGGTGCTGCAGCAGCCCTTTTGGGTAAGAAGCTCCCCCTTCCATGAAGCCACCAGCCTAGGTGGCCCATCCCCCAGGGCTGTGCAGATTTAGGGTCCTCGCACCAGCCTTCCCGGGCACAGGAAGGGGACGGGTCTGCCCAGGCAGTGACCCTACCCTGACCTGTGGCCCTGCAGGTACTTCTGGACATACCACCTGCCCCCTCTGGCCTCTGCGTCCAGGCCCTGCTGTGGGCAACAGGCACGCTGTCAGGAGGGGATGGAACCAGACTGGGAGAGCCCAGGTCACAGCAGGCTTCCAGCACCCGTGGGCAGGAGCCAAGGGGACCTGGCAACCAGACAGTTCTACCACCAAATTGGACCCAGGCTGGGACAGGATCCCCACACAGCTGGATGGGTCACCTTGTTCATGGTGACAACCCTCAAGGGCTGAGAACCAACACCCTTGGGTCCCCGGGGACACAGATAACCAGGGAGCAGGCCCTGGCACAGGCCAAGGGTTAGCCTCCTCAACTCCTGCCTAATTTAATGAGCTGCTTCGGACACAGCTGAGACCCCCAGAGGCTCAGCTAGATGTCCCTGAGGCCACATCGCTGCATCCATTCAGTCACAGTCATTCATTCAGCACTGGGGGCATCCACAGCACCCCTGAGCCCACGGGGGAAGGGATGCGAGCCCCAGAGGCGGGCACAGCACACTCCAGCGAGTGTCACTGCTGGCTCGGGGTGGCATCCAGGCCCAGAAGCAGGCACCCTGGGGTGAGGAATGACAAAGGGGAGCTGAGGCAAGGCTGCCAGCGTGGGCTGCATTTGGAGCCAGGCATTGGGGGCTAGGAAGTGGACAGCACCTTCCAGACCCACCAGCTTCATGCTGGAGTACAAGGACATGCAGACAGACACGTCATAAGAGCTTTCAGTGAAGGCCAAGGCCAGGGGCCGGGGACAGAAAAGGATAACCACACTGTTCAGAGAGGCTTGGAAGACCCAGGCCTCTCCCCGTGAGCACCCCACCCCACCCCACCCCACCAGCCCTGTGGTCAGGAGCGGGCACTGGGCCCTGGCCGTGGGAATGTCGGGTGTTCCCGCTTGGGCCACAACTGGCCTCTGGGTGCCCATGTTCTCCACCTGAACCAGAAAGTAACAGGGCAGGGGAGGAGGAGCTGGTGATGTGCTGGGCCCAGGGCAGATTCTCAGAAATGCTGATTGAAGAAAAGAGAGGGAGGAAGGGAGCGGTGGCCAGGGGAAAGGGAGGCAGAGAAAAGAAGGAAGAGAAGAATGGAGGGAGGAAAGGAGAGAGGAAGAGGCGGGAAGGGAAGGAGGAAGGGAGGGAGGGAAGAGGCTCCCTCTGGACTGTTGTAGGCTGACATATTGCCTTGGTCCCTCAGCCCCGTAGCCCCCATGTGCCTCCCAGAGAGCATACCCCACCTGGAGCCTCCTCCTCTTCCAGCGCCCCCTACCTGCTCACTCAGATTACCTTAATCTCATCTGAAAAGACCCTTTTTCTTAAAGAAGGCCTCATTTGCAGGGTCTAGGATTTGAACATATCTGTGTTAGTTAACTGTCACTGTCACAAAATACCTGAGGTGATTGACTTACAAAAGAAAAAGGTTTCTGTTGGCTCCCAGGTTTGCAAGTTCTAGTCCAGGATTGTTGGCCTCATTGTTTGGGAGTCTGCAGTGGAGGTCCTCCCAGCAGCAGTTTAAGTTGCCATGGGCCCTCGCTCCTCCTGGGATTTCTGGAGTTTGCAGGGCAGAAGGAACGGAAGAATGTGGAAGACACGGCTGGGTTGTCAGGTGGAACTGTCCATGCTGGGTCAGGGGACTGTGACTGCCCACCAATGTCCACTGTCCTCTAAAAGGTAGGAAAGGGCGTGGCTGCCCAGTGGGGACTGGGTTTCCAGGCCCTCTGCAGTGGGGTATGCCCCTCACTTAATTCCCCTGTGGGATGTGCCGGGAAAGTTCCACCCCGGCTGCCAGTTCCTGCAGGTGCTCCTCAGCATGACTTCCTCCTTCCGGAGGGCTGAGGCAGCGAGCTTGAGACTCCAGGTGGACACAGCAGAGCAGCCATCATCTGGTCCCCGAAGGGAGTCAAGCAGAGAGCCCCCACCCTGGGCTGTGACAGAGGAGAAATCAACTTCTCACAAACCACAGCGACTGCTGTTAGGTCCTGCGCTCCAGCTGCTAAACCTACCCTAACTAGTACCAGTTACGAGAAACAGAAACCCATCCCAAACCAGCTGAGGTCAAAAGGAGACTCACATGCAAATTGAAACCACAAGGAGACACCACGTCACACCCATGGGGACAGCTATCATTAAAAAAAAAAAGAAAGAAAAGAAAAACAACTACAAAAAATAACAAGTGCTGGTGAGGATGTGGAGAAATCTGAGCCCTTGTGTACTTGCTGTCAGTGGGAGCTAAAATGGTGCAGCCACTGGGGCAGACGGTAAAGAACTTCCTCTGCAAACTACCCGAGGAGAACCCTCAGATCCAGCAATGCCACCTCAGCTGCATGCCCAAAAGAACTAAGAGTAGGGTCTCTAAGAAATAGGTGCACAACCCATCACAGAACGCTTTTCACCTAAAAGGTGGAAGCAACCCATGTGTGCAGATGGTAGAACGCACAAGAAGTGGTCCATCTATGCGGTAGAATTTGATCGAGCCTTCAAGAAGAAGGGAATTCTAACACACACTACAATATAGATGAATGCTGATAGACATCAGGCTCTTGAAAATAAGCCAGTTGCAGTCTGCATGGCGTTGCACACCTGAAATCCCAGCACTCTGGGAGGCTGAGGAAGAAGCACCACAAGTTTGAGCCCAACCTGGAAAATCTAGCAACTTGGTGAGATCCTGCCTCCAGATTTAAAAGGAAAAAAGGGGCTGGGGATGTAGTTCCGTGTGCAAGTCCTCGTGCAATCCCCAGTGCTGCAAGAAAGAAGAGGAAGGAGGGAGGGGTGGGGGAGAGTGAGAGAAGGACAGAAGTGGGAGAGAAAGAGAGGAAAGAGAAGAGGGAGAGAGGGAACAAGGGAGCAAGGAAGGGAGGGAAGGAAAGAGCAGGAGAGAGGGGGTGGGAGAGAAAGGAAGAGGAGGAGGAAAAAGAAGGAGGAGAAAAAGAGGAAAAGGAGGAGGAGGGGAGGAAGAGGAGGAGAAAGGGAAAAAGAGGATGAAAGAAAGAAAGAAAGAGAAGAGAGAGAAAGAAAAAGGCAAATTTAGTTGCTACAAAGAAAATACTATATGATTCTTCTTGTAAGAGGTTCTTGACTAATCGTCAGACTCAGAGACAGACAGAGGGTGGAGAGGCTGGGGGAGCACGGAGAGGAAAGTTAGTGCTCAATGGGGACAGAGCTGCAGTGGGGAAGTTTAAAAAGTTCAGAAATGTCAGATGTGGTGGTGCACACCTGTAATCCTAGCACTTGGGAGGCTGAGGCAGGAGGAGTTTGTAAGCCAGCGTGTACTACTGTCTCAAAAAACCACACATGCACACATGCACACACGCACACACACAAGCACACACACAAAAGAATAAAAAATATACAAAAGTTCAGGAGATGGATGGTGGTGATGGTTGCATAACAGTGTGAATTACTTAATGCCACTGAATTGCACAGTTTAAAATGGTTACAATGATAAATTTCATTATGCATATTTTACCACAATCGGAAAAGTTTAAAAAATACTTTACCAAGAAAAAAATAGACTAGACAAATATGGGGAAATAATTATAAAATCTGGGTAATGTTATATGGGATTCATTAAGCCCTCTGCCTATTTTGGAAAAATATTTTCCAAGAGGCTGAGGTAGGAGGATTGCAAGTTCAAGGGCAGCTTGAGCTACATAGCAAGACCTTGTCTCAAAAAAACAAACAATTTTTAAAAGCCAGGCATGGTTTGAGCCCAGTCTGGTGCAATTTAGCAAGACCCTATTTCTTTTTTTTTTTTTTTGGTTTTTCTCCGGTACCGGGAACCGAACTCACGACCTTGCGCTTGCCAGGCAGGCGCTTTAGCAAGACCCTATTTCAAAAAAAAATTTTTAAAGGCTGGGGATGTAGCTCAGTATGAAGACCCTGGTTCAGTCTCCAGTATCATGTTAAAGGAGGAGAGGATATTAAGGTAAATCCCACTTGTTCACTCCTTTGTAGTGAAATCATGCATCTGTGTCCTTGACTAAGAGCATAATCATGTGACTTGCTTGGACCAGTAGGGTGTTGGTGGATGAGGAGGTGTGAAATGTACTTTGCACAGTGAGCCTGCTCTCTTGTGTTGCTCAAATGGCCCAAGATAGGGCTTGGAGATGTGGCTCAGTGACAGAGTATGTCTGAGCCCCTGGTTCCATTTCTAGTACTGAAAAATAAAAGCATCCCATGAAAGGAGTATTCTGCTGGTCGAAGGGAGATGAGAAATACGTGAACAAACCTGGACCCAGTTTATAACCCAGAGTCAAACCCAGCTAATCCCAGCTTTCATCTGCTGAACCCCAACAAAACCAAAGAGATGTGAGCAAAAATAAAATGTTTAATGTTGAGTGCTACTAAAATCATGGGGCACTTGTTATGCAGCCTAACTGACAATAACTGAATGGCATTTGGAATCCAAATGAAGTCACTAGTCAGTATTGTAATTGACAGAGGCAACCTGGTTAATTCAGTCAGGTATGTTGATTAGCACAGAAGAACCCACATAGGGTAACACTGCCGGACCCTCATTGCTCTTTGTTTATTTGGTTGGTTGAATTTTTTTTTGAGGCAGGGTCTTATTATGTGTTCCAGGCTGGCCTTGAACTCACTATATAGCTCAGGCTGGCCTTGAACCTGTGCTGCTCCTTCTTCCTTAGCCCCCAGAATGTTGGGATTATAGACATATGCCACCACACCCAGGTGACTCTCATTGTTTGACCCTGTCACGGTCCCTGGAAGCAATCTTACACTGCTTTGTTTTTCCCCCCATGCTGGGAACTATACATAGGCCTCACTCATGCTAATCACACTCTCTGCCACTGAGCTCCATCCCAGCTTCTAAATTATTTTTGAGTTAGCATCTTAGCACCAAGATTTGAAGACCCAAGTGGAAACATTTGATGGTCATTTTGGCTACGGGCCCAGATGTTAGGAGGAGAGAAGGAGGAGGAGCCTTGCCCACTGTGACCATTAAGTGACCATTCATTATCAACTTGACTGAGTTAAGAGACTCCGGCAGAGGTGATTCAACCATGGCTACGCTATCCTCATTCCTTGATTAATCCACTGATAGCTGAGTGTGCTGTCAGGAGGTGAGGCTCAGTTTAAGGAGGTGGGTCACGAGGGCTTGCCTTTGGAGGGTGTGTCTCTTGTGGGCACTCTTCCTCTGGACCTTGATTCCTGGTTGCCATAAAGTGAGCAGCTTTGTTTCACCACACCTTTCCACCATGATGCTTCTGCTTTATAGCCAACTGACCATGGACTGAACCCTCTGAAACCTTCATCCAGGATAAACTTCTCCTTTAAGTTTCAGAGTTGAGGTGTTTGGTCCCAGCAACAGGAAAGCTGGCCAGTATATCACCCTCTGTCTTGCAGTTCCTCCAAAGTAGAGAGGATATAGGGATAACAAGAGCCCCAAAGGACAATTGTCCACCACTGGCAGGAACCCAGCCAGGGGCTGAAGACAGACCCTCAGGGACAAGACCCTTTCAGTCCTGTGCACTCAGCATGGCTGCCAGCTGTCCCCAGGTTCCCTGGGCCTAGCTCTGGCCACCTGGAGGGAGACTGGCCTCTCTTTCTCAGTTCCACCTCTGATATCTGAAGCTGGACAGCAGCCCTCAAGGAAGTTCCCATTGGTCCCAGGTACCTGACTGTGCAGGGGGAGAAAGAAGTAGTCTCAAGGCTGAGGAAGAGGAAGAGGCAGCAAACAAGTAGCAGGCCACCATCTGAGGCCATCTGGAATCTAGCAGCTGTGGCTTCACTCTCCTGACATTTACTAACTTGGTGACTCTATGTAGTTGTCTAAGTCACAGCTAAGTCAACCGTGAACAGAAAGTCACCACGCTGATGGCTGCAAGTGGCACAGAAGAAGGCCCACAATGGAGAGGAAAGCAGAGGGTCACCCTTAGGAGCCTCAGGCTGGGGGAGATGACGGGGATAAACCCACATACCGAACTCGGCTCTCCTCTGCCCTTTGCCAGTGCCCCACTGGCTGAGCCCAACAGAAGGCAGAAGACAGGGTGCCCGCTGACCTGGCCACATGGGGCGGGCGAGCCTTCTCAAGCCAAGGGGATGAGTTGGAAGGATGATACGCTGGGGTATCCTAGTTCCCCTGGAGAGCTAGAACCAAGTCACCATGCATTATGGGTGACACCTGGGCCATCTCACCCCTCTGTCCCTGGATCCCCAGAGCCATGAGTCACATGGCTCCACTCTCCCTTCCCTCCATGCAGCTCAGAGCTGTCACAGCTTCTCCATGTAGCAATACAGTGGTCTCAGCCAGGCCATGTCCCAGCTCCTCTGAAGCAATGGTCCCCAAATGGCTCCTGTCTGTCTCCCCTCCCAGCCCCTGCACCCATGGCTGTGGGTGCCCAGGTCTTGTTGTGCCCACTGGCAGCCAGAGAGGCAGGAGCAGAGCCCTTTGCGTGGCCCTAGGACCTCCCACTGTATCCTGAGTCTTCCGTGGGTATCTGCATCTTACCCCCTGACTTCCAGTGCTGTGCCTGTGGCTGGCAGGTGCCTCTGAGCAGGATGGAAAGGGTGTGTTGGCCCAGCCTGGACGCTCATCACCTGCTCATTCATTCATTCATTCATTCAACCAAACATCTCCTTGCCCAGTGCTGCCCTGAGGGTCTGTAGACTTAGTTTAGGAAGGGGCCCACACCCTCACTTCACCGAGTCTACAGGGGTTGTTGGAAGGATCAAGCTGGTTAGCAAGGAGGAAAAGCTACTGGAAAGTATTGCAGTTATTCTCTCCTAGGACCTATACTGTAGTGCTTCCCATCCAGCTGGCCGGCCCTGCCCACGCCAGCAGAACCTGGCCTCCTTGGATGCCCCCAATGCAAGCATGTTTACACGCTGACCCCCAGCCCCGAGGGCAGGATCTCTTGCTATTTTCCTATCCTAGTTTCTGAAAAGGGGCTCACGGCAGTAGTGGGCTGAGTTGAAGGAGTCCAGGGCTGGCTCAGCAAGTCCCCCAGGGAGGATGCCTCTCCCTAGGGGTCCAGGACCTTGATCACAGCCTACCGGGGTGGGGGCAGTGCTTAAAATAATGAGAGGTGCCTCCTCCCCCCTCCCGAGAGTCACAGCACAAGTCCGGGCAAAACCGTTACAGTGGGTCAGCTTGGGGCTCAGCTGCCAGGTCTCTTCTTGGGGACAAGGGTCCAGGTCCCTGGCAAAGGCTGAGCCCCTTGTCATGCTGAGGGAACCCTCAGTGTGCATGAAATGTCTAGCTGCACCCTAGCTGGGCCCCACACGGGCTGCAACTGAGTCTTCCCTTTATCATCCACAGCAAAGCATTTACAGTCAATAAGGGAACTAATTAATTCTCTTCAAAGACCTCTCAATTATTCATCATGGCTACAGAGAGACCAATTAGAGCATAGCCGCCCAGCTCACAGTTCTCAAAGTAGCAGTGAGCCTGGCCGGGCCACTGCGCTGAGCCCCACCCACCCCGAAGACTTTGGGCCCCCAGGGCTCCTCCACTGACAGCTTTTTCCCCCGGAGTTCTGCGGGCGGGAACATTTCAGGGGCATTCTCTTCTTCCCCAGACTGAGAAGCAGCCTGGATCATCACCCCCACTTCTCAGCGGAAGACACAGAGCCCTGAGTGCCCGGTGACATCTGGGGTGCAATAGTGCATCCAAGCAGATCGCTGGGCACAAAACCCTCTGGTTCTGGGAAAGGGGTTTGTGGCAGGAGGGGCAGAGGAGGAAGGGTAAGAGGGAGCAGCTCTGCAGGCAGGGCCGGGCAGAGTCTCACACCCTCCTAGCTGCCAGGGAGGGCTGCAGCCAGAAGCCCTGTGGGCCCCTGCTAGGGCTCCTCTGAGGCCAGGGGTAGGGACGCTAAGTTGGAGTCACACCGCTGCTCTGCTCCAACTTCTTGAAGTTGCTCAAGTAAAGCCGGGGCCTGGAGGGCCTGGGCAGGAGGTCTTGCCCCCTCTCCAACTTTTCTCCTTCCCAGAGTCCCCACTGCGGGCTCCTACTCCCCTGTCTCCCCCAAAACAAGAGACACCGGCAAATGCAGGGTTAACTCCCAGCTGCTCCCAGAAGCGCAGATGGGGGTGGGGGGCCGGGGCGGGCCTGTCGGGAAATATGGATTTCTGCAGTGGTTTTACTGGAAAAGCTGTAGCTGAAGGTGGGAGGGGGTCACCATGGCAACTTCTGGCTGTGGGAACAGGTTGGCTGGTGGGAACCAATTCTTCCAGGGGCCCAAGGGGACCCAACAGGCCATGGGTACCCCACAGGAGCCCTCCAGGGGTCCTCATTCTTGGGGAGGCCGGGAAGCCCTCCTCAACCTGCTGTTATCCGTTCCCGAGCCTCCCTCCAGTAACATCTCCCTAGGGCTGGGCTCCTGACTCAGCCCCGTCACTGTGTGGTGCACCCCCACACCCCCGCTGTTAAATGGATGGATCAACTACCAGGTGCCCCGCAGCGGGGAGCTCACAGGGACCTCAGTCCTGGAAGAGCGTCCCACCAACAGCGAGCTCGGCTTCGCCCTGGAGCAAAGTCCAAGGACGCCCTGGGCGAGACTCCCCGCCCTTCCAACCCACCCGGGGGTCTCACCCCTACCGGCCCTTATGGATAAGATTCCAGCCAAAACAACGAGTTCAAGACCTTCCCACCCCACACAAACACGCCTGCGCTCACGGAGACCGAGATGGGGCGAGGGCAGGGGCGGCAGACTCCAATGCACTTCCAAATCCAACAGTCCCCGCCTGCCCTTGGCTCGGGAGAACTGGCTGGCAGCTGGGAAGCTGCCAAGCGCCGGACCCTGTTGTAGGCGCCCCCAGGCCGCGGAGAGGGGAGATGGCCTCGCTGGCCACGGGATCCGGCCGAGCGTGCGGGGACAGGGGAGCCAGTCCTGACGGGCGGGGTCGAGGCAACCCCGACTGGCCTTGGGGCCTCTGCAGGCGCTGAGGGTGCAGAAGGGGCCCGTGGGAGGTCGGCAGGGTGCGCGTGTGGCCTTTCCAGGAATCTCCAGCTCGCGGGCCCGGACGCGGGGATGGGGCAGGGAAAGCAGAGGCCGCGCCCTCTGCGCTCATTGGTCCCTGTCGTGTGGAGCTCTGCCGGCAGCCGAATGACCACCTGCCGCGAATGCTAGGGGCTCTGCTGGAGGTCTTTCGCGTGTGACTGCTCTGAACCTCAGTCTCCTGTCTGTGAAATGGGCACAAGACCGCTCCCGTTCCCAGGGGGTGGTGGGCACTGAGTTCAGATAATGCCCTGAAGGTCAGTGGGTGCGGGATGCCACGGTGCCCATTCCCTCCTCCCCGGCCCCGTGGCCCTTCTTAAGGACGAGCAGCCCTCCCGCTCTCGCTCCCTCGGGTCCCTCAGGGCCTTGTCCACGCAGGCCGAGCCGCGCAGGTGAGGAGAACCTGCCCCAGGCCTGACTCGCACAGGTGTGGCTTCCCCACGCCCGACCCGGCCACGCTGGGGCCCTTGCTTCCCGCCGAGCTAGCGCGCTGCCCAGGCTGGTTTGGGGGCCGCCCGCTTCCTCTTCCTCGCCTCTCCCGCTCCGGGCCGCGCCCCGCCCCCACCTCTCACGCTCTCGGATCTGCCGAATCCGGATAAAACATTTGGGGGAGATAAGTGCTGCATATAAATAATTAAGACCACATACATATTCGCCAACAACAACAAAAAGTTTCAATCCCCCATTCCGGGAAGAGCAGCTGCCTGTGTGGGGCCCAGGGCGGGGTTGCACAGCCCGCCCCCTACCCACTGCTTCTTGGGGATGATCAGCTTGGGGGTTTCAACCCGACAGCCTGCCCTGAGTGGGGGTGGGGGCTTCCTCCCTGCGTGACCCAGGGTGCACAGGGAGAGGGTGGTAAAGGGGCCCCAGCCTGCAGGTGAATGGGGATGCTAGCACTGAGATGGCCCTGCACCTCAGAGTGTCCAACCCGGGCAGGACTTCAGCCACATACCAAGCAGACTCTGGCTGCCAGCTGTTTCCCAGTGAGTGTGCTGGGTGACTGATAGGTGACAGCCAGCCTCCGGTGAGAAGTCCGGAGGCTGCCTGTGCACCTCCTCTGCCGACCACACCGCTCGGGACCTGCCAGTCCGCCTTGCCCACAGGTCTCATCCCACCGTTCCCTGGGCCATCTGCCAGTCTGGCGGGGCTCCGGCACACACCCGGCCCCACCCCTTCGCTAAGCTTTCCCTGGTGGGCTACACTGCTACTCATGTCCATCTTGTGCCACTCTCCGGCTCGTCACCCACCCTGGGGTGGAGACCCCGGCTCAACCCTCCACCTTGTATTTTCTCACCGAATTATTCAGTTATTTCCTGAATGTCCATTGCATCCCAGCCCCATGCTAGAGGCCCCAGAACATGGATGAAAGACCCAGGGTCTGCCCTGCAGTAGCCCCCAGCCCATCGTGACCAATGGTAGAAGTTGCTCAGAAGCCAGGTACAGAGGTGACAGAGAGAAGGACAAATGTCTCTGCAGAGGGCTGGGGCTATCACAGGGGGCTTCCTGGAGGAAGACACAGACTGAAAACCAGATGAGACCCCTCCAGGTGCCGAAGAGGAGGAAGACAGCACCGTGTCTCCACGCTCTGTCAGGGCTGCCAACTGGTGGTTCCATACGAGGTCGGTGTTCCCACAGCCAGGAGGGCCGAGAGGCTCCGATCCTGGTTGTGCTGCGTACTGGCAAGTTGCTACACTTCTCTGATCGCAATTTTCTCACCAGTAAAGTGAGCCCTGGCCCTGCAGAGCTCCTGGATGTCTGCTGAGGCTCCTCTCCCAGGTGGGAGGCAAAACCCTTGCCCCAGCACCCAGCACACACCACTGGCTGGCCTGGTAGATGGGCTGGGGACCTGGGAGGTGTGCTCTCCCCGAGCCTCCCTCCCAAGAGCCAGCTCGCCTCTGCCAGCCAAGCATACAGGGCCCGCACCTGAGCACCGGGGGTTGTTGGTGTTGTATTATGTGTTCACTGCGCCACCAGGCCGGGAACTAGAACTCCGGGCAGTGCACACTGACTCTGCCAGGCCTGGCAGGAGCGTGACAGTATTTGAAGCTCCTCCCTGCATCCCAGGGCATGTGCTGCAGCAGTTGTGGGTGTGAATGGTGTTCTGCTATTCCAAGTGAGGCGTCTTTAGGGTCTGCCACATCCCAGGGCCGGGGGGCCTTCAATGTTATCTCCACTTTCAGTGAGGGCAAGTGCCCAGCAGAAGGAGGCCTGAGCCCACTGGTGCCCACACACACCACCTATAGATCTGTGGCTCCACCTGCAAAGCCCATCACCCCAATTTGGGACTTGCACCGCAGGTAGCCCACAGGTCCCCAAAAGTGTGGCCTGCCTTCCCCCTGCCAACCTGGACCGTGAGCTCAGTGGGCAGTGCTCAGCCTGAGACCTGATGAAACCTATGCAGCAGTGACCTTTGAGCCTGCCCACTGCTCAGAGCATGCGCTTGCCAATACAAATCAATAGGAGCACACCTCTATAGAGAGCACAAGTGTCCATGGCTGTAAGTACACAGTGCTTGTGTCATAAAATATTCACAAAAGTAGGCATTTGAAAAGGATGAGCTGTACATAGGAAGTTTAAAATCTTCTCCTCCATCCTGCTGGATCATCCTGTGGAGCCCTGTTTGGAGAACAATGTTAAGGAGACACCCACGCTTGCTTTCCCATCCCCCAGCCTCAAGTTCCAACCTTCCTTTTTCCAAGAGACACCCTCCACCCCTAAACTCTGCCACTCTGAGGAACACGCCTCTCCGGATCCCAGCTGTTCTATCCTGGTCAAGCGCTGGATGTCCAAGGTGCCCCCGACAATGACCACTGCAGGACTCCCGGGTGAGAAAAATTGGATTTGTCTGTGGCAAAGACAAGGCCCTAAGGGGACAAGATGTCAGAAGAGCTTGGGATCCTTCTAAGACAGTTCCTCCTCAGGGTACAGAAGGCAGATGCCCTGCAGTGCTAGGTAAACAGTGTTCTAATCCCAGCTGTGGGGCAAACCACTGACTGGAGAGCTTATGACTAATGCACACAGTAGATGTCCAGCACATAGTAGGTGTCCAACACACAGTAGGTGCTCCACAGGCACAGAAGTCGCTATGTATATACCTCAGCTTATAGTGGGTTATGACAACTCATCAGTTGAAAATATCAAAAGGAAAATATGCACTTAATTCACCTAACCTACAGATAATCCTAGTGGAAACAACATACAGCAGAGTGTCAGCTTCCCCACATGATCTCAGGGCTGACAGGGAACTGTGGGTCTCACCACTGCCCGGCATTTTGAGAGAGTACAGCATCACGTAATTCTACTCTCGGAAAAGGTCAAGAGTCAGCATTTGCTGTTACGCCATAGCAAAATAAAAAATCATAATGGAACCATCCTGAGTGGGGAATACCACTCATCATGTTGTCCCTACATGCAGGTCCTCAGAGGGGGTTGGGTAGCCATTCCTGCTCATACCTTGTGACCCTGAGATGGCAGGCTCCACTGGGGTAGTTGGGGAGACCCATGCAGTGGGGGCAAGGTAGGTATCTCCAGCACAGCGGACCCACAGCCCTGGCTCCTGTCTGATGGATCCCACCCAAGCCCGTCTGCTGGACCCTTCTGGCCTTTGCACTGAGGCACTGGCCCTAGTGGCTGCAGGAGCAGAAGGGATGCAGGGAAGGCTCTTAAGGGAAGGGCGCCTGCCTGGGTCTCTGCCCCGCCTGAAGGGGCAAAGGGAAGAGCCCTCGCCTCTCAGGTGGACTTTGAATCCCTGGAGGGCAGACCCTGCAAGTTACTCTTCTTGGGTCCCCTGTGCCTAGCACTGGGCCAGTGTCTGTGGATCTGGACCTGCCCAAATGGCCACTGTGCCCTGTGTCTGGCATCTGACCCCTCCATCCTCCTGCCTGGTAGCGAGGACCCAGCCGGCGGGGAGCTGACCCTGTGCCTGAGTCCAGGCCCAGTAACAGGAAGCAAGCAGCCCGATGCTTGCCGGTAAACGAGATCCAAGAGATTAGAGGTCTTGCTGCCTAATCAGAAGCTGCCTGAAGTTGGAGGACAAGTTACTGGAAGGAGGAGGAAGCTGCAGTGGTAAATAATGTCAACTGAACACATGCCCAGCTGAGGAGCAGCAAGCACGTGGGTGGGGGGCAGGGCGGGGGAAGCAGGTGCAAGGGTGTGGCCTGGTCTCCAGTGGAGCTGGGGACATCTGGGAAGGTGAGGGGTCCCGACAGGCCCTGGGCACAGCTGGCAGGGTCTGAGGGAGGCACAGGTCTCCAAAGCTCTGCAGGGGATGCCTGGAACTCAGTCCCAAAGTTCCGACCCCAGAGCCCATGTGCTTCGCAGCCTCCTGCCTCCCAGGGAGCCCTTGAGGCAGGCATCCAGCCCTGAGCCTGCCTGGCTCCCCCTGGGTGCTCCCTGCCCCACCCCCATAGCCAAGACTCCTGGAAGGCTGGCTGCTTTCCGCCAGCACAGGGAGTCCCAGGGCAGCAGTCTCCAGAGGGTTCCCCAGGATTCCCACTGCTGTCAGGCCTTCACTCGGGGCTTTCTGCTGGCTCCTAGGCTCCCAGTCTGCCCCGCTGGGCCCACTGAAGGCCCCTGAGCAGCACTTAAAGGCCTGCAGTTCCCTAAAGCGCCACCCCACTGGACCCCAAAGTGTGGAGCCGAACCCAGCAGCTGAGTTCCAAGTCACAGAGTCCTAGGCTTTGCAAGCTGGAGGGGGCGCCTGGTAAGGAAGGGCCAGTGTCAGCATGGGGAGGGGCTCCAGCCTGCCAGTGGGAAGTGGGGGCACAGAGGAGCGCGGGGCTCTGGGCACGGTTCACAGGCTTGCCTGTGCCACCTCTGGTTCTCTGCAGATCAGCGGTGCACAGACCCTTTGCCTTCTCTAACCCTTCTCCAGACCCACCTGAACCTTTTTTTTGAGACAGGGTCTCACTATGCAGTTCAGGCTGGCCTTGAGCTCACTTTGTGGCCCAGGCTGGTCCAGAATTTGCAACAATCCTCTGGCCTCAGCCTCCCGAGTGCTAGGATTACAGGCATCTGCCACCATGCCCAGCTTCTCTGAACCACTCTTTCTTCAGGTCTGGTCACCTTTGATCCCCACCCTGACCCCTGTAGCTGGCTCTAGCAGCCTGAACAAATGGGGGCTCCCACCTGGTCCCTCCGAGCTCCAGCCCTCTCCTGTGGGGCAAGCGTGGAGAGGAGGTGTGCACGACACATTTATGTGTGGAAAGCATGGTTCCCCAGTGCAAAAGGTGGTGGGGAGAAAATCGCCAAGACCCTGAAGTGCAGAGAAGCCCTTCACAAGACCTGAGTCACACAGCGAGGCACAATTAGTGTGCCTACGTGAGGTGAAGGGCTCCCGATCCATCAAAAACACCCTACAAGCAGGGAGTCGAGCTTCGGGAAGCGGGGTAGGAACCACGGCACATGTGACTACCCAGCAACAGTGAGCGGCACCTGTGTAAGCATAAGTAAACCTCCCTCCGGCCGGTCATCAAGAAAAGACAGGAACGGGCTCGTCACCAAAGAGCCATCCAGATGGCACAAAGACACCACGCCATCCAGATGGCACAAAGACACCACGCCACCCAGCCCAAGACCGCCACCCCAGCCCGCCTGCCAGGATGGCTCCTGCTGAGAAATCTGCTGGTGCCAAGTGTTGCCAAGATAGATGGGCAGCAGGAGGTAGAGAGTCCACCCTTTAGGAAATGCCCACAGGTGTCCCATGACTCACCATGTCCTTCCCGGAATGCTCTGCCATGGCAGAGGCCCCCGCACCTGGGAAGCAGGACCCAGCATGCTCCCAGCAGCAAATGAGGACACAGCCCAGAAGTCCGTGGCAGAACGGAGGGGTAAAGTGAATCCCGGGTACAAGATGATGACTGTCATCTCAGGAACAAGTCCCGGATAAAAGGACACTCACTGACTCCCTTCACATGAGGCTCAAACACCAGCTGTACTCCACTGCCATGGAGGGAGGCCCACATGGTGGTAGAACTATAAGAAAAGCTGGAGATCAGCACTCTGGGAGGCTGAGGCAGGAGGATTCAAAGCTGAAGCCCAGCCAGGGCAACTTAGCAAGACCCTGTCTCAAAAATAATAAAAATGAAAATAAAAATAAAGGGCTGGGGATATAGGTCAGTGCAAAGGCCTAGGTTCAATCCCCAGTACAAAAAAAAAAAAAAATGGAGAGAGAGAGAAAGAGAAAAGAAGAGAGAGAGAAAGGAAGGAAGGAGAGAGGAGAAATGCAAAGCAGGTGATCAGACAGGGCAGTGTGACTGCCGGCAGAGGGAGGAGTTGGAGCTTCTGGAACCCTGACCATGGTTCACTTCTCCATCTGAGTGGCTGCAATGTGAGAGTTCGTTTGATATTTATATTTATTTGTAATACTGTACAAATATGCCTGATATCTTTTCTATAGGAGTGTTATATTTCATAGTCCAAACAGGAAAAGAAGTGTATTTGCGCTGCATACAGGGTACCAGGCACACACAGCTCTCACCCAGCTGGCCCTGGAGGTCCCTGCGCAACGTGGTGGAGAGGGGATGGGCATTCTCAGCACACAGGGGCTCCCCAACCCCTGTAACCAGAGGCCGCAGAGGCCGGTCAGCAGAGCCACCTGCTCTCCGCTCCATTCTCTGCCGGTCCCCCCTCTGGATTTCCTGAGCTGCTTCAAGGTGATCTCCCTGATGTACTGTCAGAAATTCAGTCAGATGTTCCTCCCCAGTTGGGGGCTCCCAATGGAAAAGGCACGGAGTTTGGAGCAGCCTCTACTCTTTTTTATTAAGTTTATTGGTACATTTTAGATATACATAATGATCACATTCATTATAGGGAACCTGTACCTGTGCACGGTATAACTTGATTCTTTGAGCCCCCCACCCTTCTCCCCTCCCGACAGCACACACAGCTCTGATGTGGGGTGGCACCCGCAGGGTCAAGTGCTTGACCCTGTCCAACCATGTCCAGCCGGGACCCTGGGCCCAGTGCCCTGCTCTTTTGCAGCTGTGCAGGCTGGGAACGGTGATAATGCAAACAGCTGTCCTGTGACGCCCAGGCTATTGGGATGGGCCAGGCCAGCATCCTAGAGAGGTCTCAAGGCCAAGGGTAAGGGATGAAAAGGACATTTCCCCCAACCTGTTTACCAGGCCCAGCGCTATCGCCAGCTCCAATCTGCTGCCTCTCTTTATCTCCACGGCGCCTGCCCCCGTTCCCAGCAGCAGCCGCCTCCTGCTCACTTCCTGCCAGCGGCCCAGCGTTACAGGAATCCGCACACTGAACTTGGCCTGTGATTGTGCGTGTGCACCCACACCCAGACTGCGCCTGCCTGGCGGGCCAGGGATCTGGGGATACTTCGGGAGGCAGAACCCCAGGATGCCTGTGTCAAGCTTCCTGGAGTCTGCATGGTCTCACGCTGCCTGGGGAGGAAGTGAACAGGCAGTTCAAGATGGCCAGGGAAGGGGTGACCTGAGGACCCCTAGACTGTCCTTTGTGGTAGGACCTATGTGTGTCCTCCAGCCATGCAGCTGGGGGCCCAGGGCTAGGGATGTCCAGCCACGGTCCCTGCCTTGTCACCATTCAGGTGGTTTTTACCAAGTCCTGGTCTGGGCTAGGCCTTCAAGATGTGCTAAGGGAGCCCTGGGCAGAGCCGAGCAGCCAGGAGGAACCCAAAGCTGTGGCCAAAGGCAGTGGGAGGAATGGCACTACAGGTACCCCAGGGAGCTTCCTTGAGGAGGAGGTGTCTCAGCTGAAACACAAAGACTGAGGAGATGACACGGACACATGCTAAGGGTCCGGGGGCTTCGGGAGAAAGGAAATGTAGGTAAAAGAGAGGCCAACACACCCAAGGTCCAGAAATGTCACCTTCAGACTAGAGGACAGATGAGAAGCAACTGGGACTGGAGCCGCAGAGCCCAGGCAACACCCAGGGCTGAGGGCAGGGCCAGCAGCGCAGCAGCGTGGGAGGCTGGGGGCCTGCTGGGCCCAGACAGGAACCCAGGAGGCCTGGCTAAGGCATTGTTTGCTGAAAGAGAAGGCCACAGCTGATGCATGGAAACAGGAGGTGACCCCCGGCCTCTGGCAGTGGGAACTCTCCTGCTGAGAGTTAGAGGAGGAGGGCAGGGGTTAGCGGAGGCCCAGGACAAGGGAGAGGGCAAGGAGGATTGGCTCGGTGGAGAATTCTCAGCCAAGCCTCGTAGCTGTGACCTGCCCTCAGCTACTATCAGGATGACTCGGAGCTCGGGTGCAGTCAGTAAGCCATACAAACATATGTACACCCACATAAACACCCGGACACACACATACATACCCTCCCACAAACATACACAGGTGTGAACATGCCCCATACATGGATTGCACATATACACATGGGCGTATATGGACAGGTATGAACACATCATATATACATATACCCACTTTCATGGGTATATATGTACATTACATGTATGAACATTTATACTACATGCATGTTCACACATATACAACCCATACATATGTACACATATAGATACATACTTGTGTACAATATACCCACATGAACCTAGGCAATGCCTCACTGCACCTGTTGTTTATATGTATGTGCATGTGTGCATGTTTGGTACTGGAGACTGAACCCAGGGCCTTTGCACTGAGCTATATCCCAGCCTGGATTTTTTTTTTTGGTACCAGGAATCGAAGTCAGGACCTTGAGCTTGCCAGGCAGGGACTGTACTACTTAGCTATATCTCTAGCTCCCCAGCCTGTTTTTTATCTTTTATTTTGAGAAAGTCTTACTAAGTTATCCAGGATGGCCTCAAATTTGTGATCCTCTTGCTTCAGCTTCCTGAGTAGCTGGGATTAGGGCATGCACCACAGTGTCAGGCCACACCAATGGGTCTTTTAGGACACCCCGCCTTCCTGACCCCCCAGTGTTGCAGATCCCACTGGGCCAAGGTGGGGCTGGGGCTGGAGGCCAACTAAAAGAACTTGACAGATGAAATCTGTCTGTCCTCACTTTCCCAACAAAGAGGCCATCTCTGGAGGGGGACAGGTCTGCCCTGGGAGAAGAAAGGCCCAGTCTGGTGACCAGTTACATTGCCTGGGTGGGGTCCTCGGGCTTCAGATTCTTCTAGCCTTCTTGCTCTGTCCCTCTCCCCAAGCTGCTGTGAGGATTAGCAGGGAGACTAGCCGGGGAGGCTTTGCAAACTGCCAAGGCCTGCAAACAGGCCATTCTGTGGTTCTGCCCCAGCTGAGGGGTGCCTGGGACCATTCCCTCGTCCCCTCTCTCCCCACTCCCCTGAGAGCTACCATGGCTGCTCCCAGCCCATCTGTCTTAGTTAATTTTCTCTCCCTGCTGAATACGCAACACCCAAAGGTAAAGGAGGAAAGGTTTATTTAGCTCACAGTTTGTAGAGGTTTCAGCTCATAATCAGCTGGCTCTAAGGCAGGGTGGCATGGCAGATAGGCCGAGGAGAAACTGTTCACAGTGGGCAGACAGTTAGTTGCAAGGCAAGCAAGGGATAATCATAGCTCTTCCTATCCCTTATATCTTATCCAGGATACTTAGGGCGGGTAGCACTCACACCTTAATCCTAGTGCCCTTGATCCTAGCATTACATCATGAATCAATCCCAGCATCACACACTCCAGATGCAGCCACCTCTAAAAAAGCCCCACCTATGACTGCATGAGGTTTGGGTGTACATCTAGACACAACCCAAAACACTATCCATAACACTATCTGTCTCTCTTCCCACAGAGGTCTCCAGTCTCTGCCCCACACTTCCCAGCCGCAGGGTAGAGCCAGACAATGAGATAAGGGGTTTGTTTTCTACAAGTCCGGAATTTCGGGATTCATGGAGAGTGGGTCAGGGCCAGAGGGGAGCCACACTGTGAGGGGACAGAAAGCCCTTCATCAGGTAGACAGCCTTGGAGCCACAAAGCTACAGGAATGTGAGACTTCCACCTTTCCAGGATGGTCCTTGAGAGCAGCCCTGACCCCGGCAGTGGCTTTGTCCCTGCCATCCTTGGCCACTTCTCCAGCCACGCTGGACCTCAGGTTCCCCAGCAACTGCCTGCCTAAGTCTGTGTCCATGCCGTCCCAGCCCCTCTGCCACTGCCTGGTTGGTACCCACCTCTGCCTTCAAAGCTTCCTCCAGGAAGCTGGGTTCTCCAAGCAAGGGCAGGATGGCCTGCTCTGGGCCCCTACCCACCTCTGCGAAAGCCCTTGCCCCCCTAAAGCAGGAGTGTGTGAAGGAGGAGGTGCTTAAGCCACCCCTTCAACCACTCCACTTTGTGCTCCATGAAGCTATACACTCTTACCCAGTTGTATCCAACCT
This sequence comes from Chinchilla lanigera, assembly GCF_000276665.1. Taxonomy (NCBI): domain Eukaryota; kingdom Metazoa; phylum Chordata; class Mammalia; order Rodentia; family Chinchillidae; genus Chinchilla; species Chinchilla lanigera. Next base: position 4,318,240 of record NW_004955506.1, read on the forward strand.
TGCGTGTCCTGCCTGGCACCTACTAGACAGTGCCCAGTACATAGTAGGTACTCAGTAAAACTATACTGAGTAGAAATTTAAACCTGGCTTTGTGGTACACATCTGTATTCCAGTTACTCAGGAGGCTGAGGCAGGAGGATCACAAGTTCAAGGGCAGCCTGGGCAAATTAGCAAGACCCTGTCTCTAAATAAATAAATAGGCCAGGTGTGGTGGTGCACGCCTGTAATCCCAGCGCTTGGGAGGCTGAGGCAGGAAGATCATTGTGAATTTGAGACCAGCCTGGGATACAAAGTGAGCTCGAGGTCAGCCTGAACTGCATAGTGAGACTCTGTCTCAAAAAGACGAAAATAAATAAATAAATAGGATTGGGAATGTAGTGCAGCAGTCCTGGATCCAATTTCTAGTAACATACATACATATACACACACGCAGAGAGGAGGAGGAAGAGGAGGAGGAGGAACTGGACTCTGGAAGAAACCGACTCCCAGACCTGACCAGTTCCAAGTAAGCTTAGGGTGTTCATTACCTTGTGATACCTCTATTTCCCCATCTGTAAGACAGGGACAAGGAATGGTGTCTCCCAGAGTTGCTGAGGGGCTTAACTGAAAGTAATGTGGACAGAACGGTCATTTCAAAAGGAGCTGTAAACACTAAAAGCTGCCAACACCAAAGAGCTCCAGAGACCAACAGCCCACAAAGACCAGTAAATTTGAAAAGTGCCCTGGGCAGAGGCCAGTACATGGTAAGAACCACATGAAGTTGGTTCTATAAAACCCTGCATGTCCTCAGTTTCCCCCATGGTAAACGGAACCTCCTGCACCAGGAGGACACTTGAACACACAGAAGGGAGGCTACTCTTGGTGTAGGTTTGTGGTTCAGCCTGAATGCTAGCTCAAGGCTGTTCCCTTTAAGGGCTGGGGATGTAGCTCAGTGGCACAAGTGTGTGCTTGGCAAGTGCAAGGTTCTGAGTTCGATTCCTGATACCAAAAAAAAAGTAATAATTGTATCTTTAAGAAAAAAACTGCACCTCTAAGACTCAAAGTTACCCAACATTACAATGCCCTTTTCCCTTCCAGGAAGCTCCAAAAAAATTTCTAAGGATCTTAAAGATACAATAAGCTTGTAAACTGAGCCTTCCTTCTTCCTCCCACAGACCTCATCCTGCAGGAATCACCAGATCTCAGCCTCAGAGACACGGAAATGGGCTGCCTTCTAACCTCACCCGCGAAATGGGTATCCTGACAGACGGTATGGACACACAAACCAGATCACCCCTCTTGAGGACACCCCCAAGACCACATAAAATCCCCCAGCCCCAGACCACAAATGCACCTCTCTGGAGGGCCCACACTCTATTCTGAGTGTATATTTTAAAAATAACAGCCTAATAAACCGGTTTTTTGGGGGGTTTTTTTGGTTTTTTTTTGTTTTTTTAAGACAAGGTCTTGCTATGTAGTTCAGGCTGGCCTTGAACTCATTATTAGCCCAGGCTGGCCTCAGCCTCTTCCTGAGTGCTGGGATTACAGATGTGCCCCGCCCCACCCGGCCCTAGTAAACCTTTCTAATGCCTCTCACTGACAGTTCAATAATTCTTTGCTGTGACAGAAGACAGTGATCCTACAAGCTACCCCGTAGCTGGGGTGAGTTGAAGTCCCTCACCTCAGGGCCCTCCAGGGACCTTGTCTGGTGACAGGTGCACTCCAGACCCACGGCCCCAGAGCACACTCATGTCCTCGTGTGAAGTAGCTTCCTCCCTGAGCCTGCAAACGTCCAATTTCCCATCGAAAAAGACAACCTCTATTTTCTTCTTTCATATTTTGATAAACACGGAAGAAGCTGAAGCTGTTAAGTTTATCTTGGGGAAACCACAGAACCTAGTTTATTGGACATCATAGAGCCTCTTACTGCTTTCAATATATAGGATTATTAACTGTTTTGTGCATTTGTTTTCGGTTTTCACTTTGACATGCGCTGTAATTATAGCCATTATAGTAAAGTACCTTAATTAAACAAAACAAAACCCTAAAACTAAAATGCTCCAGTATCCCCGGTAGGTTTAGTCGCCGCCGTGACGAAATGGGGACTACAACTCCCAGCATGCCGCGGGCACCGCCTGGCGTGCTTACGCCCCCACCACACGGTCCAGACTACAACTCCCAGCATGTCGTGGGGCCCCAAACTGTGTCCTAGGTCAGGGAAGTCCAAAGGCGCAGAGCCACGGCTCCGAGTGGACACCCCCTGGGAAGAGAAGGGTTGCCGCTCCTGGCGGGGAGGGAAGACCGCCGCTGCCTCCGCCATGCTCCGCGCACTGGGCCGAGCGGCGGCTCTAGGGCTCAGGGTACCCTGGGCGCGGTGGGCTGGGAGCCGGGCGGGGGTCCCGGCCCAGGTGGTGGACCTGCGCAGCGACACAGTGACCAGGCCTGGGCCAGCTGTGAGCCGCGCCATGGCCGAGGCAGTCGTAGGGGACGATGACTACGGCGAGGACCCCACTGTCCGCGGTGAGCTCGACGTGCAGGCCCCCGGGCTGGGGTCCTCCAGGCGACCCAGGGCGTTGTCCGTGGTGCTGGCGAGGGGGCGACCAGGACCGGGTGGTGGCGCAGCTGGCGTTCAGAGAGCCCCTGTCGCAGGCCAGGCTTTGCATTCCGCTTCCTTCTCAGTCTAGCCCACCACCCAAAACCCGGCAGAAATGCAGGCACCCAGCCACTCCCACCGGAGTGTAAGTCACCAAGTCAGGGCCGAGGAGGTGCTTGTGTTCACAGCAGTCTGTGGAGGGTGCCTTGTGGAGCAGCGGGTAGGCAGAGGCTCATGGCTCACAGGGAAGGAGGACCTCCCTGAAGAGCCCTCCTAAAGTATAATGGCAATGCCCGGGCTCTGGGCACGGGGAGCTCCAGAAGCATGAGGACACAGGCGGAGAATGTGGCTGCAGTGTAGTGCGCAGGGGCACCTCTGTCACTAACAGGAAGTGGGGAGTGGGCGCAGGCCGGATCACACTGGCCTTGAATGTCATGCCAAGAGATCTGAGTTTGATGCTACAGTCAGGGAGGGGAGCCGCCAGAGACTTTAAAGCAGGAGCCCCACTTGTCCTCCAGCTGCACCTTTTATGCCCCCTCCGCCTCCCCGCGGCTCCCCTTCTGAGGGGGAGAGGAAGTCAGCAGCAAAACCGCAGCCCCACCTGGCAGGGCTGATGGGAAAGGAAATGCAACAGGTGTGGGTCTTGGTGGGACAAGGGGTTCAAACCACAAGAAAGTTCTAGTGGCCTGGTGCGGGGAGGGCCATGGCCCCGGAGGAGGTAGGGTGCAGGGGGTTGACTGAGGGGCCTCGGGACCCAGATGTGTGGTTACCGACAGACTGCACAGGCAGGCTGGGGCTGCAGCCCTGCCCATTGGCCACTCACCGTAGCCTCACCTAGGGTACTCCTCTCAAGGACACTCTCCAGACTTTGCCTGAGCATGGCCAGCCTGCAGCTGCTCTGACGGTAATTGTTCATCACACCTTCCCTGGCCCACCCCTCTCCCTTCCAGAGCTGCAGGAAAAGACTGCAGAGCTTCTCGGGGTGGAGCGGACTCTGTTTGTGCCCACCAACACTATGGCCAACCTCATCTCTGGTGAGTTCGCCCCCAGGTCCTGCGGGCACCCTCTGTCCCTCTGCACCCATTCGTGGATGGCATTTCTGGGTTTCTGTTCAGTCCGCCTGCTCCCCACCTGGCAGGAGAAGTGGGAGTGAGGTCAGCTCCCCAGCTCCTCCTTCGGAGGTGCCCTCAGCACACAGCCCAGCTCCCCATTTCTGTATGCACACCATCTTCGCCCCTTCAGGCCTTCCCTGAGGCTTCCTTCCTCCTGCCCCACCTTGTATACCAACACCGCTCAGTTTCCCACCGGAGCCTTACAGCGGCTCGTGCCCTGGGCCGCCTGTCACCAAGGAGTGGCAGTGTGGCTGGCATCTTCCTGCAGGTGCTGATCTGCAGATGGTGCCACAAGCTGGGTGCAGACTATGTGTGGCCCAGTGTTTATTGAGTGGCCAACCCACAGTTGCGTATTTAGGGTGACAGTTTTCTAGCATGTGGTGTTAAGATGTCTTGAAGGAGCAGTTTCTCAAGTGGTGTAAGAGGCTTGTGAGCTTGCTATGGCCCTGCAGCTCACCCTAGCCAAGCTGAGCAGGGCAGATGGACCCCTGCAGAATCAATGCCAAGTCCTGCCCTCCTCCCGTCTGTCTCAGTGATGGGTCACTGCCGGCGCCGGGGCTCCCAGCTCCTCCTTGGGCAGGAGTGCCACCTCCAGGTCTATGAGCAGGGCGGGGTGGCTCAGGTAAGAACCAGGTACTGCTCCCCTAGGGCCCTGGGCAACCTCTAGCCAGCGCAGGGTGCTCAAGTGGGAACCTGCTTCCCAGGCGCCGGCTGGGACCTACAGAGGGGTGAAAGAGCCGCACAGAAGTTGCTGAGGGAGGTGGGAGGAGCAGCAGCTCTCACATTTACCACTAGGGGGCAGCAGCGGCCCAGGCTGGCTCCAGGGATACTGGACAGTTGTTTCTGTTCGGTGCTTGGTGTCTTGGTCCTCTGCTGTCCCCTAGTGGGCACTCAGAACACTGGCACTGGGGATGGGGAGCCTGAAGACAGCCTGGCAAGTGTCAACAGAACAGGGGTCCCAGGACCCTCCTTGGATGGGATGTCACATCCAACTGCACAGGGAGAGGGCTAAGGGCCAGAGCTGGGGAGAAGCGGGCACAGCACCGGGGGTCTGGCTCCCTGCACCAGACAACCCTCTCTCCCGCCAGGGGGCGCTGCTGGACCCCGGGGCCTACCTGACCCCTACCCTTTCCCCACCTGCAGCTTGCTGGGGTGCTCTCCCACCCACTCCCAGACCTGCCGCATGGCACGCTGGACCTGGATGAGCTGGAGAAGGTGCTTGCTCGGGGCCATGGGAGCCCCTACCACCCAGTCTGTGAGCTTGTGTGCCTGGAGAACACACACAGCAGCTCAGGAGGCCGGGTCCTGCCCATTGACTACCTCCGCCAGGTAGGCCTGCTCCCCACTATGCTCCACAACAGGCCACTTCTGCCTTTCTCTGTCCTCGAGCCCCCATCTGAGACGGCTGCTCTGTGTCAGGCCCTGTGTCACCCATCAGTGGCCAGACTGTCACAGGGGGTGTGTGCAGGCCCAAGGTGAGACTGCAGAGGGAATAACTGCTCCAGTTTAGAACCCCAGTTCCCTAGACTCACTCAAGAGCAGAGGTGTCACATGTGCTCACAGAGCCTACTGAGAGCCACTGAGAGCATGGCCCCACACCATGGCCCCGGTGAGGCTGTGAGACATCGAGGTCTTCAGCTTCCCCTGGTCCTTTGCACAGCACGTGAGGTGAGGAGGCTGCAGTCAGAGTTCTGCTGCTCCCCGGCATGCACACTCAGCCAGCTGCTAACTGACCTTGTGTTCCCACTCCAGTGGGCACCCTGGCGACCCCCTCATAGTGTGTCGTGTGAATTACCAGAGGTGAGACATTCGTGCCCTCCGCCTGTGTCAGAATGTACCATATGACTGCTCGGGTCCCACATACCCAGAGCTGGTCACCAAACCAGGCTCCTGACTCCAGACCTCTCAGGATTACTCCAAAGGCCACACTTGGGAGCCTTTTGGAGACCGGTCCTCCTCAGGCCTGGCCCCTCTGACCTCTACCTGCCCTTCATCCCAGGTGCACCTCCTGGCCAGGACCTATGGGGCCCGAGTCCACCTGGATGGGGCCCGGCTGATGAATGCAGCGGTGGCTCTACGTGTGCCCCCTGCCCGCATCGTGGAGCACTGTGACTCTGTGTCTTTCTGTTTCTCCAAGGTGGGGACACCCCTGGGTTTGCCTTCCAGGGCCAAGTAGGGTGGGGGTCCCCTCTTGGCTCCCGGTGCCACAGCAGCTGCCCCTCCCCAGCCCAGGGACAGGATGCTATGAATGCGGCAGTGAGAGTTTCTCCTCTTCCCCAGGGCCTGGGTGCTCCAGTGGGTGCCCTGGTCGGGGGGTCCAAGGACTTCATTGAAGAAGCCTGGCGTTTCCGGAAAGCCCTGGGCGGGGGCATGCACCAGTCTGGGGTGCTGGCTGCAGCAGCCCTGGTGGGTCTGGCTGATGCAGAGGAGGCCCTGCTGCAGGACCATGCGAATGCCCAGAGATTTGCCAAAGGTGCTGCACTGCCCTCACCCTTACTTCCCTTTGCCCCGCAACTTGCACCTGGGGGGTCCTCGGCAACAAGGCCCAGATCCCCGTAAGTCTGTGTCCTTGAAGCCTCTAGGATGTTGGGGTTAGCACTGAGTCTGCAGGTGGGACCCGGGTCTGTCTGCCTCCCAGCCCCCAATTCAGGCAGTCCCTGACAGCAGCAGGCACTCAGTGGGGTCAGGAACTGGGGCCCGGAACTGCGGCCCCCTGCAGAGTCCAGCAGCATGTGTAGCCCAGATGTGGATCTTTCATCCATTCATTGAATCCTCACAACAATCTCATAATGTCCCCACTTCACTGATGGGGAAATGGAGGCCCAAAGCTAAAATAGCAGTCATACCTATGTGACCCCAAAGGCCATGTCAGGATTCAGTGTTATTTTCTCTCATACTGTCTGCTTTTCCCAAGTGACAGTTCCAGGGAGTGGGGACCATAGCAGGGGCCTGGGATCGGTCGGGCTCTGCTCACTACAGGACCTGGCCTAGGTCTCCAGGAGCTGGCATCGCCCATCTGCTTCGTGGATCCTGTCACCGTGGAGACCAACATGGTGCTGGTGAGGGTGAGTGGGCTGTCACCCACGCAGCTGTGCCAGCGCCTGCAGGCTGTGAGCCCTGAGGAGGTGGCACAGATTGGCCATGCTGTGCGTGTGCTGCTGTTTCCCTGGACAGAGCAGTCGGTGCGCGCTGTGTGGCACCGTGGCGTCTCCACCCAGGACACTGACCTCGCACTGAGGAAGTGGGAGTTCGTGCTGAGGCAGCTGGAGCCCTGAGGACGGGGTGACCAGGGGCTGCATGTCCTGGCTGGGACCGAGATGGGGAGAGGTGTTCAGAGCCTGTGGCCCAGTAGCCTGCCAGAAGTAAAGGCCAACCTCTGGGGGGAGGTGACACCATCCAAAGCCTCAGGTTTCTCTACAGTGACTCACAGGTGATAACCTCACTCGGTCAGAAATAACCAGGCATAGGGTCAGACAAGATGTGACCAAAAATCAAGGGGAAACTCAGACAAACGGACATGTGGGTGATGAGGATAATGGAGTTATTACACACAGAATTTAAAATAAAATATTTAAGGAATTACAAGGCAAGGTAAAGTTTTTAACAGAGAACTTGAAACTGGAAGATGACTCCATGAAAATCCTAGGAATGAAAGTTACAATAAATTAAGGTCTCAGTGAATAGGTTTGATAGTAGATGAGACACAGCTGAAGAGAGAATTAGTGAAGAGAGCAGTAAGTCAGAAGATATATCTAGATAAACAGACCCAGAGCTGGTTTTTTGAATGGAGTAATCAAATTGATGATAACTTCCTGGTGGACTGATCAAAAACCAGAGAGGAAGTACAGATCATTGTTTGTTTTGTGTGCATATGTTCGTTTTTGTTTTTGTTGTTTTGAGGCAGAGTCTTGAGATGTAGTTCAGGCTGGCCTTGAACTCATGGTGATCCTCCTGAGATAGCCTCTTAAGTACTGGTATTACAGGCATATGCTACCATGCCCAGCTTATCTTACAGATTGTTTTTAATGATAGAAAAAGAATAAAACTTATCTGTATTTTTATCATCCTAGAATAATCACCATTAATATTTGTGTATATTTCATTCTGGATATGTATGTAGGCAAATGAATCTCTGTATGTGTGTGTGTGTATGTGTGTGTGTTTTAAGAAGGGAGATCCATGTTAGCTTTTTATCACAACAATTATAGGAGGTAAATTTCAAAGAGAGAAAATTAGTTGTGGCTCCAAGTTGCAGAGGCCTTAGTCCTTAATCAGCCCCATTGCTTTTGGGCCTGGCACAGACCTTTTGGGGGACACCTAAGATTCAAAGCATAGCAGTACGTCACCTCAGTGCTTAGCAGGCCCCTCGGAGGGATGCAGGGGGAGCCTGGCTTTCTCAGGAATAGTGGCTTCAGCTTAAGAGTCGAGGTTGAGTCCCAAGTGGAGGTGGCTAGGCAGCTGCCAGAAGTACAGGCGCAGTGCTCCAGAGATGGCCAGAGGCACAGGAGTAGGAGACAGCGGCATGGTGACGCCTTGGGCTACGGGGAGTGTGACAGGAGAAGAGGAGGGCCCTGCAGCAGAGGACCTCTCACTGTCCCTCTGCTCCTGAAAAGAACCAGATCTGCACTCTGGAGACCTAGTACTAGGGGCTCCCCAGGCCTCCAGAACTGCTCTCCTGTGCTCCAGCAGCTGATAACTCAGAGACTCAAAAGAAGGCCAGCACCTCTTCACCTGTCACCCCCATCTCCTGTGCTGCTCTGTCCGGGACATGCACCAGCAGACATGCATGGGGTTAGTTACTCGTTGCTGGGTAACAGATTCTCCCAAACAGCAGCACCTTAATGTGATAATCACTGTTAGTTCTTGTCCTTTCTGTGGGCTAGGGGCCGAGGAATGGCTCGGCTGAGTTCTGGCTGCGGTCTCTCCAGAGGCTGTAGACCCGCTACTCCATGCCATCTGGCTACTGCCTTCCACAGCGGCCCCCACACACAGCAGGCCTGCTGGGCTGGCTGTGGGTGGAGGCACTGGTAGCTGTCTCCGTGGGAATGCTCACTGCCCCGCTCCCCAGGCCAGCAACTGAAAGGCTGGGGCAGGAGTTGCCAGGACACCCAGGACAGCCCCAACTCAGTGTGGCAGGGGTGGGGTGACACGGGGTGAGTGCCAGGACACCAGTCACCATACTGAAGCTGGCTCCTGTGGCTAGGTGGGGTCTGAGCGCAAGAGAAGCCCTTGCCCTCACTGTTCAAGTCCTGGTGGAGGCACAGGTGGCATCAGAGGGCAGTGACCACAGCCAGCCCACTGAGGGGTGTAGAGGGAGGACAGAGGAGGGGGCAGAGCTGAGGCATCACGGGAGATGCTCAAGCAGAGGGTCCTGTCCTTGGGGAGTGACCACTCCACAGGCCTGGCTCTATTGTGCTCTCTAGAAGGAGTGATCGCAGCCGCCCTCCCTCTCTCCTCTTGCTGTGAGTCACGAGGCACCGGCACTGCTGTTCTCAGCAACCTTGAACCAGGTACTCTCTTCCCCGAGCAGCACTCACCTGCCTTCAGCCACAAAGCAGGCCACCCACATGTGAAATAACAGGAGACCCTCGGGCCCTCTGCTGTGGCCCCTGCTCATCAGAGAGGGATTCAACTGGCCTGGCCGAGTGCTCTGGCTGTGCATGCACACACAGTGCCCGGGAACACACAGGCGACGTTGGAGGTCCCTGCAGCTGCTGGTGTGTGTCTTCCCCAGTGTCCCAGCCCCATTGCCCAACCTTAGCAATAGTCAGAGGGCCCTGGAGCTAAACTGTTAGCCCCCACCTCTGCTTCCAGTGAACACACAAAAGCCTCCTCAGCAGATGCTGAGAGGATGGAAGCGGAGAGGCCCCCAAACCGTTCCTCTCAAGCTAAGAGGGCTGCCCGCACATTGAGGCCCAGGGCCCCTCCCAGCCAGTGCTGGCCCAGGGGTGTGTCTGATGCATGCAGGACGTCTGCGAGGGGTGGTCTCACACATGCGCAGGCACACACAGCTGGTGACGGTAGTGTTTGTGAGACATGGGCATATATTACCTCTTTTGAAAAATTCTAAGAGAAAAACAACAGGTTTACATTGTACACAGCACAAGCAGATTTATTCAAGGGCACATTGCACAAAGTTCCTGCATGGGGCCAGGAATATAGCTCAGCTCAGCGGCACAGAGCCTGCCTGGCAAGCACAAGGTCCTGAGTTCAATTCCCGGTGCAAAAAAAAGAAAAGTTCCTGCATGGAGTGGCAAGGGCAGCCCCTCTCAGCCTGGCTCTGTCCTCCATGGGCTCTGCCAAAGCTGTGCCACGCCCACCCCGTGTCCCCAGAAGCTTCCTGTGACTGTAGAAGCAATAAAGGGAGACCAGGGGGAAGAACCTCAAGGGGTACCACCTTCCCTAGCACACATCCTGCACTCAGGAAGGGCCCACACCCGAAATGGGGCTGTTGAGCTCACAGGTGCTACACAGCCCCTGGACGCTCTTTCCTTGGCCCATAGCCACAAACGTAACCAACATAAAAGGGGCTGCCTCAGCTCAAGTGGCAAAGGACAACGTAGCAGGCCCACCTTGTTCTCCCAGGTCTCATTCTTGGACCAGCCATGGGTTGGGCTTCTACCTTCTGCTCAAGAAGTCTGCAGCTAAGTCTGGGATGGTGGTGTACACCTATAATCCCAGCACTCAGGAGGCTGAGGCAGGAGGACTGTGAACTCAGAGCCAGCCTGGGCTACATAAGTAGTTCAAGGACAGCCTGGACTCTGTCTCACACAAAAAAAAGTCTGTCACGAAAACTCTAGGCCAGGCCTGTGGCTCCTGGCAGCCCTCGCTCCTCTGGTTGAGAAGTCCTTTCCCAGGCACCTTGGGCAGGTGAGGCATGGCCCCAAAACATTCTCCTTGGAATGCCCACATTTGCCAGCTGAGGGCTGCTTAGATACCCAGGGGAGCAGGCCTGGGGCCAGCAGGAGCAGGGCCACACCAAGACAATGACAGACAAGAGCCCAGTGACTCCTCACCTGGAAACAGCAGGGAGAGGGACCCACCTGGCTGCAAACCAGGGAGGGGACTCTCTCTATGTCTACAAATATAAGAGGCCTGGGCCTGGTCCTCATCCCTTGCCACCAACCCTGTTGCAGGGAGTGGAAGGACAGAGGCCAGGGGACACCATCTGCAGCCTGCAAGGGCATCTGCCTCTGCACCCAGAAGGGAATCTGGGTGTGATCTGGGTCTCAGCCTCCCCTCTGTAACGGGCTGAATGGTAACCACGTGCAGGGCTGTGGGGCTAGAAAGCAGGGGAGCACAGGGTGCCCTATCCCTCCCTCAGGACTGTCCCAGGTCCCCAGGAATGGGCACAGCAGGACTGATGGGGGCAGTGCAGCAACACCCCCAAGAGGCCAGGGAACCCAAACACCCAGGAACCGGAAACGCCTCACCAACTGTGGCCAAGAATCCAGTGACCACCTTTATCTCTAAAAAGAAGTGAGCTAGGCAGTCTGCGAGCACATGTAGGCTGTGCATCGTCCCACCCCGGGCTCCAGGATGACCCAGCCAGGATGACCAGTGACCTCCGAGGGAAGGGACCCAGCAGCATCCCAACCTGCTACCCCTGGGACTCAGATGACCACAGAGTGGGGGGCGCCAGGGCGCCGGCTCAGGCTGAGGGTGTGGGCAGCGGTGAGCAGGAGGATACCACTGAGCACCTCCATGGTGCAGGAGCCCCAGGCCAGGGCGGCAGACCAGCCGAAGCTGATACGCACACCCTGCACTCGCTGTGCGCCGTACTGGCGGGTCGTCTCTGTGAAGGCCAGGTGCGAGTAGCTGACGTACACACTGACTCCCGCCAGGGTCAGGGTACCTGGGGAGAGAGGGGGCAAGGAAGCCATTCCCAGGGGTCCTGCACACAGAACCTTGGGGTCCCCAGGCATTCAGGGCTTGACAGGCACATTTCCATCCTGTGGCCTGTCCTGGTCAGCTCTGATGACCCTCACTCCGGCCCCTCCAATCACCTCTGTTCCCGGGGCCCATACTAAATGGTGAACTCTGAGGTTTGGGGGGCTCACCCACAGCCCCCCTTGCAAACAGCTCCACCGGTGCTTCCAACACACAGTTAGGCAGCAGCAGAAGCAATGGACTGAATTTGGAGAATGATGAAAGCAGATAGGATGAGAGAGGCAGGGGTAGGGGCAGCACCCTACACAGGACCACCTCGGCCCTCAGGGCTCCTCAGAGAGGAGGCCCGGAGGCAGGTGGCATGGCCGCACCTGCAGCGTCAGGAGCGCCCCCTGCCAAGGCCTCTCCAAACTCTAGCTGCCTCCAATCACTTGAGCAGCAGGACACAGAGTAACTCCCTAACCTGGGAGCCCCTTTCACCCTCCAACTTTTCTGGGGGTCAGGGACCCAAGCTAAGCTGTGGCAACCTCTCTCCCACCTCAGATCTCCTGAAGTACATCTCCAGGGCTGGCTCTGCGGCCTGCAGGACAACCACAGTGGAATGTGTCCCTCCAGGCCCTGTTGTCCCCCACGATCGTGTCTCAGGGTAGGGACCCCCATCGTCTCCCTCCCCCTTCTCACAGCACTAATGAGAGGGTGAGTTAGCCTCAGGCAGGCCCCTCTGGGGTGACAATTCCTGTCTCAGAGCCCTCCGCTCCACTATCCACAGAGATCCTCAGCATCACAAGCCCAGAGCAGGGCCCGCCTGGCTCCACCAGGGCCTGTGATTGGCTCCCGAGAGAGATGTGCACCCCACCTAGACTCTGAGCACGGGGGACTGGGGGTGTCCCTCAAGCCAGCGGAGCCTCAGGTCCTTGCCCCTCTTGCGTACCCCACTGCCCAGGGCACTGGGCCTCGCCCAGCAGCTGCCTCCAGCCCCTCTGCCCTCATTGGCACCTTCCCCTCAAACACACTACAGAGGCTTCCTCAAGCTTTCCAGGGTACATTTCCACAAGCTTTCCAGGGAACATTTCCAACCCAGTTACTCCTCTTGGTGGCTTCCCAAGGTCCTCTTAATTGGATTTTGGCCACTCACAGCCTCCCAGATCATAGCTGACACCGATCACTCCTTATGTCATTCTCTAGAGGACACCTTGACTTCGTGTAGGCTACGTTTCCCCCAACTCTTGGCTCCCAGGTGAGCTCCTCACCCCGCTCCTCACTGAGGTCTCCCAAAGAGCCCAGCATTCCCTGGGGAGGGGAGCAGCACTGCCCAGGAGGAGGCCCAGCCCTGGTGGTCCTTGTGGCCACAGCCATGAGAGCAGAGCTGTCATGAGACACTGGACCCAGCTCGGGCCTGGCTCCATGTGACAAGGGCCACTGGGGGCTGACCCTCAGGAGACACCAGTGCCCCTTCAGGAACGGCCACCCAGGGAAAGTGCAGGGAATTGGGGGCTAGGGCAGACGGCACTATCCCAAGGGGACCTCTAGTCCCAGGAGACCCAGGCTTAGGATAGCCCAAGGGGAGCAGAGAGTATGGGGGCAGGGGCACAAGTGATCCCACTCCCAGGATTCCCCAGCACTCCAGACTCACCCCCCAGCAAGAAGTAGCAGCCGGTGAGGAGCAGCAGAGGGACACTCTGGGTCAGGGAGCTGAGTAGGCCACAGACCCAGCCACACACAATGAGGACCAAGCTCAGAGGCAGGACCACCATGACGGCGCGGTGCAGTGCTGCGGAAGAGGGGGATCAGGTGCAGGTGGACAGGACCCCTGTCCCCAGGAGGGTGGAAGTGAGCCCGATGCTCCACCTGCTCAGGCCAGGTGGAGTCGAGGGCTTGATGCCCTGTCTCCATGGTACTCACGAGACCCTCCCAGTGGCCACTTCTGGTGCTGGCGCAGGCTTCACAAGGCAAGGGTGAGGGAGGTTCCCTGGTACCCTTCCCACCCCACCCGCAGGCTGCTCTGGGAGCCACTGGGTGGGAGATGGCAACAACAAAGGTGGGCTGTTACCACTGAGAGGGAAACGGGGCACAGGGGTGGCAGGATAGGTTGGGAGGCAGCCGGGCACTGTCAGGACCCAACAGCACAGCACAGAAGAGCTACAGGTGGACATGTTCTCTGAGCATCGCAGGGCCATAGGAAGCGGTTCTGTGGGCCTGGGGTGGATGGTTCACGTCCCAGCCCTGCCTGAAGAAGGATGCAGAGGTGGCACTGCCCCAGGACTCACAGAGGAGGTGCTGCACTGATGGTGAGGCGTCCAGGCCCTCGCTGGCGAACGGGTCGATCAAGGGGACACAGCTGCTCTGTCCTGGGGAGCCAAAGTGCAAAGCAGAGGCTGGATACCAAGGCCCCCAGCAGACCCTAGAACCACAGCATCATGCTGCAGCCATGGGCCCCACGGGCTTAGGGCTCTGAAAGGCATCAGAGGCCCAAGACCTCTCATTTGGTTCATTTCTGTGGACAGGCCGTGCCTGCATGGAGGTGTGTTTGAAATCTCAGACCTCCAGAGCCCCCAGGAATGTTGTGTCGGTCCTCGTAACACACTGTCATGGGCAGCTGGTCTTGGCTTTCCGAGGAAAAAGGTGCACAAAATGGAGCTACAAGATTCAGCTGGGGACCCTTCCGAACTCACACCGTGTGGGCTTTCAGATTCACACCCACGTGTGCCCATGCGTATGCACATACACATCAGATGTTGGTAAATGAACAGACAGCCAAGTCCTTCCATACCGCACACTGGGTAATGCACACGTGGCACTCACAATCACACTCTTACACGCTTGTGTTTATATGCACTCACACACATAGCCTGTGCTTTCACACTCATTCACACACCCACCTTCATGTGTGGACTCACACTCACATGTATCACACACTCTCACACAGCTGTGGCGGCCCCAGCAGGTGGAGAGGGAGCTGAGGGAGGAAAAACAACCCCTGGTCACCTGGAGCAAGGTCAGGGCCCAGCCTCTGCACCCAGGTGTCCCTGCCCCACACTGCACCTCAGCCCCACTGTCCCCGCTGCTCCCCCAGCACCGAGGCAGGATCAGAGACAGCCCGGGAGCTGGGCAGCACCAACTCCCACTCCAGGAAGGTTGGTAGACCCCTTCCCCAGGCTTCTGTTTCTCCCCATCTGAGACTGTGCCTTGGAGGTTGAGGAGTGAGGGTCGAGGTCCCCAGTTACCCACTGTGAGTAGCCCCGAGAGGTGCTGTCCCGATTCTACACAACGCTGGCGCCCACCCCCCCGCACCCTAGTCCTGCCTTTGCCAGCTACCCTCACCCCCATGCGGTCACCCCAACACTTTGAGGCGGGCAGGCGCATTGGAGAAGGGGCCCGGCCCCAAGGCGAAACGAGAGGGGCCGGGACTCTGGGAGGAGGGGCAAGGGGGGCACTGGGCAGGGACGCAGGACAGAGGCAGAGGGCTCTGGGTTTCAGTCGTTGCCCTCACCTTCGCAGGTGCGCCAGAGCCCGGAATGCGAGGACAGCTGCTCCGCTCCGCCACCGCGCTCATTGGCGTCCGCCACCTCCAGGATGTACCAGTAGTCGCTGGCGACCGCAGCCGCCAGCAGCGCGAAGCTGAGTAGCGCGCCCAGGGCGGCGGCCAGGAGCAACGCGCCCAGCCGGGCCATGCCCCGGGTCGAGCCGGGGGGGAGGGGCGGGGTCCGGGGCAGAGGGAGGTCGCGGGTCCCGAGAGCTGGGGAGAGTGTCCGGAGAGTGCGGGAAATCGGGGGAACCAGGGGAACCAGGAGGTGGGGGCCGTGAATGCTGGAGAGGGCAGAAGAGTGGGGATGGGTTGGCGAGGGGTCCGAGGAGTGCAAGGAGCGGGAGCCAGACAGCCGGCTAGACCGGAGTTTAGGCAGTGGAGAGCCGCGGGAGTCGGCTCCGGCTCTGGCTCGGAGGAGCAACACAGCCGGACTCAGAGGAGGGAGCGTCTTGAGAGCTAGGGTCGGGGCAGCGAGGGGAGGGGCAGAGCCAGTGGCTGGGAGCAGGGGCGGTGCGCGCCGCTGGAGGATCTTCTGCGCACGTCCCCAGATTTCTGCGCAGGGCTGGATACGCAGTGCCCTCGGGCTCGCAGGCAAATCGATGCCATCTGAGAAAGGAAGAAAGAAGTCTCGGACCCTCAAGTAGCAGAGGAGCTGTAGACCTGGGTTCAAACCCTGGCGTCCCCAGAGCTGCTCACAAATTACTGGGCAATTCCTAATCTTCCTAAAACTCTGCTTTTCTGCGATCAAATGGCTGTCTGGGGAGGAACTTGACAGAATGGTGAAGGATGAGCTGAAACGGGCCCCAAGAGGATGCTCCATCATCCCCTGTCCACACTGTGAAGCATCTGAAATCCAGGAGGCAGGCCACCCTGAGCTGGGCAGTGGCTGCTAGCTGGTCGGAGGTTCCTGGGTTTTTTTTGGTACTGGGAATCGAACTCAGGACCTTGTGCTTGAGGTACTGTGCCACTGAGCTATATCCCCGGCCCAGGATCCTAGTCTTGATCAGTCCTGAAGGCCAATTACAGGGCTGGTGATATAGCTCAGTGGCACATGTGCTTGCCTAGCAAGCTGCAAGGTCCTGAGTTCAATTCCCTGTACCCTCCCCTGCAAAAAAGACCAATCACATAGGGTCAGTGGAGTACGGCAGGGTGGGCTTTGTAAGGAAAGTTACTTTGGATTGGGTTTCTTTTTCTTTTCTTGGTACTGGGGACTGAACCTGGGGTGTTGTAACACTAAGCTACATCCCCAGCCCTTTTATTTTGAGACAAGGTTACTAAATTGGCCTTGAATTTGCCTTCCTCCTGCCTCTGCCTGAGTAGCTGAGATCACAGGTGTACGGCACTACATCTGGCCTAATTATTTCATAATTATAAATGTGACATGTGGCAAGCCAGCATAGCTGTCCAGCCATGCAGCAAGCATGCATAAAGCACCCCAGAAGGCCACATTAAGAGCAGGCTCCCTTGGGGAACTACGCTTGGGCTGTGCCAGAGTTGAGGTGGTCATGCCGTGCTGGGCACCACAGCCAGGGGTGTACTCAGAGTCAGGCCCCGGCTGAGGAGTGTATATCCTCAGACTATGACCTTCAGTGCAGCAGCTTCCTGACTTGTAGCTGACTCGGGCCTCTCAGAGAAAGTGTTTGGGCCATTTTTTCTGTGCTAGGCTCTTGTTAGTTTGAGGGACACAGTGATTAAGTAAAAGCAATCCTAAGTTATTGAAACAGTATTTCAAGTAGAATGGAGACAGAACAGCATAAAGCTATTTGGGTATTTCGTAGGCTGTTCATCTTTCTGCACACTGCACTAAAGACTGTTTCCCAGCTGTGTCAGTGGAGGTGCCACTGTGCCTGATTGTGTCCTTGAGCTGGCACTGCCCTCCCCACGCTCCTGCTCGGGGACCCTGTGGCAGCTAGGAGCCCACTGAGCCTGAAGGTGAAAGGATTCACCAGGTGCTTAGGGAGCTGCAGGGCCTGCCCAGCCCCAAACTCTGATTATAGCTGGGGAGAGAATGGTGAACTCTGAAAACCTGAGTTCATCCCTAGCAGCTACTCCACAGTAAAGCAATATAAAAGGATCAGTACTGCAAGCCGGGTGTAGTGGCGCACGCCTGTAATCCCAGCACTCAGGAGGCTGAGGCAGGAGGATCGTTGCGAGTTTGAGGCCAGCCTGGGCTACAAAGTGAGCTCAAGGCCAGCCTGAGCTGCACAGTGAGACCCTGTCTCAAAGAGACAAAAAAAAAAAAAAAGGATCAGTATGCTTTGTTTGGGTTGAAGCCTCCTCTTGCATGTGTATAAGATCCGAACAGGTGAGAGATGAGGATCATGAATTTGAGACCAGCCTGGAGAACATATTTAGACCTTGTCTCAGACAGAACAAAACATATGTGAATTTGCCACATTTAAGGGAAAACTAGAGAAGTCTGTTTGGACCCTCCAATAAGCTCCCTGCCCTGAGCTGCTTTGTTTTTTGTTATCTTTTGCAGTACCAAGGACTGAACCACCCAGGGGACTGCACCACTGAGCTACCTTTCCAGCCCTATCTATTTTGAGGCACGGTCTAATTTGCCAAGGCTGGCCTTGAACTTGTAATCTTGCTGCCTCAGCCTCCCAGTAGCTGGTGTTACAGGTGTGCACCCCTGCTCTCAGTTTGGATCTCCAGAACTGCACCCAGTACAGCTTAAGCAGGACAAGATAATCACTCTTGGAGCCAATGACTGTTGCATCCCAGGCCACTGCCACCCAGAGGGAGGTTTCAGCAAGAGGCATCCAACCCACACATCTCTAGAGAGGAAGAGAGGGTTGCCTACTTCCTCGGACTGCCAGTCAGGGAGACAGCTTAGTCCAACCAGCCTGATTTCAAGCCTGTGTTCCATGTTTAAAACCAGATGTGCAGCTGGAGCCACTGATTATAGACTGTTCATTAGGCAGCAGGCGCTGGTCCTTGAGGGGCTGTTTGAATTCTGCCAATGTACTTTCCTTGGGATAGACCCAAATTACACTCAGCCAGTCTGAAGAGTTACTGCTATAGCACGACCCATTATCCACCCTGCCTCCATGGGCCTGCCACCCATACTGGGCAGACCCCAAACCTTCTCCTGGCTGGTAGAGCCTCTTGAAACCCAGTGTGAGACCACCACTAAAATCAGGGGCGGGATTGGGCTTCTGGTGGGAGACATTCCCATTTTATGTGACAAAAACAAGGCTGCTGCATCCAAGCCTCTGTGCTTCAAGCCCACACTTAACTACTTCCCATCAGTGGCTGAGGACAGGTGGCTGGCTCCAGGGATAACCATCTGGCAGACACGCCTCCAGCCCCAGGCTGATGACGCGGGCTATCGCCTCCAACACAAACACGGGCAGGCCGGGATGAGGAAGTAGCTGAAACTGTGGGCTAAATTACTCTCTCAGCAGCTCGCCATCAGCCACAGAACAACTAACTTCATTGTGCTTAGCCACTGCTCTCCAACAGAAAATGAACCTCTCTAAACGACCATACCCGATAGGTCAATTCATCCACTCTGGGGCTTTGTGAAGCTAGTTCATCCTGCCAGGTGCAAGGCACTGGCCTTACCAAAACCCAACATCTGAAAGCGTTTTCAAGTGGTAGAGGCGGTGGGCTGGAACACATGCTGTCTCATTTTACAAGGACAGCCAGTATCCTTTGGGAGACGTGGCTGTGACAGGACGCAGTTGAATAGCAGGTGGTCGCATCTCCAGGCAGAGCACGTCTGCAAGGCTGGACACAGCCACCCTGGCTCCCCACACCTGTTGGGCCTCCCAGGGCAGGGAAGCAGGTGGAAAGCCCGATGCTGTGCCCTTCCCCCAGGCTGAACTGATGAATTCTGCCAGTGCAGTTGCACCCCAGGCCTGCAGTGCCCAGGACGCACATCATGGTTATGTATCTGTCTCTGCCTGGTCCTCCTACTGGGGCAATAGAAGTTCCTGCAATTCCTTTCCCTGTTGCCACCCAAGGCAGAGTTAATCGACCCTGTTGGTTACTCATAAGCACACCTACCCTTCCCAGGGCTATTGTTGGCCTTTATCTTCCCATATTCAGAAAAGGAGAAAGCTGGGTGTGGTGGCACGTAGGCCTGTAATCCCAGGAGATGGGAGGCTGAGGCAGAAAGATCACTGTGAGTTCAAGGCCAGCCTGAACTACTTAGCAAGACCCTGTCTCAAAAAAAAAGAAAGAAAATTAAAGAAAGAAACTGGGCTCAGCATAGGAGACAGGTCTCTCTGGACTCGAATTTCTGGGTGTGGCACCTAACAATCAGTAAGCACTAGAAGAGATATCTGAGCAAATGAATGGATGAATGTCGTAACTCTGGGGATTAGGTGGGAGCAGCACACAAATACTGCAGGCTGAGCCCAGCAGAGACCTGCAGCTCACCTGGTCCTCTGCCTGGTTCAGATTCACCCATTTCAGAGAGGAAGTCCTATGTGATGGCAAGATTGGCTCAGACTGGCTGCCCAACTTGCCAGTTCTCAGCTTGGACCTTGGATGTCTAGATGCTGTCCTGTCATGGTACTGGGAGAAAGAGGGAAAGGGTACCTGTGGTGGATTGACCACTGGTGGTCAACTTATAACCCCCAGCTGAACTGAGTAGGCGTGGTGCTGGGTGTGCAAGGCCCACCTGAGGACTGTTGCCAGCAGCATAAGAGGCAGACCTGGAGAAGTGAAGCTGTTCGGAGCAGAGAAAGGCTGTTGGGAGCTGGTGGAAGCTGTGAGCTGTTGGTTCTTTTGGAGGAGCTTATCACGCTGACTTTCCTGATGAACTGTGCTATTTTCATTCTTCGAGGAGCTTGAGACCTTGTTGGCACTGAGAATAGCTTTGATTCACTTTGGGGGAGCTCTGGTCCTCACTTTGAGCATTGCTTCCTTGCTCTGGAGGGGAAGATGCTGCACTGCATCTCCTGGAGAAGCTTGCTGCGTTGGCTTTCCTGATGGCAACTCAGCTGTCTTCACCACTGGAGGAGCTCAGGACCTCACTGTTGCTGAGGGTGGCTCTGGTATTTTTCAGGGGAGCTCTGGTTCTTAGTTTGCGCATCGCTTCCTGACTCCAGTGCAGATCCCTCAGCCTGCTAGCACAGATCCTTCATCCCGCTGGCACAGACTTCCTAGATTCCACCACTGACCTTTGGATTTTCCCAGCGCAGATCTGTGAAACAGACCTACATGAGATATTGTTGTGGGCTCTGGGCCTCCAGTTGGATTTGTGGGAAGCACTGTTATGGGCTCTAGGTCTTCAGCTGGACTCATGCAGGACATTATCATGGGATCCAGGCCCTTAGCTGGATTCCTGGTCTACAGTGTGTACACAGATTTCCTGCACTCTTTTGTATATCATTCTTTGGGTGACTATTATAATTTTATACAATGTGTCCTGTATTATACTGTTCCCCTTGCAAAATAACCCTAAAACCTAACAGTATCCCCAATCCCACACTGTACTATCTTTGTAACTTCCTATACTTTTTAGCACTACTGGGGACTAAACCCAAGGCCTCTGCTGAGTTATATCCCCAGCTCTTTTATTTTTTTGAGAAAGGCTTTCATAAAGTTGCTTAATTGGCCAGGATGGGCTTGAACTGCCTCAGCCTCGCACAGTGCTAGGATTATGGGCCCGCACCATGCCCAGCTCCTGTGCATCTTTACTTCAAAATGAAGTATGAGCATTGGTGGTATCTGTAGAAGCCTGGGGAGGGTCTGAGTTCTGTCACTGAGAGCCTTCTGAAGACTAAAGCCATCTGATAATGGGACCCTGTGGCTAGTCCTCCTTCCCTGGAGTCAGTCATTTGACCTGTCACTTGCCGAGCCATAAGGGTCCAGCTCTGGGACCAGACTGTTTAGGTGTGAATCTCAGCCTTAATGATTACTATCTGTAAACTCCAGGACAAACTATCCCACCCCACCCTGCCTTACCACCCCCACCAGTACTGGGGACTGAACCCAGGGGCCTCACATATGCTAGGCAAGTTCTCTACCACTCAGCTACTTCCTGAACCCACTGTTTTTTGTTTTGAGACTGAGTTTCTTCTGTACCCCACAGTGAATTTGAACTAGGTATCCCTAGGTAGCCTTGAACTCAAGATCTTCCTGCCTCAACCTCCAGGGTGCTGGGATTATAGGCATATGCCACTGCACCTGGCTAAGTTATTTAAGTGGTCACAACCCTGCAGAGTGGTCAGAGCCTGCAGGATGCCTACCCACTGGGCAATGGCCGCTCATGGCTCTACACTCCTCTCTCAGTCTGCCCGGGCTCTGTTTCTCTCAACACCCTGTGGCCTCCACTTCTTGGAGACAGTGGAAGGTGCTGATTCCCAGGCTGGCCCGTGGGGCTGTACCTTGCTGTCAGAACCCACCTGGAAGCTTGTGAAGTGGCTCCCAGCCTGGACATCCTCAGATACCATCCTGACAGCCTGGGAGGGGATATGTATTTAGGAGTTGAGGCGGCTGCACTCAGATAAAGGCCTTAGGCTTTTATTCAGAGATGTTGATTTAGCTTTCAGACATCGGTGGTCATTGAGGTCTGGTGACAAATGTGCTTCAGAAAGCAAGCTTCCTGCACAGAGAACATGCGTGGTCAGGCTCCAGCAGGAGAGGGCAGGCTTAGCAGCAGCCTACGCAAACTAACAAAGGCGGAGGCCTGCATTGCTGCCAGGAGTGAGGAACAGTTGAAACGCTGTTTCTCTTGGCTGATTACCAAGCCAATTAATTCATAAGGGCCGGTACTAAGGTACCCTTTTACGGATGGGCACACATTTCAAAAGTAAGCAGCTAGGCCAGCATACAGGCGAGAGTGCTTTTTTCTCCTAACAAA
Source organism: Chinchilla lanigera (assembly GCF_000276665.1). Classification (NCBI taxonomy): domain Eukaryota; kingdom Metazoa; phylum Chordata; class Mammalia; order Rodentia; family Chinchillidae; genus Chinchilla; species Chinchilla lanigera. Next base: position 4,340,160 of record NW_004955506.1, read on the forward strand.
AGCCACTGTGATCATCTCCACACTCACAGGGGAAGACACTGTACTCTCCAAGACGGGGCACCATTGCGCCAGGCCGGCTGCTTCTCTGCCACTGTTCCCACCTATCTTTGGCACTGCTAGCAGGCTAAGAAGAGGTCACCATTGAAAGGCCAGTAGGGGCAGCAGCCCGGTTAGAAACAACTACCAAGATGACCTTTACAGGCCAACAGCTGGTGAAATCAAAACTGTCATCTTACCATCAGGCTTCTTGCTGCAGCCGCCAAGGGAGGCCACAGCACTAAGCCAGCAATTTAAAAAGGGCTCGGGCCACTGCACTCTTCTTGGGCAGAAACACTAGCATGTGCCCTGACTCGCTCAGCCGTTGCCTGGGCAGCAGCTTCCGAATGCGCTTTTTGGCATCTCCTGCAGTCTGGCCTTGTCTCCAGGGCTAACCATAGGGACCCCATGGTCTCCCCAAGGTTTAGGGTGGCTTTGTGATTAACTGTAGTTTGTGCTGTTCTGTGAAAAAATAATTCAAACAAAAAAGAAAACCATTGTGAGTGTTGAGGGGGTGAGTCTCAATTCCCCTCATCACAAAAACAATGTCTTTATAAAAAAGAAAAGAAAAAAAAAAGGCAAGGGAGGTAGCATGGGTGACAGGTGAAGAAACTGCATTTCCGAGCAGCCAGCCAAGGCCGCGAAGCCAGCACCACATGAAGGGGGTGCTGAGCCAGGATGGGAGGGGCTCTTCACACTGCTTAGTGCACACCGAGGCTAAAACACTTGCAATCCCAGCACTTAGGAGGCTGAGGCAGGAGGATCGCCATGAGTTTGAGGCCAGTGTGGGCTACACAGTGAGTTCAAGCCCAGCCTGAACTGCACAGTGAGACCTTGTCTCAAGAAACCAAGACAAATAAAACTCAAATGTCACTAAATTTATGATCCTGTAAGATTGTAAGCAATATAAACACTTATTTAAAAATCAAACAAAACAGTTTCCCTAAAAGAGAAAGGTCTTTTAGTCTATTTTTTAAATTCATTTATTCCATTGCCCTCTGTCAGGAAGCACATATGAGAAAGGCAGGTGAATTCCCGGCAGCCCAATGCACACCAGTGGGTTTACAGAGTGTTGGAAACACCAAGGCCAGAAACAGAAACCCTCTGCATGAGCGTTTAGCCCTCCTCCCCAGCCAGGTCTGGTTTCAGGGACACTGCCCTCCTCCTTACCCACTCATTTGCTAGTAAGTCCAGGATTTAACAGAGCGAAAGCTACCAAAGAGAAAGACGCAGCCACCATGATGATCAGCAGCACCAGCTGCTCAGGCAGAAGAGCTGCTGGCGTTACTCACAAGAGAAAATGAAAATTAACTTAAATACCCAATTTCAAAACTTTCGTGTTCTCCTTTCCTAAAGGACAGAAACGCTGGGCCCGCTGAGCAACACGGCTTGGACACAACACGTCACTCCAGTACCAGTGACCACAGCAAGGGGCTCACTCCAAGGCGGCCAGTTGCTCCATGGCACAGCGGACTTTTGATGCAGTTTCTTCAAATTCCTTCTGCTTGCTGTTGGTTTCCTTCGCCTGGAAATAACGGATAAACACATTTGGGCTGGGGGTGGAGCTCAGTGATACAGAATTTGCCTAGTATGCACCAGGTCCTGGGTTCCATCCCCAGCACCACACAAAACAGGTCAAAGTATGGACACAGTCACATGAAACAAGCACATCTAAATCACACTCTGCAGATAAAATAAAAGAAGAGGAAACACTTACAAGTATCTAAATAAACTGGGCACTATGCCAAGGGAGATACCCAGTAATATGGAGGCGAACATCTGGATTCAACTCAAGTGCCTCCAATTTAAGCTACTTTCTAAGAATTTAATAAATGAAAATACCATAGGGTGCTTTGTGTGCACCTGCACCACTGAACTTCTCACCCTTGAACTGATCCATTGCTCACACCATCCCCTAACACCAAAAAGCAGGTGTTGTACTTGCACCATACAGACTCAGGGCAACCCAGCCAGTCTGGGGCACAGCTATGCTCTCAAGCACCCCACCTTGCTTCTGCAATTTCTACAGGTGAAGGCCAAAGCCTCCCTCCTAGTCCAACTAAACAGACCCTGTCAAATACCAGCTATTCCCTAAAACAGGAAAATATTCCCTAAAACAGATTCCGGTCCCTCCCAGAATCTGGCTTCTAACCTCTTTACTCTGCTTGAAGTACTCTTTCCAAAGTGGCAAACAGCAGCATGTTAGCAAACCTGGGGACAATGCCTTGCCTTTTACACTCCTTAATTTCTCTTGACAGACTAAAAAACAAATGACAAGGCAAATACAGTGGCACATGGGTAAAAACCAGATTCTCCAAAGGTTAGGAAGAAGGATCACAAGTTTGACCCCAGCCTGAGCAACTTAGTGAGAGCTGATCTCAAAATTTAAGGGATAGGGATATCGCTCAGCAGTAGAATGCTTGCCTAGCATGTCCAAAGACCAGGGCTCCAACTCCAGTATCACCAAAAACAAAACAAAACAACAAAACCCAATCTTTCTTTTTTAGGGGGTACCGGAAATCAAACTCAGCACTTTGCACTTGCCAGGCAGGTGCTATGCCACTGAGCTATATCCCCGACCTCAAAACCCAAATCTTTACTGGGTTAAATTTGTTTTCTAATAGGAAAAGTGATTAGAGGCGAACTTTTTAAAAGCTTTCTGGGTTTTCTGATTTTGTTTTGCTGTGCTAGGAATTGAATGGAGCGCATCACAAACACTAGGCAAGTGCTCTTTCAGCAAGCTACTCCCCCAGCCTCCTGAGAGTTACATTTCTCATTTATTTAGCTATTTGGGGGGGGGGTAACCAGGAATTGAACTCAGGACCTCACACTTGCCAGGCAGGCCCTGCACCACTGAGCTAAATCCCTGGCCCCTAAGAGTTACATTTCAACTTATACTTTTTCTTAAATTTTGACCCATGTATAAGTCTTACTTAGTTTACAATTATTAATAGAAAAATTAAATTTAAAAATAATAAGCCAGGTGTAGTCACATAGGCCTGTTAGCCCAGCACTTGCGAGCCTGAGGCAGGAGGATTGCTTCTGAGTTCGAGGACAGCTTGCCTACACACACCCTATCTCCAAAAACAAAGCAAAACAAAACAAAAAATAAATAAATAAAACAGGTAGGCACTTATGCCACTGAGCTAAAGAAAACAAAAATAGATGAATAAAAATAGTAAGTTAAGGGCCAGGGAGATAGCTCAGTGGCATAGTGCCTGCCTGGCAATCACAAAGTTCAGAGTTCGACTCCTGGTACCAAAAAAAAAAAAAGTAAGTTATAAAGAAAGACAGAAAGCTTTGACAAGTAATAGCCCTTAAAAGCCTCTGCCTTTACTGACAAGCAGCACTGACCATGGCCTTGCAAACTGAATAGACTTGATTTGCTTTTCTTCCACTCCCAAAATATCCTTAAATGAACCAAGCCCCTTTATACCTACTGTAGTCTGACTACCCCACTATAGTGGAGCTCATTATCTCCATCCTAGAATTTTTCTAACAGGGAGGCTGGAGATTTAGCTCAGCAGCACAGTGCCTGCCTGGCAAATGCAAGGTTGTGAGTTCGATTCCCAGTACTGGAAAAAACAAAAAACAAAACAAAACAAAAAAAAGAACTTTTCTAACAGGAGCTGAAAGAAAACAAGAAATCTCACTAGTATTCTCCTGCCATTCAGGGTTCTTCCTGCCTCTCTACTTAACCTTCATCACAGTTTTTTTGTTTGTTTGGTTTTTTGTTGTTTTTTTTGCTTTTTGAGACAGGGTTTCACTGTGCAGTTCAGGCTGGCCTTGAACTCACTTTGTAGCCCAGGCTGACCTCAAACTCACAGCGCTCCTCCTGCCTCAGTGTCTCAAGTGCTGGGATTACAGGCGTGCACCACTATGTCTGGCCTCATTACAGGTTTTTGTAAGTCTTTTTTTATATAAGTTTTTCACTAAGTCTTTTTTTTTTTTTTTGGTTGTTGGTTTTTTGAGACAAGACCTTGCTCTGTAATTGAGGCTGGCCTTGAACTTGTTATATAGCCCCAAACTGGCCTTAAACTTGCAGCAATACTCCTGCTTCAGCTTTCTGGGTGCTAATACAGGTGTGCACCAATAAACTAAGTCTTGGGAACAAGGAAGTTCCTGTTTATCCTCAGGTTGAGTATATTCCCTGAACTGATTTATTTTCACATTGGCACTAATTTATTTCATTATTTCAGAACCTAGAGAGCTGATGCAGCAGCAGGAATAAGAATCAGAGTGCTAGCACTTGGCCAGCATGCAGGAGGCCCTGGGTTCAATCCCCAGCACCACCAGGAAGAAAAAGAATCAGAACACTGGTGTACCCCAGGTAGGGCAGGCTCTACTTTCTCCGCAGCGCCTTCCTGGAAAGCACCTTGCCCTGAACCTGGGGCTGCAGAAATCCACTGCAGCATGACCTGTGGCATCCCCTCACTGCACATCCTTATTTTACTATTTGTGGAGGGTTTTTTTTGTTTGTGTTTTTGAGGTGCTGGGGGTTGAACCAGGCGCCTTGTGCATGCTAGGCAAACACTCTACCACTGAGTTGTAGGGCTCCAGCCCCATCTGGTTCTTTTTCAAAGAATGCATGATTTACAACTACTCTGTTAAACTGAACTGCAACATCATAAACAAACAGTTTAACAAATAGTTTAAGACAACAACTTCCAACTTCTTCATCCCTCCCACAGAGATGCCAGGCACCTCCACCAGTGACACGGTTGTCTCGAGAGGGAGGCACTTGGTGCTGTGGCAAAGCAGATGGCCCCGTCACACCCATTCTCTGTACCACAGTTCCCACCCACCCCCACCTTCCCTCACATGGGAAAGCTGAGGGCACAGAGTTCATGTTAGTTATATGTTATTTTCCACAAACAGCACAATTTCACTTGTTTGTTTTTAAAACAGGGTCTCACTACGGAGTCCAGGCTGGTCTAGAACTTGGTGTAATCCTCCTGCCTCAGACTCCCCCATGCTGGGATTACAGACACGTGCCACCATACTTGGCTAAACCTCATAATTAATTTTTTTTTTTTTGTCTTTTTTGAGACAGGGTCTTGCTATGCAATGCAGGCTGACCTTGAGCTCACTTTGTAGCTCAGGCTGGTCTCGAACTTGTAATGATCCTCCTGCCTCAGCCTCCCGAGTGCTGGGATTACAGGTGTGCATTACTGCGCCCAGCTCCTCACAATTAATTGACTGATGTTCTGGAGCAGCCCTGTCCAGCAGAACTTTTGCAATGACAAAAATGTTCCATTAGCCAAGAGTGGTGGTGCTCACCTGTAATCCCAGCACTCCTGAGGCTGAAGCTGGAGGATTGTTGCAAGTTCGAGACCAGCCTGGGCTACAAAGTGAGCTGAAGACCAGCCTGAACTACATAGTGAGACCCTGTCTCAAACACTCACACACACACAAAAAAATGTTCCATTATCTACAGTCCTGGATGGTGGCTGCTGGGCACTTCAGATGTGGCTAGTGAAACTGAAGAACTTAATTTTAAATTTATTTAGTTGAATAGCCATAGGTGACTAACAGCTACAATACTAGATCTCTAGAATATCACAGCAACATAGTTGAGTGCCACTGGTTTAACAAAAATATTCGGCTGCAGATGTCGCTCAGTGGCACACCACCTGCCTGGCAAAGCATGAGGCCCAGAGTTCCATTCCCAGTATCAAAAAAAATAAAATTTCTATTACGTAAGTTTATAAACCAACAAAGAAATCTATGAATAGCTTAAAACTCTTTTAGTCTTCCTAACCCCTTTTCCCAACAGGCAGTTCAATCTTTTCTCACACTTCCTTCATCCTGGTAACTCAGCAACCTTCCATGTGCAAATGCAACAGCCTGAACGGCTCCGTCTCCCCAGGACCCTGGCCCATCTCCTCCCCTGTGCCCAGGACTATGCCCTGACTGCTCCACAACAAGCTGTGGGGCTGGGGATTTAGCTCAGCGGCAAAGTGCCTGCCTGGCAAGCGCAACGTCGGGAGTTCGGTTCCTGGTGCCGGAGAAAAACCGAAAAAAAAAAAAAAAAACACAAGCTGCTGCTCTCTCCACCATGACACTCAGCATGCTAGAGCCCTGGGCTAAGAATGACACGTCTTATTTTTGTGGTACTGGTGAACCCAGTGCCTTCACATGGAGCTACATCCTCCGCCCTTATTTATTTTGAGACAGGGTCTTGTTATGTTGTTAAATTGCCCAGGCTGCAGTTGAACTTGTGAGCTTCCTGCCTTAGCCTTCCAGAGTGCTGGGATTACAGGTATGCACAACCACACACAGCTAATTCTTCTATTTTTCAATGGTTATGAAAGCTGGGCATGGTGGCACTTGCCTGTGATCCCAGCACTTGGGAAGCTGAGGCAGGAGGACTGCCAGGAGTTCAAGGCCAATCTGGACTATGCAGTGAGTTCAAGCCCCATCTGAACTACATAGTGAAACCCTGTCTCAAACAACCAAAGAATAAAAAAATTTAAAAAAAAGAAAGGTTATTAAAAAGAAAGAAAAAAAAAGAAAAACTAACTATGAAGAGCAACATGTTAACAGGAACTATGTAGCTGTGAAGGCTGGCACTCATACTCCATGACTCTTTGCAGAGAAGATGTGGGCCCTGACCAGAAGGCCTCCTCCAAGTCTGCCCAAAGTAAGACACCTGTGGGTCTCACTGCATTCCAGGGCACTCTCCCACAGCCCACCTTAACAAAGTTTCCTCCCTCTTCCTGATAATAAAACAGCTGTCCCCAGAATTTAAAAGCTACCATATTAGACAAAATTATTTTTTACTGATCTCAACTAAGAAACACAATTTTCAAGCTGAAAAGGGACCTCAGTAACCATGATGGTGGCAGCAGTGGAGAGTCCCAGCCTCCATCCTGCAAGGAGAGTGTGACCCAAGCTGATGTAAAGTCTGGGCAGTAGACGCAGCAGGGACATCTCACAAACCCCAGCCCATGCTTTGCTACAAGGATATCACCCCCGCCATACACAGCCTCGTTC
>NW_004955506.1:4347582-4354207 GCF_000276665.1 Chinchilla lanigera
AAAAAAAAAAAAAAAAAAAAAAAAAAAAAAGTGGGATATTCTATAACATTACTTCTGGTCTATCTAAAGTTCAAATTTAACTGGGAGTCCTGGTCTCAGGGAAACCTAACTCTGCTCACAGAGCTGCTGGGGAACCACCTCTTTGTAGCTCATGGTGTCACCTTCTGCTTTCCCAACAACCCTATGAAACTAGGTAAGAGGCAAAGCTCAGCTGCAGAAACTCCTCAGGTCTGATTGTCCCATCCCCAAACCCTCTGTCCATACTACTGCTACCACATGAGCACACAGCCACCTCAAGGATTGACATCCTGCTCCGGTGACAGTCAACACTGGAAGTCCAACACAGGAAGTCAATCCTAACCATCATCACATCCCCAACCCAGAAGCCCTGAGGGAGAGTGGCTTCCAACTGTACCCCTCCAAGTCACTCCAGGTCAGCGGGGTCTCTCTTTCGGACCCCAAGGCTCTGAGAGTGCTTTCTGAGGAAGCGGTTGGTTTAGTTCTGTATTCTGCCCAGGGCTGCTCTCAGGTCCTATTCCCAGTGATACATACAATCTTATTCTTGGCTCTTTCTTTGTCCAGTTTCAAAAATTCACTGAGAGTTAATTCTTCCAACTGCTTCTTGACAGAAAGGAATGCACAGCCAGACGAATGCTTTTTATGTTCCTCTCTAGAAAAATCAATACACAAACACGTCAACAGTGGTGGTTCATGACCCACAGTCCATTTCCCGTCACCCCTCCGTCGCCCTGGGCATGCTGTGCTGCTCCCAAAGCAAGGTGTCAGGCCCCCAGCAGAGGGACCCCAGGCTGACCACACAGCCTGTCTCACAGCTCCTCACTCTGTAGACACTCACCCCCATCCTCGTGGTTACAGTATGTTATCTAGGTTCTTTAGCAACTGGTAGGAAAAGTGTTGTACACTTTACGTCTAGAGGAATTACATATCAAATCCCTCTGTAATCCTCAGAGAAGTGCTGCAGGTAATTTCAGTTCACAGAATGCTCACATAGCCCACTGGTTAAGACTAAGGTCAAGCTGGCCAGGCTTCCCCAAGGACCCCTTTCCTTCACTTTCTCCTCTGCAATGGGAAAATTCCTGCATACAAAAAAAGAAAAGAAAATTTGGCTGGGGACATGGCTCAGCGGTACAGTGCCTGCCTGGCAAGTGCAATGTCCTGAGTTTGATTCCCCGCACCAAAAAAAAAAAAAAAAAAAAAAAAAAAAAAAAAAAAAAAAAAAAAAAAAAAAGGAATATTCCTGCATAGTAGAGTTGCTATAGTCAGGATTAGAGACACAGCCATCCAAAAACCAAAAGCCAAAGGGGAAAGGCAATAATAACTATCCTGAGAAAATACTGTAACACTTAAAAATCCCTAACTTTCCCCCACTGATCATTCGTGTAACTACCAGCCCATCCATTCAACACTTGGTCAGACAGCAAATATATCAGGGAATAAAACAGCAATGCTCTTCTGGCCAACAAGAGAAACAACTCAGGTGATTCCCTGTGGGCAAAAATTAAGGTTGTGGAAGTAATAGATTCTGACAGGACCAAGAAGTGAGAAAACAACATGGAAAGACATTACCAAAATACAGATACGGTAGTCTGACTATATACACAGAATTAAAAAAACAAAAACAAGAACAGGCTGAGTGTAGTGGAACATGTCTGTAAACCTGCCTACTTGGGAGGCTAAGGCAGGAGGACTGAAAGTCTGAGATTCATCTGGATAACTTAGTAAGACCTTGTCCCAAAATAAACTTAAGAGGCCAGGGAGGTAGCTCAGTACCAGAGTTCTTGCAGAGCATGTACAAGACCCTAGGTTCAATCCCCAGCACAACAAAACAAATATTCCCCTTCCAAAAAAAAAAAAATACACATAGGTCTGGGAATATAGGCTCAGTGGCACAAGCTCCTGCCTGCAAGTGCAAGGTCCTGAGTTCAATTTCCGATACCAAAATAAAAAACAAAATAAAACAAAACAGTATCTTCAAGAACAACTTTCTTTTCTTTTTTTGGGGGGGGAGTACCGGGAATCGAACTCATGACCTTGCGCTTGCCAGGCAGGTGCTATGCCGCTGAGCTAAATCCCCATCCCCCACAAAACAGTATCTTGATGAACAAAATTCCAAACAACACAGAAGTACAACTATAAAAAGGTGACTTTTGTGGCATGAGAATTACATCTCAAATAAAGCTGTCTTTATTATTATTTATTTATGTATTTATTGTTGAGATAGGGTCTTGCTGTATAGCCCAGGCTGGCCTAGAACTCGTGGTGATCCTCAGCCTTCCTAGTGCTGTGATTGCGCCACCATGCATGGTTGTCTTTTTATTTTTATTTTATTTTACTTTTTGGTTTTTTGAGGCAGGGTCTCCGTATGTAAATCAGGCCAGCCTTGAACTCACTATGTAGCCCAAGCTGTCCTCAAATTCACAGGATCCTCCTGCTCAGACTCCCAAGTGCTAGGATCACAGGTGTGTACTTCCGTGTTCAGCAAAAGCTGTTTTTTAAAAATCTCAGGCAAAAGCCAGGCGTGGTGGTGCACGCCTGTAATCCCAGCACTTGGAAGGCTGAGGCAAGAGGGTCACTGTGAGTTTCAGGCCAGCCCTGGCTTAAATGGTGAGGCCAAGGCCAGCCTGAGCTACACAGTGAGACCCTGTCTCAGGAAAAAAATCTCAGGCAGTTTCTGGGGAGGTCACAGGGCAGGGGCAGATCCTGTTATTCTTTTGAACTGAAAAACATCAAGCACCTTACACAGATGAGTCTTCAACATCCACCCTGAAGGACGTTTTGGCTAAATCAGATTTACTTTGCAGGCATGTGTGTGTGGGATACCCTGGATCAAACCCAGAGGTGTTCTACCACTGAGCTATATTCCCAGATTTTTTTTTTAATTTTAAGACAAGTCTCTTGAGCCTGTCCTGGTGGCGCATGCCTGTAATCCCAGCACTCGGGAAGCTGAGGCAGGAGGATTGTTGAGAATTCGAGCCCAGCCTGGGCTACAAAGTAAGCTCAAGGCCAGCCTGAACTGCATAGCAAGACCCTGCCTCAAACAAACAAACAAACAAAAAAAAAAAGCAAAAACTAAGTTGTCCAGTCTGGCCTCAAATTTGGAACCCTCCTGCCTCATCCTCCTGAGTAGCTGGGGTTCCAGGAGTGAGGTACTGTGCCCAATTCAAATTAATTAGGTTTCACATATCACCAATGCACCAGCACATGGAGCTGTACCGGTTCACAACAGCTGTTTATTTCACAAGGTGAAGTTAGGAAAGCCATCCCTTCTGTAATAAGCATCTTGGAAACTCAAATAGTTTTCTTCCAGCCCAGTTCAACCCAAAAGCTTTCTGATGGAACTGAGGCACTCAAGAAGACTAGCATCCGGAGGGACTTACATGGGGTTATCATCTGGCTCCCAGCCTTCCAACTCCTTGAAGCAGAAGAAGCACTGCGCCAAATCGGGCTCGTTTTCAGTGGGGCAGTGGATAAAGCCGGCCTCGGCCATCTGCAAGGGACAGCAGTTTAGGAGCAAATGCGGAGGCCCTAGACCCCAGACCAGCCACTGGGGGGTCAGAAACCCCCAAGACGGGGTAGTTCCGGGACCGGGAGCTGGGACAGGATAGGAGACCTTGACAGCGACAATACGCGAGGAGAAAGCAGTAAGGGGAGCGGGTCCCAACCGTTCCGGGGCCGAGGCGGGGCGGGGCGGGGCAACCTAAGGGACGCGGCGGCCCAGACCCTGGGGCTCTGGTACCAAGAGGTCAACAGTCCCCGGCAGGGGCCGGCCTGAGGGCCGAAGATATAGCTCAGCGACATAGCGCCTGCCTGGCAAGCGTGAGGTCATGAGTTCGATTCCCGGTACGAGCAAACAAACAAAAAAGGCCGGCCTGAGAGGTGGCGAAGAAGCCCACTGTCTCACCCTTTCCGGAGTGCAGGCGCAGCCCTCCAAAAAGGGCCAGTTCTTGAACGTAGAGACACGGTGGTCCTTGAGATAGAGCTGCCACGCCCGGGGCAGTGACGGGGCCCCCATTCCGTCGCCGCCGCAGTCAGAGCCTGGTTGTAAGATTCAAATCCGCGGGTAGCGCCGCGCCGCGGGGCGTGTCGGGAACGCCCCGCCCCCACGTCCGCCCCCGCGCTTCTGGGAGCGAGCGACGCAACGCATGCCGGGAACGCCCTGCCCGCGGCTTTCTGGGAGTAAGTAGCGCGGGGTGTGCTGGGAGTGGTGTTCTGCGCTCCTGGGCCTCGCCTCGGAGTGGGCGAGAGAATCGCGTAAGGATCGGCTGCGGCCTCCGCGACAGGTTCCAGGAGTGGGCGAGTCCATCTGTGTTTAGCCCTTTCGTCCTGCAAACTCGGGCTCCCCGGGCCTGGAACCGCTCGGGGCAGCCTGCCCTCCCGGATCCGCGCAGTGTGGGCGCGCACGCGCGAAGGCGTCCGCTGCGTGTGTCCACACGCTCGCTCGGCTGACGCGCGCACCCGGAGCCCCTGACAGCGGCGAGTGGGGGCGGGCTCTATGGAAACACTGCAGACTGCGCTGGGCCTGGAGGAAGTAAGTGGACTCCGGGAGACCATCGGCCAGGACTATAGAAGAGGGACGCCCGGGGAGCAGGCACCCACCTATCGACGCAGAGCTTAGGCCCAGAGCGTATCATATGTTGCCAGGCGTCTTGGTTTTGGCTCCGGCTCTCCTGGGTTAACCACCCGCCAGTCGGTGTCTAGAATGTAGACAAGCCTGACTTAGGAATTGTGAGGTTTGCAGGCCTCCCGAGGAAGGGCCGCGCAGCTGCAGTAGGGGGCTTCTTAAGGGCAGATACAAAAGTACTTCGATAGGACACTCGCAGTTTTGGAGATCCTAAACTAATATGCCTTGAGTCGCACGATCTGCGCAGGGCAGCACTGAGAAGCCTCTGGCCAGTGTCAGGCGATGACCCGGGCCGACACGTCTCGCTTTCCCCTCACCACGTTCAAAAGCGGCAGACCCTCCCTTTGTCCTGGCTCTGCCACACCCTTCAGCTTTTGTGGGACCTTAAATGCCTTCCAGTGTTTAAGCACCTGCCCCCGGATTTCCAAAAGAAATTTTGTAGTGGGGCTGGGGATTTAGCTTAGTGGCACAGCGCCTGCCGAGCAAGCACAAGGTCGTGAGTTCGATTCCCGGTACCGGCAAAAAAACAAAAAATAAATAAAAACAACGAAATTTTATAGTTTCATGTGATCCCTGAATTTTGAAAGGTTGGCAGCAAATTCAAATACTGATCAACACTGTGGTAACCAAACCACGCAGTTTGGACGTTGCTAGACATCACGAGTCCACCTGAACCTTTTACGAGCACGTTTCTCTATTATAAAAGTAAAACATCATCAGCATTTTTAAAAATTTTTTTTCATATCAGCCTTATAAGAGCAATAATTAAGATGTGTCTTATACCTGTACCAACTCCCCATGATGAACGTAATCTTTATGTGATGCAAGTGTGTACTAATAAGATTATAAAAACAAAAATTGGCCCCTTGAAAAGGAAGTCTTCTTCTAGCTGTAGCTCCCAATGGGAAACTTTCAGCAATTTCTCGTATGTCCTTCGAAATGTATGTATGTGTAGATAAATCTGTTAACAGCCAGTATCAACATGGTAGCCATGTGCGTGGGCCGCCTTCAAAGCCAGTCCTCAGACCGGCGTCCTCATAGCTCCAGAGCCTTGGGGCTTGCCAGCTGTGGCTGCAGTCATCACAGAACAGAGAGAGTCTGTCCCTGCTGTACACTGGCTGAATTCCTGACTCACAGAAACCCTGAGAGATAGTAAAAGTTGTTTGTTCTTTTAAGCTACTAAAAAACTTTTTAAAAAAACAACAAAAACTGATGGTCTTAACTAACCAGTTTCCCACTGGGTGTCTTCAGTTCTTCTTGTTCCCGTGAATTGTACCATAGCAGGCAGGCACATCCACGTGTATGACATTGTCCACAGGGTACACATCCGCTATGGAGATTGCTGAGAAAATGTGTGCGGTCCTTTTCAAATTGTGCACAGGCAGCCTGCCCTTCAGAGAGGTGTGAATCACAAGCATCTCAGTCATCAGTGGGGAACACAGTTTGCCTGGCACCTTGCCCCCTTGGGTGTTGACCCTGCCTCTTTCATCCCTACGATCCACGTTTTACCACTATGGATGGTGTTCACTGAAAAACTTCTGAGAGCAGATGTGGTGGCACTTGCCTGCAGTCCCAGCTACTCAGCGGGGTCTCACAGGAGGATCACTTGACCCCAGAAGTACTAGGTTAGCCTGGGCAGCATAATGAGATCTCTTCTTAAAGGAAAAAAAAGAAAAGTTCTCTCCTGAAGTTATTGTCATTAAACCAATGTATTTTTGTGATTCACTTTCTACTTAGCACAAACAACCTCTAACATCTTTCCATTTCAATTTTCATTTTACTGAAAACTTCAGCTACTTAGATCATTTCTCTAAGATTTAAAAAAAAAAAGTGTTAAGTCGAGCATGGTGGCGCACACCTGTAATCCCAGCACTTGGGAGGCTGAGGCAGGAAGATCATTGCAAGTTCAAGACCAGCCTGGGCTACAAAGTGAGCTCAAGGCCAGCCTGAACTGCATAGCAAGACCCTGTCTCAAAAAGACAC
>NW_004955506.1:4354733-4357584 GCF_000276665.1 Chinchilla lanigera
ATACCATATATATATTTTTTTTTTTTTTAATTTTTTGATATAGAGCCTTGCTAGGTAGTTCAGGTTGGCCTCAAAAGTAGCAGCAGTTCTGCCTCAGCCGGAGTGCTAGGATTATAGGTGGGTACCACCATACAGTTTAACTCCCCATTTTCCATAAAAAAATTTTTTTTTGTCTTTTTGAGATAGATAGGGTTTCGCTATGCAGTTCAGGCTGGCCGTGAGCTCACTTTGTAGCCCAAGCTGGTCTCGAACTTGCAATAATCCTCCTGCCTCAGCCTCCCGAGTGCTGGGGTTACAATCATGCACCACCACACCAGGCTTCCATAAAATTTTATAACTTGTAGACCAGCTTTTGGGTATATAGGATCTTACCAATATCTTCTGCCTTTTTTTTTTTTTTGAGACAGGGTCTTGCTATGCAGTTCAGGCTGGCCTTGAACTCAGGCTGGCCTTGAGTTTGTGGTAATCTTCCTAGTTCAGCCTCCCAAGTGCTGAGATTACAAACGTACGCCACCACTCGTGGCTCTTCTGGCATTTTGAGCCTTCTTATTTCTATTAAGTTCCAGTTGTCTGGTGGTCAGTTTTTTTTTTTTTACATCAAAATTCAGTAGCCATTGCCAAGTGTGGTGGTACGTGCCAATAATCCCAGCACGTGGGACAGAGTGGCTCATTTTGACTTCAAGACCAGCCTAAACTGCAGAGTGAAACCTTGCCTCAAAAGAAAAAAAATTAGTAGCTAAAACACCCTTGAGGTTTATGGCCCTTTCAGCAAACATTTACCATGTGTAGTTTTAGCTGTCATCAAATAAATTTTGTTCACTTCTAGCAGTAGCAAGCACTATGAACTGGATATAGAGCTGATGGCCTAGATTGATTTCTCAGCTTAATTAACAAGCAGAAGGTGAGCAGTTTTGTGAAAGAGGAGAGGAAAACATGCAGATGAACAGAGCTGCCAGATCGGAGTGGAGTGGAAGTGTAAGATGCTGGCTCTTGGCTGCTGGGTTCTCAGGATCAAAGGGCTCCCTGCCAGCAGGAAAAGGTCAAGACCACTTTGATGTCCCAAGAGTTCTTATTTTCCCACAAGGTTGCAGAACATGAGACATTCTGATCTTTTCCCATCTGAGTACAAAACATCCCCTGCTGCTTGTAATTTGTAGCCTTTTTTTAAAAGGGAGGCTGATCACCTCAAGTTCATCTGTCCCTTGATTTCTGTGACTCACCAGGTCGGCCTGTCCTTGGCCCTCTGTTGTGTGGGACTCCTAATATTTTTCCTGTCGCTGGAGTCTTTTTTTTGCGGGGGGGTGGGGGGGGTTGGTTGTGCCCGGTACCGGGAATTGAACTCATGACCTTGCACTTGCCAGGCAGGCACTGTGCCACTGAGCTAAATCCCCAGCCCCTGGACTCTTTATCTATATGGGTCTGAGCTCCACGTGTTTTGTGTACACACCTCAAATTGTTGTTTGTCTTTACCACTTTTTCTTTCCCACCTTCCTATTTGTGGTTAGTTTGTCTTGTTTGGTTTGGCTTTACCACACTTAAGAGAGTTTATCCACGTCAAGATTTTTTTTTTTTTTTTTTTTTTTAGACAAGAGTCTTGCCATGTAGTTCAGGCAGGCCTTGAACTCACTATGTAGCCCCAGCTGACCTTGAACTAGCATCAATCCTCCTGCCTCAGCCTCCCAGCCTCCCGAGTGCTAGGATTACAGGTGTGTGCTACCACACCCAGCCAAGATGATTTCTCAAAGACATTCCTTGAAGATTTCTTCTGGGGTCCTCTGGTTTTGGTTTTTGTGTGGAAGTCTTGACCCCTCTGGGAAGTATACCAGTGGGAAGCAAGGGTTTGAATTTGTTTTCCAAGGTCTGGCCAGTTGCCCTTTCACCATTCATTCAATAGCCAACTTTGGACTCAGGTTTGCAGTGCTGACTTTTTTTTAAGCAGGGGCAAAGTTTATTCGAGTAAAAATGAGTGGGAGAGAAACTGGCTGTGCAGAGTGAGCTTCGAAAAGGGGGGAGAGAGAAAGATAAAAGTACACACTTTTAAAAGTACACACCCAGTATTTTGTTTGGGTTTTTTTTGTTATATAACCCAAACTGGCCTCAAACTTAGGGTAATCCTCCTGCCTCAGCCTCCTGAGTACTGGGATCACAGGTGTGTGCTACCACACCTGGCTGTGTTTTTTTCCCTCAGCCAATTGTAATATCACTCTAAAGAAAAGTTCCAAAAAACAGAAGGAGCCAGGTGTGGTGACACACACCTGCAGTCCCATCCAAGTATTTGGGAGGCCAAGGTAGGAGGACCACAGCAAATTCAAGGCCCACCTGAGTTACAAAGGGAGCTCAAGGAGAGCCTGAATTTCTTAGTGAGACCCTATCTCAAAAAGCCAAAATAATAACAACAACAACAACAATAATAATAATGGAATAATCATATACCCCTGTTGGTTATGGTGGCACATATCTGTAATCCTTGCTGAGGCAGGAGGATCGTTGTGAGTTCGAGACCAGCCTGAGCTACAAAGTGAGCTCAAGGTCACCCTGAACTGCATAGTGAGACCTTGTCTCAAAAAGACCCAAAAAATAGATAAATATGTGCATATATATACACTCATATATTTGTGTATATGTGTATATCATATTTGTATGTGTGTATGTATATGGGCTTTTTAAAAACATTCTTGAAACACATTTTAATCTCCATTTTGGAATAGAATAGCCTTTTTAGTCAATCATTCCTACTTAATACATAAGAAGCTTTTATCTAATTTGTTGTCTTTTAATAAGATGTCATTGAAGAAATTTGTAACGTTGTCTGGGCTGTTCAATATCTAAGCATCTCTAAATGTGTCATATA
>NW_004955506.1:4358429-4361879 GCF_000276665.1 Chinchilla lanigera
AAAAAAAGACAATAAATCAACAATACTTAACACATTAATTTTGAACAAGGAGAGACTCTTAAGTCATAATACGTAAACAACAATATGCATGACACTTACAAAACCAATTTTGACATCATTTTGACCAGCTGGCAACTTTGGTGGAAGCATATCCTTGATTTAGATTACATTTATGTATAAGCCAAATTAAGTTACAGACAATGGCTTCAAAAATCAAAAAATACAAAAAGAAGAAAAATTTGTTGAGCTCAGAACAGCTGTTTACGGATTGGACAGAGAGACAAAGACACATATACAAGACAATTTGCTTATAAAATCAGAGTGCACTCAAATATATTTTTGGCCAAATTGAATTATAATAATATTTTATAACTTTTTAAGTTTATAATCATCAAAAGACTAGTCAGAACCTCCTTTTTTTGTAAGTCAAGTAGTAGAGAGCTCTTATAAGAAGAATTTGGAAAAAATAAAAACGTTTTATCTATATTTTTAGTACTTTATTTTGTCCTAAAAATACCAGCAACTTTCATGTCCCTTTCTTTTTTGTAGCTTCCAGCTTAGTCGTCTCCACACACTCCGCCACGTACTCAGACCCTCTTCTTCCAACTGTGTCCTGGGATCGCTCTCTCCACTCTGTCACGTCCTTAGACCTTCTTTTCTTTTCTCCCAGCAGTGTTCTTGGGATCTCTCTGTGTAAGACTTACTGTCATTCAGGTTAATATTATCACTCATGTAGACACCCCCCCCCCTTTTTTACAGCACTTGTAGAATCCTTCTGTAAGACTTAACATAGCAAAGAAAGATCTAAAGAAGGGGCTGGGGATTTAGCTCGGCGACACAGCGTCTGCCTGGCAAGCGCAAGGTCGTGAGTTCGATTCCCTGTACCGGGAAAAAAGAAAAAAAAAGAAAAGAAATTATAGAGATTTAAACCAGTCAGAAAATAATAGCAGTTTCAGACAGAGATGTATTCCTGGTTTTAATCACTATAGATTTTATTGGCTGCATTCTGTTAGTCACTGAAAACTTCTACAAGAAATCTGAGGCTTTTGTGTAGTATGGGCTAACACTGAATTTTACAGAATTTTTTATTGTCTTTTGGAGACAGGGTCTCGCTATGCAGTTCAGGCTGGCCTTGAGCTCACTTTGTAGCCCAGGCTGGTCTCAAACTCCCAAAGATCCTCCTGCCTCAGCCTCCTGAGTGCTGGGATTACAGGTGTGTGCCACCACTTCCAGCCCTAAAATCATTTCAATTGTCTCATTTTTTAAACCTTCGCCATCTACTCGTTTGGAGATCGCAGGCCTGATCAGCCCACAATAACTAAGGGTTACTAAGCTGATATTTGGTGGCCAGACCAGGGACTTACAATACTTGGGCTAGAAATTTTTATTCCAAATGAGTAAGTGTACCTAGAGTGGAGAGTGTGGGAGACAGAGAAGGCTTTCACAGGACAAAATCTATGCTGGGGACACCTGGAGAAAGGAGGGAAGAGAAACATTCCACAAGGAATAGAGGAATCTTCCTGCTGTGAACAAGCTGTTTTTATCCGGAAGTAAAATGGGCCAAGGTCTGCTTAAACGCTCAAGTGCTCAAAAAGACCTAACAAAAATGTTGTAAGAGATAACCAGATATAATCCATGGTTTCCTCAGACAGACACTATAGATGTTGACAATTGGGAAAGAGTTGGAAAAATCTTATAAAGGCATGAAGTAAAGGTAAAATAATTTCCCCTGAGATGTTCTCAACTTAGAACCTAGTTCATTTGGTTTTAAGTCCATTACAGCAGCAAAATGATCTTAATCAGTTTTTTGTTGACATACCTGTTGAATTACAAAGTGCAGTTTTAGATCCTCCTGCACCTTGTAGAGTCATTCTTGCCAGAGGTGACAAACTTACCCCAATTCCTACAGGCATTTGGGGTCCCCCACCTGAGGGAACAATTGGCCTGTACTGGGAAATTTTGTTTTGTAAAGATTAATGGAAAATGTTTTGAAGGCCTGATCAATACTGGTGTGGACGTGTATGTACTTGCATTAGAACAATGGCCCACCACGTGGCCAACACAAAGGGCCCCTACCTCTTTAACTGGACTGGGGTCCCCTCAGCATGTGCTATACCAAGTGCCTCACCCTTGCCTTATGAGAGGCCAGGCCAACAAAAGGGTTTCTTTTTGCCATAGGTAGCACCTACTCCTGTCAGTCTGTGGGGAAGAGATCTGTTACAAAAATGGAAATTAATATTGACTAATGATTATGATCTTAACTTTAAACAAATTCCAATTCTAAAATTAAATAGATTCAAATCCTAAAATTAGACAAATGATGATTGATATGAGATATCAAGAAGACAAAGGGATAGGGAAAAACTTACAAGGAATCAAAGAGCCTATAAGGACTGCATCTAAGAATAACAGGCATGGTATTGGATATATGGGCTTTTAACCTGGACCATTTTAAAATGGAAGGTGTTACGACACTTCACACTGAAATACTTCATTTTCTTTCATAACCACAATACAATCATCAAAATCAAGAAATTTATAGGGAGTGGTGGTGCACACCTATAATCCCAGCATACCAGAGGCTGAGGCAGAATTACAAGTTTGAGGCCAGCCTGGGGTACACAGTTAAGACCATATCACAAGGGGGCTGGGGATTTAGCTCAGCGGCAAAGCGCCTGCCTGGCAAGTGCAAGGTCGTGAGTTTGACTCGGGGTACCAGAAGAAAAACAAAACAAAACAAAAGACCATATCACAAAAAATAACTGAATAATATTAAAAAGGGGATGTAGCTCAGCAGTCCGTGGATTTGGTCCTCAGTATCAAAAACAAAGAAAAAAGAAAAATCAAGAAGCTTACCGTGGAGACAGTGATAAATGTAGTCTTTTTTTTTCTGTAACACTGACATCGGCAAGTGTCCACCACTGAGCTCTCCCACCTGCCCATCCTACTTACTATAGCGTTATAGTAAAGGCCATCAAAGTGTATGTTAATGTAAACTTTATATCAATAAAGGGAAGAAAATTAAATTGCTCACTTTTTCACCATGCAGGTTTGCTGTTATTGTGTGTACCCTCCCAATGTTTTTCTACACTATAAATGTTTGTGTGTAGTGTGTCATATGCCCGCATGTATGTTCCTATATGTTGTTTCTTATCTTGCTGAAGACACAGCCTAAGGGAACAATTCTCAACCCGGTTGTGGTGACAGGGTTTCCCTGCCAGCTGACATCTGTGAGGTATCTCAGGAATTTGTCACAAATGTTAAAGGAAGTATTACAGTTTGTGAGTAATTTCCTTTAAAACTCTTTGAGTAGCCATACATGGTGGCATGTGCCTCTGATCCCAGCACTTGGGAGGCTGAGGCAGGAGGATCACTGCAAATTTGAGTTGTAGTGATCTCACATAGTGAATTCAAGGCCAGCTTGAATTACATATCAAGATTCTGTCTTGC
>NW_004955506.1:4363413-4364173 GCF_000276665.1 Chinchilla lanigera
TTTTATTTGATTTTTAAAACCACGTTTTTTGGGGTTGGGTCTTGCTGTGTTGCGCCGGTCGTGATCTTGTGACTTAGGATCCCAAGTAGCTGGGACAACAGATGTGTGCCACCATGCCCAGTTCACGAAGCTAGGAGAACAGAGTGCCTGCCCGCTGCCCCCCATGACTTCCAAGGGCCACACTGAAAGGGAAAGTGAATTTACGGGTGTGTCTCTGCAGGACTGTGAAGTGGGAAAAGCATAATGAAGCCATCCTGAGTCAGGGACTGTGCTTACTCCCTACTGATGAACATTTATGTTCTCTTTCTTCTTTGTCACAGTGGACACTCTTGAACTGCTGAAGGTGCAGAGAGGGGAAGAGCAGCCAGGTGGGGTGCAGGTGATCTGACGGGCTCCTTGCACATGGAGCGAGGAAGGTGTGGCTGACCCACCTCCAATGAGGCCACACCTCCTAACAGTACACGTGGGGTGAAGGAGGAAGCCCCACTGACCTGTAGGTGGTGTTATCCTGTCTAGGTCCGTGGTGTGGCTCCCAAGCTAAGGTCCCAGGATTCTCCGGGATAAGCTCAAAGGTCAGGTGGGATGTAGGATGGGCTGGACAGAAGCAAAGGGAGAACAAGCACTTGTTGGAGAAGACTTTACAGAGGGGCTGGTGAACTGTGTGGGGCCAGACAGGAAATGCTTAGGTACTGAGGACCACGCTGCCCCTCTCTGCCTTGTAGCTAGAAGATGCCATAGTCAGTGCATGAAGGAACAGGCT